>NC_092701.1:31142168-31468418 GCF_964275005.1 Diadema setosum
AAACTATTTAACTCAAATAATCTTCACTCATTTTGTACTTACAACATTGGGTTTGCGTGAAACAACCAAAATATAACAGTGACCTTCAGTGACCACAACACGTTGACCCAACGTGAATTAGCTCCTCACCAAAACATCAGCGCCCTCAACGGCAATGCTCAGAAAGGGCGATAAAACTCTCGCTTCTGACGTCACAGCACTATCAGAATGTATCAATGTGAAACCGCTGTAATCACGCACAACATCCCGGCCCCTTAAATGCAGAGCCCAAAAGCGAAGCATTTACCAAATTAATCATAATAATCATTCTACCTTAACAACAAATGAATCAATTACTTCTTCGTAACTCCAAATTCAAAACTCATCATCAAACAAACAAGTTAAATTCAGTCTGAACATTCTTCCATAATACAACATTCAGCCTAGTCCTGTATGCTCAACCTATTTTACATATACTAACTAAATAACTCTTTTAACCGTTACATATAAACAGGACAACTATTATGGTTGTATATTCATCATCAAGTGTGAAATACAATCTACCCTTCAAATGTATCTAAAATTATAGCTCGGCTAAACACTGATACCCCTTTTACATATGACAATGGTAGAATTCCAGAACCTCACAACACCACATATAAACCTCTACCAAATAGGTTCTGTAGATAATTTGTACACTAACCAGTGCCACTACAGTAGCAATCCACTACTTGCGGTAATAGATGGCTCCATAAGTTTGTAACTGCCATACAATCTACGCATGATAAATATGCAAATACTGGTACATACACACAATGCATACATTACGCATTTGCAACATAAGGTGAAAGGAAGTTCGTCAACATTCCATAATTGACTAACAATACCTATAATTCTTTCTTTCACTTTGTTTCCTTCAATTAAACTCCAGAACAAATGTGTGTATATTAAACCCCGTCCCAGGCCAGGATTTGAAATAACATCTAAAGAAAAGGAAAAGGTGCTCTGGCAAATTTCATACACAACGGTGCAAAAGTTCTGCAATCAGTCTTTACTTTAGATGAATTCACAGTAGTACTGAGTCTCTCACAGATATTCATCATGACCTATTGAATCTCTGTTCACTATCAGAATTTCTACTAATTTCTAGAAATATCCCTCTGCTCATAAGTTGACACATGATGAAATAAACTGAATTGTTCTCTCTCAGAATGAATTGCTGTGTTGTTGGTTCTTTCATGAGTCACAATCTTAGCGCTTGAAATATTAGCCTCAGCTTCAAACTGCTAAATATCTCCAAATCGCCGGAGTTGCATGGGTGGGTCCTTCCATATCTGGTGATGCGCTATGTATTCACTAACTGAATCCATCAACAAATAGCACGTTCCGTTGGCGATTCGCGTCTATATTGCAAGGATACTTCCCTGCTTGATGTTGAAATCGCAACATAAGTAATCCAAACATGTCTGTTCATGCTATTGATGATAATGAGCGATCACACATGGGAGACGGGAGGCGGCGCTAGGCTCGCACCTCTAATAAACAACAACATACAATGTATTTCAAACACCTTGCATATATCATTTCAAATGAAACTCGCCGTTTCAGAATAATGTTCTCTGAACTCGCTGACTGACAACTATTCTGTTGTCACTAAATACACAAAACTATCAATATCAATTCAGCGTTCTAGTTCTGACTGCACAAACAAATAACCCCGCACGGGGCAGCGCTAGGCTTGCACCCCTCATCTTAGAAACACCAATTGTCTCTAAGAATCTGCTTCGAGAATCAAACATAGCTTAGTAACTGGTCTCCGGAGTATGCTGGTTCGTGTTTTAACTTCACACTGACGAACAAAGCCCTTCTCATCCGGCCATGTCTGGAGGACCCTTCCCAAAGGCCAAACATTGCGCGGGGAGTGCTCGTCGACCACTAAGACCAGATCACCAACATGAACATTGCGTTGAGAAGTAGCCCACTTATGCCGTTCTTGCAATCGTGGTAAATATTCTCTCCTCCACCTCGTCCAAAAGGTATCGGCGAGAAACTGCACTTGACGCCATCTCCTCCTGGCGTAGTTGTCTGCCCCACTAGTAGCCACTGGAGGCGGCGTTGAACTTGCATTTAGCAGAAGCAGATGATTTGGTGTCAAGGCTTCTACATCATTCACGTCAGTGGACACCCCAGTTATTGGCCGGCTGTTGATGATGCTAGACCGGGGGCCCAGGAGGTTTATTCAACCGAAAAGCGGACAAGCAACTGACCTCATAGGAAGTTTACATGGACCCTGGACATCACAAAAATGCATTGCTGCCGGGTCTCATCGTTGGCCTTCCCGCCAAAATCACGCAAAGTATGACGTCACTTCCGGTTGGCCCTTTTCCCAAATTTTTGAGACAGTTTGAGTTGAATGATCATTATTAAGATGTCAGTTTCGGCATCTAAGAGTGTCCTAGATATATTTTATTTGGTATCCAACTATTTTGGAGTATGCATTTACCATCTATTTGCCCATTTTCTGTGTGGTAATGCTCCTGAGGGTGAATATATTCATGGCAATCATTGTCGACGTCACTGTTTTAGAGAAAATTACACCTAGATTTCGATCACTTTCTAGAAGATAGTTGTTAATACTCTCTATAAATATCTCAATCTTGTCTAACGGTTGTAAAAATCTATATCCAGCCCTTCTTGTGATTTGAGTTAAGTCTAGTCTGTTCAAACATTCAAAAAGTATAACCCTTCCACCATTTAGGGTAGCGCCCTCTGTGATCCTAACCTTTGCAACACAAAAACTAAACTTTGAAACAAAGCATTATTGGACACATGTTGGAGATTAATGTTCGTAATGCGCACAAAAAATTGTATATCTCGTCAGAATATTATAATGTTCTTCACTTAAAGCTTCTAGATAATTTATGGAAGAGAGTACAGGAACTAAGCAATATCTAAATCTTGTACATGGGCAAACAGTATTTGCATCATTACGACCAGGGCCTCCCTGTTACGACCAAGAGTCAAACTAAATTCGCAATATTTCGGGACACAGCCTTTAGAATGTCTTCGTCATCACTGACGCTTCCATCTCTCTCATCGCTTTCATCACTCTCATCGCTTTGCTCACTCCATGTCTCTTCGGATTCCTCATCGTCTCGGTTTGCATTATCTGAAGGACTGAACGATGAGCCTTCGAGAGATGCGGGGACTGCACTTCCTTGGTACCAGTCTGGCTCAAAGTGCTTCTAGGTAGATTTCCACCCATAGTCTACAAGACTGCCGTGCTGGCTCTCTTCCACATTCTGGCGACATACTGTGCTCTTCGGATGTGATTTTTAAGTATTGTGGCACAGAGAGGAAGAGAATTAGTAAATAGCAGATGATTTTATTCAGTCTTGCAAGGGGCAGTTCCTTTGTCATGTCCACTGCTCATTCGCTTGAAGACATTGTATAGTGTCTGGCATCATTTATGTCCAATGTTGCAAAGCCATACAGTGGGCAGATGAAGAATGTGGCAGCTCGAATATCTACTTCCTCGTTTGAGAGAGACTGGAAAGATTTGATGTGTGTTGCACTATTTTCCATCTTTTGATAAGGTTTTACTTTCCCTTTCCTGGAGAAACGTGAAGTGAAATCGCAGCCTGTCGGGTAGACCAATATGTGCATCGGTAATGTCAGGTTGCTTCTCTTCGAGAACTGCTGCAATTTTTGAGACATCAACTTACCTTTTGTTTTTACCCGAACCAGAGTCTATGATTATTTTTCCTTCATCCGACCTGGCACAGTACAGCAAGATGATGAAGACGTCTGTGTCACTGGACCTAACGAAGATAATGCCCTCTTATTTGCATATTAGCTTCTACATGATGGCCTTGCAAGTGTCTCTGCATATCTGCTTACAGTTGGTTGTTGACATTCCTCAATTCTACAAAGCTTCTGCCATGGGAAACATGCAACATTTTCTGGTCAATAACTTGTCCATACTGGGGCTTCCTCCATTCCTACATTATATATCTTGCGAACTGTTCCTTGACTGAAGAACTCTCGAGTAAATCCTTGCCTCTATAGCGCTGAACCTGATCTGTCCCAGTAATGAAGAATTCATGTGAAATAGAACATTGGAGGTGTCGATCAGGAACGTCTCTGGCTCCTTCAGCTGCGTGCGCTCTGTGTACTGCTGTTTTAGATCTCTGCGTTTTCTGAGGCAAAGTTTAACATTTTGATTCTGGGAACTGACTTCAGGAACCTGGAACTGTCAGCTGCACATTCATCTTGAAACTCAGCCCGTCTTTTCTACCCTCGTTCAAGTGTTTTTAGGAGAAATTGCCTCGTTGTCTCACTGGCCACGTTCCTTGATGAGATATTGATGAGCTCAGAAGGACCATCATAGACAAAGGGGTTGTATGTGTTTTTGCCTTTTCCATCGCGGCCACATTCATATGGTGTGCCGAGTTCGGTCATATTCACCTTCAATGGTACCATTACAAAAAAAAAAAAAGAAAGAAAGAAAGAAGAAGAATAATCCTTATATGGTTGTCCATACTCTTATCTATTGAGATACCAAAAATTAATAATTTAGTACACTCTGAGATGATCATACAGACATGTTATTGATGATGCTTCTATGGAATCTGTCTCAAAATTTGGAGAAAATGGCCAAATGCCACAAAAAGAACATGTTGGTGCTTTATACGTTGCAAATTTGATTTGATCAAGATCAAGTGACCATATTTCCAGCATGCTGTTAAATTTGTAACGGTGCCATTGAAGGTGAATATGAACACGGCACACCATACAACTTCGCCGCAATTGAAAAGGCATTGCTCTCTAGATTTCTTGAATCATCAGATGAGGCGGTTAGATATGTTGCAACTATGTGATATCTGCCAACGATAACAGCAGGGAAAGGTCTCAAGACGTAGAGGAAGACGCTGCACTGGGTGAACTTTGTGCGAAATACGAGAGCTTCTTCAAAGACAAGTGAGACAACGAGGCAATTTCTCCTAACAACACTCGAACGAGGGCAGAAAAGACGGACTGAGTTTCAAGATGAATGTGCAGTTGCCAGTTCCAGGTTTCTGAAGCCAGTTCCCAGAATCAAAATGTTAAACTTTGTTTCAGAAAACGCAAAGAGGTCTAAAACAGCAGTAAAAAATAGTACACGCAACTGAGGGAGCCAGAGACTTTTTCGGACGTATTCTAGCTGTTGCAGCTGAATCAAGTGATACATTCGATCTTAAGCACATTCTTAGCTACCCTCTCATTGAAGTACCTCTTTCGCATCAAGTAATGGGGACACCCCTGGAAACTGAGAAAGCAGCTTTGACAAGGCTGCTTAAAGGGACTGTACAGTACTGGTTGAGGTGATAATTCAGGTTTATATCATTCCTAAGTGAGAAAATGAAGAAACTCTTATGAAAAATGAAAGAGCATGTAATTTTAAAAAGGATTCAACGTTTATTTGATGAAAATTGGTTTTCAAATGGCTGAGATATACAAAAAAAGTGATAATAAAAGGCGACAGGCCACGACTTTTATTAGGATCTCTTTGTTTCACCTTGTTTTGGGATATCTCGGCCATTTCAAACCCGAGTTCCATCAAGTAAACCTTTGAGTCCCCTTTGGATTGCATGCTCTTTGCCATCTCACAGAGTGGTTTCTGAATCTCTCGCAAAATGTTAAAGGGCTCATACAGTTTTGGTTGAGACCTAACTTCAGGTTTTTAACATTCTTGGGTGAGATAATGAGAGTCCTCTTATGAAATATGAAAGAGCATGTAATTCCAAGAGGAATTCAACGTTTATTTGATGAAAATTGGTCATGAAATCACTGAGATACCCAAAACAGAGTAATACTAATAAATTGTGGGACCCACATATTATTATGATTGCTTTTTTACTTTGTTTTTGGATGTCTCAGCTATTCTAAAACCGATTTTCATCAAATAAACTTTCAATTCCTCTTAGAATGGCATGCTCTGTAATATTTGATAAGTGATTTCTTGGTGTCTCGCAAAAAGTTAAAAGCCAAATCCTCAGCTCCACCAATACTGTACCATCCCTTTAAAAGCTATATCATAACCTCAACCAGAACTGTGTTTACTATAGTCTCTTTTAAACGGCAAAACGAAGAAACAAATTTTCCTGTGATCTCAGCAAGAATGATTGACGGAGGCAACATCATTCATGAGACAATTCTACAACACAGCAGTTCAACATATGGCCAAGGGTCTCTTGAAGAGAGTTTGCTCATGTCACGGAGAGGAAATTCACTTGGTACTAGACAAAATATACCAATCCCCCTCCGTCAAAGATCCTGAGGGAAACCTGCAATGTTCTACCTCACATGAGTTCTTCATTGCTGGGCCAGATCAGGTTCAGCGCCATAGAGGCAAGGATTTACTCAAGAGTTCTTCATTCAAGGAACAGTTCGCAAGATATATCGGAATGGAGGAAGCCCCAGTATGGACAGGTTATTGGATAGAAAATGTGGTGTGTTTCTCAAGGCACAGGCTGTGTAGAACTGAGGAATGCCAACAACCAACTGTAAGCAGATATGCCGAGACACTTGTAAGGCCATCATGAAGAAGCTAATAGGCAAATAAGAGGGCATTGTCTTCGTTAGGTCCAGTGACACAGACGTCTTCATCATCTTGCTGTACTGTGCCAGGTCGGACGAAGGAAAAATAATTATAGACTTTGGTTCGGGCAATAACAGAAGGTAAGTTGATGTCTCAAAATTGCAGCAGTCCTCGAAAAGAAGCAACCTGACATTAGCGATGCACATATTGGTCTCCCTGAGAGGTTGCGATTTCACTTCACGTTTCTCCAGGAAAGGGAAAGGAAAACCTTATCAAAAGATGGAAAATAGTGCAACACACATCAAATCTTTTCAGTCTCTCTCAAACGAGGAAGTAGATATTCGAGCTGCAACATTCTTCATCTGCCCACTGTATGGCTTTGCAACATTGGACATAAATGATGCCAGATATCATACAATGTCTTCAAGCGAATGAGCAGTGCAGGTGAAAAAGGTACTGCCCCTTGCAAGACTGTATAAAATCATCTGCTATTTACTAATTCTCTTCCTCTCTGTGCCACAACACTTAAAAATCACATCCAAGAGCACAGTATGTCGCCAGAATGTGGAAGAAAGCCAGCACGGCAGTCTTGTAGACTATGGGTGGAAATCTACCCAGAAGCACTTTGAGCCAGACTGGTACCAAGGAAGTGCAGTCCCCGCATCTCTCGAAGGCTCATCGCTCAGTCCTTCAGATAATGCAAACCGAGACGATGAGGAATCCAAAGCCATGGAGTGAGCAAAGCGATGAGAGTGATGAAAGCGATGAGAGTGATGGAAGCGTCAGTGATGATGAAGACATTCTAAAGGCTGTGTCCCGAAATATTGCGAATTTAGTTTGACTCTTGGTCATAATGATGCAAATACTGTTTGCCCATGTACAAGATTTAGATACTGCCTAGTTCCTGTACTCTCTTCCATAAATTATCTAGAAGCTTTAAGTGAAGAGCATTATAATACTCTGACGAGATATACAATCTAGGTGTCATTTTCTCTAAAACAGCGACGTCGACAATGACTGCCGTGATTATATTCACCCTCAGGAGCATCACCACACAGAAAATGGGCAAACAGATGGTAAATACATACTCCAAAATAGTTGGATACCAAATAAAATATATCTAGGATACTCTTAGATGCCGAAATTGACATCTTAATAATGATCCTTCAACTCAAACTGTCTCAAAAATTTGGGAAAAGGGCCAACCGGAAGTGACGTCATACATTGCGTGATTTTGGCGGGAAGGCCAACGATGAGACCCGGCAGCAATGCATTTTTGTGATGTCCAGGGTCCATGTAAACTTCCTATGAGGTCAGTTGCTTGTCCGCTTTTCGGTTGAATAAACCTCCTGGGCCCCCGGTCTATGCTCTCTACTTCACAAAAGAGCGTGTGTAACGAATCATCGTTCAAAGTTTGCTGTCTGACCAAGGAACACAGCAGCTTCCTCACAGTACGGATTTGTCGTTCCCACGCCCCGCCTTGGTGACTAGCTGCGGGTGGATTGAACGTCCATTTAATGTTCTTCTGCAGCAACGTCTCATGTATCTGAGCCTGGTTCCAACTGTGTATCGCAGCTCTCAGTTCTCTCTCCGCTCCGACCAAATTAGTGCCATTATCAGACCTAATCTCTCTCACATTTCCCCTGCGTGCTATGAAGCGTCTAATAGCATTAATGCAAGAGTCTGTGTCAAGGGAATCTGCCATCTCAAGGTGAACCGCTCTCACAGAAAGACATGTGAACAGAACTCCATACGTCTTCACGACACTTCGACCCCTCTTCAACTCGAACGGTCCAAAGTAATCAATCCCAACTCTCGAGAAGGGGGGCTCGTCTGGAGTAAGACGGTCTGCTGGCAAATCCGCCATTTTTTTTATTTATATTTTATTTATATTTTAAATGTTATGTTTGAACGTCAGATAATTATTTGATCTATCATTCAAAGACTAACGATTTAATTGCAGAATTACAATTTAATATTGATTTATCGTCCTTCCTCATGTTTTCCTACAATACTTTATTATTTGCTTGTCTTTTAGACATTATACGATCATGCACAATTATGTAACAACCTTGGGGTGAAAAATCATGACATTGCATCTACAAAAATCAATAGTCTCTTTGCTCCTATACTGAAACTGAAACTTGCTGTAAAAGGTACCATAAGTTCTCACCACTTAACACACACATACAAAAAAAAAAAACACGTTCAATGATTTGAAGACTCTCGAAATCACTAATATACACATATGACAAAATTTAATATTCATGTAAGAATACATACATCCAGCCCCCTGCAATGCTTAAAGAACTCGTTGCCTTTAAGTTTCTGAGGCGCAGTGTTTCTCTTCGCAATTTAATATAATCGAGAAAAAAAAATCTTTTAACACTTTTTTTATTCGCATGATAACTCCACTCATTTAATCCACTGCAAACTCCACTCATATCGCCACTGTTGCCTTTGTTGTTCAATTCCGTGGCAACATTTTTCTTGTACACGATTGGAAGACACCCCTAACCTTTAAGCACTGTCTCTCGTAGTCGTCACATTATAGCCCCATGTTCAAATTGATATATTCCATTAATTGCGCATGTAAAACTAGGGGTTCGAGTGCTTTTCTTCTTCTTCTTCTTCTTCTTCTTCTTCTTCTTGTTTCTCCTTCAGTTCAATTAGAACTTGATATTTCATAAATATAATTATGTAGCCAGAGGCTTCATCCTAGTCAAACACACCGCTTATTGATAACGATCTGCGCCACCTGCAACTCGCAGTATGTAAATGTTCAGACGCATGTTATTTTCTTTCACCTGCCTGTATGTATGTCTAGGCCTATATTATATTTTGAGTAAGATTAGAAGTCTCTGATTTTGTCATTTCCATTGTTAATTTCGTGTTCAGTTATTGCATTCTGTGTATTTGTTACAATCAAAGATTAAATTGGAACTGAAACATTATGCAGATAACACGACGAACAAGTTGCTTGAGACACTTGACTCCTCATTGAGTAGATATCACGCGAAATCATTTCTTTTATAAATCCAGAACAACGTTGATTGAGTATTAGTTCATTTCCTGCCTAAAAGAAGATTTATCTGTTTGTTTATATCCTACTAGGTTTATTTGATAGAATACGATTATAGAACTTAATTTTTGTACAGGAATTGGGTAAAGTCAACTAACCTCTTTATTGAGAATAATAGGCGCGTATATATGTTAGACAAAATTGCATTTCTTTTATTAGTGCAGGAACAACGTTAATAAGTCTAGGTAGTCGTTTAACTTTTGCCTGTAGAAGTAAATCTATCTGTTTATTTACAATATCTTGTCATTTCTCGGATGTGATTTTAATAGAATTTCAGCTTTGCATATAGGAATAAAGACTAATGTGAACAATTTGGAATGTCTCATCGCGCTTGTCTTCCTACAAGTGTGCATCCGTGTGACTGTCGTCAGTGGCGTATAAGGTAGTGAGATTGTTAATCACGTGATAAGAAGAGCCATCATGCCAATTATGGAGGGTGATTATACCAGTGCTTCATGACGGAGAGGGAGAGAAAACAAATAAAACGGAAAGAGAAGAAAAAATATACCTAGAAGGAAGGAAACAAGACTGTGGCAACTGTAAACAAGGACTTTGGATTGGATACCGAGCCGCACTGCTCGACTCATATGCGATCATCACAGCTTTGGCAACAGACATCATTCGGACATTAATATCAGCTGGAATTCAGACCCTTTGTGATCGCATCAGACTTTCGGTAAAATGGCTTGCCTGTGTGCCAGGCTTCTGCTTTTCGCGTGGTCTATTCATCCAAGTGTAGAGTTAACAAGTAAGACTACCATTTGCATCAATGAGTGTCACGAGATTCTCAGTCATAGGCAGTTGTTGCAAAAAGTGAAGCAAATATCAACGTATATAATGTCGTTACTGGATAGTTGAGTAGTTTTTATTTCTTTTTTTAAGCAGGTAAACTTGGCTTGCACAAGATCGATTTGTATTGAATTTTGTGTCATATTGATTTCAACGTTGTTGTTTTTTTTTTCTTCAGATGATTCGTAATAGGGTGATAATTTATTATGTAATATGAATGATAATAATATCAGTAATTATAACGACAATATTGCCTTTTTACTTTCGACCTCTCATATGGATGTTCATCTTATTTCGTAACTTTGTTTCGTTTTAGGTCTTCTACATCTGACTGAAAGCGAGCTACTAACATTATGGAATACTACTGACTTTGATACGTGGAACATAGTTACCAGCGAAGAGAAGAGAATTCGAGTTTTATTCCATTCATTTGAGCTACGCTTTGGGTACGAATTTATTGATATAGAAGATATAGGTGTCGATGATCAACGCAGAGCACATAACCTAAAGCTCGCCACTTTCAGTGGTAGCACAGTTCCTGAACCTGTTACTTCTCTAAGTAATACAGTCCGGATAACATATAAGTCAAAGTCTACCAAAGCAAATCCTGGGATCGTAGAAATGAATCTGACCGCAATACAAAGACCAGGTGAGTTTGAATACTGATGATTGATTTTGATTCAAAGTGTTTTAGGTAAAAAGGATTATACCCTCTTCTGAGTGATCATGTCTATATAGAAGGATGGTGTTGTTTGTCCACATCAAATACAAGCAAAGTGAGTTATTTAGAGAAAAATTACTATAATTAAAATGAAAATGAAATATTTTTTTTAATCTTTTCATGTCATCGAGGGAAACGATTAAGTGATATTGTAAAAAGTTGTTTGTAGGTTAATGGAAAACTGGAGGGACGATATCATCACGTCTCCCATATCTCTACATAATACCATGGTTTTCACTATCACTGCATGGGTAGAAAAAAAAATGAGCACCATCAACATTTTATTTGTTTCCTCTTCTTTTGGGGAGGGGGTGATTGTCATGAAATTTCTATTAATTCTAGGATGCAATCTATTTGGCATGAATGTGTACATTTTAGCCAATTTTAGAACATTACGCGGAATTACCCTTTCATTGAGATCCCTTTTAATACGTTCAATTTACTATTTGATAAAATGAAGATGCAACGCGATTGGTGCCTTGACCAGTTGATTTTCCAATTTCCTCTAATGCACATTTCACCAGCTACGCTCAGTGGCGTACCGTGGGTCAAGACATTGGGGGGGGGGGGGGGGCACCTCATGGCAGCAACATCAGAATTGCATAACGTAACAATTAAATGCGAGCGGAGCGAGCGAGTTTGAAAATTTTGACATTTTACAGTCCCCAAACTGCCGTTTGTAGCTATATATAATAACATATGTATGTATATACACACACACACACACATATATATATATATATATATATATATATATTTGCTTTGGAAATTAAGGGGGTTGCACCGGGCGCAACTGCTGGCAGTTGCTGGCAGTAACATCACGAGAATGGCATAACGATTAAATGCGAGCGAGCGAAGCGAGCGAGCTTGAAAATTTTGACATTTTACAGTCCCCAAACTGCCGTTTGTAATTATACTTTTTCGCTTTGGAAATTCAGGGGGGGGGGGCGCACTGGGTGCAACTGCTGGCAATTACTGGCAGTAATATCAGGAGAATGGCATATAACGGTTAAATGCGAGCGAGCGAAGCGAGCGAGCTTGAAAATTTTGACATTTTATGTTCCCAAAACTGCCGTTTTTAGGTTTATTTTTTCGCTTTGGAAATTAAGGGGAGGGGGCGCATCGGGCGCAACTGCTGGCAATTACTTACAGCAACATCAGGAGAATTGCATATCGATTAAATGCGAGCGAGCGAGCTTGAAAATTTTGACATTTTACAGTCCCAAAACTGCCGTTTTTAGCTATATTTTTTCGCTTTCGAAATTAAGGAGAGGGCCTGGGCGCACCGGGCACAACTGCTGACAATTACTGACAGCAACTTCAGGAGAATTGCATAACGATTAAATGCGAGCGAGCGAAGCGAGCGAGCTTGAAAGTTTTTACATTTTACAGTCCCCAAACTGCCGTTTGTAACTATATTTTTTTCGCTTTGGAAATTAAGGGGAGGGGACGCACCGGGCGCAACTGCTGGCAATTCCTGACAGCAGCATCGGGAGAATTGCATAACGATTAAGAGCGAGCGAAGCGAGCGAGCTTGAAAATTTTGACATTTTACAGTCCAAAAACTTGTTTGTAGCTACATATATATTTTTTAGCTTTGGAGGGAGGGGCGCCCGGTGCGCCCCCTGGATCCGCCACTGGTAGTCAAGGGTGTCGGTTTATGTTCATGATTGGGGGAGGTATGACCAGCGAGGGGGAGTCGAAGTGACCAAGCGGGGGAGAAGGATGTCCAAAATCTGCACTTTATATAGAGCATCCCCTAATTTGTTTGTGTTTGTGAGTGTGTGTGTTTCATATAGATGGAAAAGTTAGGAAATAGCCAAGGTCATTCTTATTATTGGCAATGCAAGGCATTTTAATATAGACTAGTATGTAAAGCAACACTGCAAAATCAATGATCAAGTTTTGATAGCAAGATTATTAATGTGTACAACCTATCAAACATCACATTGCGCAACATTGCAGCGACTCTTTTTGCCATTCCGATGTTCTGAGTACACTGCGCACATCCTGCTTGTATTCAAAATGCCAACCAGGAATCACACTGAATCACAATCTTTTGTCGTCTCCGGGCTTTTTGAACAATGTTTCACTATAATACCTCTTTAGTTATATGGTTAAAAGAAATCTTAGAAAAATATTTTTTTTTCTTGATCATCCTTTCATGTCGATTTCAAAAGCAGTTTGCTAACCCTTGAATTACCATTTTGGTAGGTTTTTTTTTTTTACCATGCCCTCCCCCCCCCCCCGTAGTTACGCCACTGGCTACGCTTGTGTATTGACTAAATATTATTGACATCACAGTTTATTTGAATCTATGAAATAACCCATAGAGGTATTACCCAAGGACAATCAGGTAGCTCAGAATTTGAAAACAAAGATATCACCTAATCATTTCTAAGCTAACTGTTATCATGTCATGAAGACTATGGAACTGTTGCAAAAGAAAACATGTTTATAACTTATCATGAATTATATTAAATTTTGTTTCATATCACAGAGGACACACAGCTGGAGGAAGTGGAATCATTCAACCTGACCACACCAAATTATCCTTCTAACTACACAAATAACTTTTACTCTCTGCGGAAATTCCGAGTTCCTAGTGGAAAGTTAATTTCCGTCGAGTTTATGTCGTTTTCCCTGGAAGACGTAAGCGATGTTCTGTACTTCGTCCAGGAGAACGGAAAGGATGAATACAACATCCACACAGGACTACCACTAGTTAAGAATTTGACTGGTAAGAGGAGTGGTGTTGTACTACGAGACATGAACTTTACAACTTCGACGTCATCTCTCACAGCCATTTTCACCAGTGACTTTAGCAGAAACAATACAGGTTTCTGGATCCAACTTCGAGCTGCTGAAGGTAGAAATTCCTTTTGTATCAACTTGTTCTTACGATAATAATCAGTGCACATGAACCTTACGTCCACAAAAGAAAAACCGTAGAAGCGGTTGCATGGATAGTAATGGTAGAGCTTTTACTTGCAGTAATGATGAAGCAGTCGCAGAACATGGTAAAGCATTAAAAGTAATGAGTAGCGAATATATGAAATGGGATAATCAGATAATATTTGCAATTTATATAATCAATTCAATTACATAAGATTCATAATGTTATATAATACACTCGCGATAGATTTGTAACACCGCAGTCACACGAAAATTTTGAAATGCAGGAGAAATTATATTTGTGTGCCATTATGTGTGCATGTGCGTTTACGTAAATCTAATACCAACTATGACAAGGCAAATATTATTTGGATCAACTTTTTAGTTAATTTTCAGATCATTTAGGTTCAACATGATAACGAATTAACTGTGGTAGTACGTGCAGGCATCGATAATAAATGACTTAGCTAGAGGGAATTGTTATCATATTAATTACTGATAGTTACATTGCACTTCTAATTTTCAAATCAAGACAATGTTGGCAAGTATTCCAAAGAACGCGGAAATAGCAAACCACATACGTTTTCTTTTCGATACATTTAAAAATATCCATATGTATCAATCGAAGAAAAGCAAACACTTTCAGCGGATGTTTCTGGAAGTTATCTAAATGATCTGAATTTCGCTCAAGATATCGATCCCTTGTCATCTGATATGTACATATATAGGCCTACACATATTGCTGTATAGGCAATTATTTGGACCTCACATAGACTGTGCATGACAAGATTTATTCACATTTAGCTGTAAGGGATTGTGGAAAAGAAGAATGAAAGTTATCTGTACCAAGTTCATTTCTCGTTAATAAAAAGGAAAAACTCTAGGGGTAGATAGAAAGATATCTGGTTATCATGTCAAACTGAACATCAAACTGCCAGGATGCCAAAGAATTAAAGACAATCTTGTCATTAACGTATAGCGGATGAAACAGATTCGTTATCATACCTTTTTTTTTTTTAACTGGATACGTTAATTTGCTTTTGAATGTAGAAAGGGAATACCAATAATGACGTTATTAGGAAGATCATTCCAGTCTTGTGGACCTTGATACGTAATTGTGTTTTGAAACTTTTAAACTTGCTTGAACATTAATCTGTGGAAAATCTGTACATAAATATACCAACGTTGTACAAAAAAGAAATAATCACCTCGAAATTTTTTCAGTAAAATAGTTTATTTACATGAGCAACAAAGAAAAAAGGGGCTTCATGTTAATTATGACAACACGTTTCTGGATAGGAAGAATCTTATCTCCCCGCGCTAAGATGCCTAAATACATGCATAAATTTATTATGTACCGTACAATGTTTACGAGACAAATATTTTAAATCTATAGAGAGTTCCACTGTTTCTTGCTAGGTTTTTACATGAATGATTAATGTAGGATTTCCATGAGAGGTCATTTTCGTTATAAATGTCTAAAAATTTGAGACGATCAGTTTACTACAAATTGACATTATCAGTTTCGATACGACGAGGAGAGGGATTTTCTGATGATTGTTATTAAACACCATATGAATTTTCAAATACTTTTTATTCAGAGATGTTTTGCTTTCATTTATCCATTTTTTTTTTAGAAAATTCAATTCATCACAATTCTTAATCTCGAAAGAATTTTACGATCATGATGTGAAAAAAAAAATTGTTAGAGTTTTGTGAAAAAAAAAATGATAAAAGAACACAGGTTGGACGAGTTGGAGAAATCATCGATATAAAATATAGAAAGAAATAGGCTGATTAAGGACCCTGTAAAAACCACACCATATGTTTCGAGGACTAGATTCATGACTATCAATAGCAACAACTTTTTTTTCTGTTAAAAAGATAGCTCTTGGACATGTCCAAGGTCTTTCCACACATTACATAATGTATCATGAAATATCGTGGTTTATCGTGTCAAAGTCCTGGGACAAGTCCAAGAAATGCCTACAGTGCAGGCATCGATAAGTTAGTAAAGCATTCCTGGTAGAATATTTGTGTCTCAAACCCAAAATGTGAATTGAGAAAAAAAAATACCAATATTCATGAATATTCCAAGTATGAATCACTTATTGGATGATTATTTCTTAAATCTTCTTTAGTCGTATCCCTGTTTAAATATAGGAATAACATTAGCAATTTTCACATCATCTGGAACAATGCTTTGCAATAATGACGAATTATTCTAAATATTTGTTAGAGTAGAAATAACTTAATTAACAGTTAGTCTTAAAAGCAAATGTGTTATACCACTATTTTGGTGGTTTTCTTTCGAATCTAAATCATCCATAATGTCCTCTACTTCTTCTTCTTCAACTGGAACAAAAAGAAAATTAATCGAATATGAATTCCCTTCATTCAAAAGAATGACTACGGTGTTTAGTAGATTGTGGTGTGTTTATACTCGAAAGGTCTGTGCCTTATATCGTACCCCCCCCCCAAAAAAAAAAATGAATACGGCTCTTGTAATTATGCATTTGTGACACAAACTTTATTTGATTTATAATTTTCTTTCAATAATATATAGTAATAATACAGGGTGCTTATAATGCGCCAATTCCACATAGCTAACGTGCTCAAGGTGCAGTAGAAGTAACTTATGAAACACAAAAATCCTTACACAAACATGCACATGAAAATGAATGACACAATAATGATAATGAAAAAAAAAATCATAATATACAATTCTAAGGGAAAATGGTTACGAACAAATGAGTATTGAAGGCAACTATAAAGGAGTCAACATTCGAAATGCAACGGATAGCTTGAGGCAACTGATTCCACAGATAAGGTCCAGCATGTGCAAATGACCGAACCCCCATGATTTCTTCGTTTTTGGAACAACAAGCAATCTACACTCGGGTGATCTTTAACATCTGGGAGGATTATAAAATGTCAGTAAATTAACATTGTACTCTGGGGCATATCCGTGAATGCAGTGAAAAACAAATAGTAACAATTTAAATACAATGCGAGATTCAACAGGTAACCAATTCAATGAGGACAAAACAGGGGTAATGTAAGTATTCCTCCTGGTAAGGGCAACAATGCGGGCTGCTGAATTTTGCAATTTTTGTAGCCGTGAAAGTTGAGATTGTGGTAGCTGAAATAGGAGGGCATTACCAAAGTCAAGTCGGGATGATATAAGAGCATGAACTATTTTTTTCTGTGGCTGAACGAGTTAAATACTTGCGAATCATGCCCAAGTTACGTAACTGATACCTCACGGATTTACAGACAGCAGAGATCTGAACAGACATGGACATTGCAGAATCAAATAATACTCCAAGATTTCTACACGATTTAGATGGAGCAATAATCACATCATTGTCAACCGTTAAAGTAGGAAGACTAACCTTGTCAAGTAGAACTTTGGAGCCAATAAATAATAACTCTGACCATGGGCGTAAATCCCGGGGGGGGGGGATGGGGGGATATATCCCCCCTGAAATGGAGGAGGGGGGGGGGATGGCCTGTACAATCATCCCCCCCCCCCTGAATTTTGAGGGGAAAAAATGGAGGAAGCAGAAATGTGATTGTATCAATTTTGGCATATTGCATGACGTTTGTACGCCGGCCTTCAGACAGGTAACAGAGCTGAACAGTATTCTATCTTGTAGGAAAATGTATAATTTTCTTAAGCGCTCGCTCGCTTTGCTCGCTCGCGAAGAAAGTAACATCGACATACACTGTAAGGTATGGCTCAGGCATTGACAACGTCAAATAGTATAGGTCTACATGTAAACATGCCATGACGCGAGTAACTGGGGACCATCTGCAAAATATGTACGAAAACATACAAACAAACAATAACAACAACTTTATCGCCATAATTGAATCCCCTCCATTTCCTGAATCATTCCTGAGAAACGACAGTGACTGATGACTCAGTCAGGATACATCTATGGGCATACCAAGGGAAGATCAGGGACGTCGAATCTATAGGGGGCAAAGGGGCATTTGCCCCGCCCCAAAGGAAGTGTTTAGACAGACAAATCATTTATCCCCCAAGCAATTCCCGATATGAGGACAAATCTCGAACTTTCTTAATTGAAAATTGTCCAAATATCACCAGAACTATGCACCAGATCGTTGTATTGCAATCATGAACATGCAGAAGGTCCGCTATACAGGATAAGGGATAAACTTTGTACTCTTTTGACATAGACGTATATTCCCTAATTTATCAAAGAGTGTGCAGCAGATCTTTCACTTAACAAAAGCAACCTAACATGTATAGAGGCGTCGTTGGGGGGGGGGGATGGTTCTCAAATAAAAGTGGGACAAACAAAAGCGAAAAATATAGCTACAAACGGCAGTTTTTGGAGTGTAAAATGTTAAAATTTTAAAGCTCGCTCGCTCCGCTCGCTCGCATTTAACCGCTATGCCATTCTCCTGATGTTGCTGCCAGTGATTGACAGCAGGTGCACCCGGTGCGCCCCCCTTAAAGGTCCATTTTACCTTTGGGAGCAGTGATTTCAAAAATGTTCAAGATATCACATTTGATGCATATGTGTAGGTCTGTTGTATCACAAAACATCCTACCATATATATATATATATATTTTTTTTTTTTGCAATAAAGCCTAAAATATGAGGAGATATCAGCATTTTTCTCAATAAACCATAACTGTATACGGTTTAGTCGGGAAGCATTCTAATTATAACTATTGTATACATTTTTTTGTATTTAACAATACTTGACATCGATTATACGGATTTAAATTTTTACAGTGGTTGGTTTTATCCCTAACTCACATTATAGAACTATTTTAAAGCACTAATGCTGGGTTTTTGTTTCATCTGCAAATGGTAAATTATACCTTTAATTTCGAAAGCGAAAATATAGATACAAACGACAGTTTTTAGGACTGGAAAATGTCAAAATTTTCAAGCTCACTCGCTTCGCTCGCTAGCATTTAATCAGTATGCCATTCTCCTGATGTTGCTGCCAGTAATTGCCGGCAGTTGCGCCCGGTGTGCCCCCTTTATTTCCAAAGCGAAAAAATACAGCCACAAACGGCAGTCTTTGGACTGTAGAATGTCAAAATTTTCAAGCTCGCTCGCTCCGCTCGCTCGCATTTAACCGCTATGCCATTCTCCTGATGTTGCTGCCAGTAATTGCCGGCAGTTGCATTCGGTGTGCCCCCTAAATTTCCAAAGCGAAAAAGTATAGCTACAAACGGCAGTTTTTAGACTGTAAAATGTCAAAATTTTCAAGCTCGCTCGCTCCGCTCGCTCGCATTTAATCGCTATGCCATTCTCCTGATGTTGCTGCCAGTGATTGTGAGCAGGTGCGGCCCCCTGAATTTCCAAAGCGAAAAATATAGCTACAAACGGCAGTTTGGGGACTGTAAAATGTCAAATTTTTGAAGCTCGCTCGCTTCGCTCGCTCGCATTTAATTATTATTCCATTCTCCTGATGTTGCTGCCAGTAATTGGCAGCAGTTTTTGCCCGGTGCGCCCCCTTAATTTCCAAAGCGAAAAAATACAGACACAAACGACAGTTTTTGGGACTGGAAAATGTCAAAATTTTCAAGCTCTTTCGCTTCGCTCGCTCGCATTCAATCATTATGCCATTCTCCTGATGTTGCTGCCAGTAATTGCCAGCAGTTTTCGCCCGGTCCGCCCCCCCCCCCCTTAATTTCCAAAGCGAAAAAATACTAGTACAGCCACAAAGGACATGTGGGACTGTAAAATATCAAAAATTTTCAAGCTCACTCGCTTCGCTCGCTCGCATTTAATCGTTATGCCATTCTGATGTTGCTGCCCGATTGCCGGCAGTTGCGCCCGGTGTGCCCCCATAATTTCCAAAGCGAAAAAATACAGCCACAACGGCAGTCTTTGGACTGTAAAATGTCAAAATTTTCAAGCTCGCTCGCCCCGCTCGCTCGCATTTAACTGCTATGCCATTCTCCTGATGTTGCTGCCAGTAATTGCCAGCAGTTGCGCCTGATGCGGCCCCCTTTAATTACCAAAGTGAAAAAGTATAGCTACAAACGGCAGTTTTTAGACTGTAAAATGTTAAAGTTTTCATGCTCGCTCGCTCCGCTCGCTCGCATTTAATCGCTATGCCATTCTCCTGATGTTGCTGCCAGTGATTGACAGCAGTTGCGCCTGGTGTGCCCCCCTTAATTTCCAAAGCGAAGAATATAGCTACAAACGGCAGTTTTTGGACTTAAAAATGTCAAAATTTTCAACGCAAAGTGATTTCACCGTAGGAGGGGGAAACCCCCCTACCATACCCTCCCCCCTCGCTTGATTCGTTCCCTTACATAACCGCTCCTCCTAAGATCAAATCCTGTCTACGCCGATGATAGGCCCCATTATTTAGTAGGCCTTCACAGTGATGTCGCACAGGAAGAGCTGAAATACCACGATTTTGTCATTCAATAATATAATGTGAATATTTCATTTTCTTATTGTTTTTTAAACAAAAGAAAACAAAATTTTCCCCACAAGTGAGCACCAGATCGCTGAATTTCAGGTCTGAAAATGCAAAATCTTCCTCGTGTGGGAGAGGAATACCCCCCCCCCCCATACACACCCTTCCCCTGTTCGGTCGTTCCGCTCCCTCTCACAGATATTTCCCCCCCCCCCCCCCAAAAAAAAAAAAAAAAAAAAAAATGTTTTCATACTTTTAAACTTTTTCACACATGATTGTGTTGTATTGCAATCATGAACATGCAGAAGGTCCGCTATACAGGATAAGGGATAAACTTTGTACTCTTTTGACATAGACGTATATTCCCTAATTTATCAAAGAGTGTGCAGCAGATCTTTCACTTAACAAAAGCAACCTAACATGTATAGAGGCGTCGATGGGGGGGGGGGGATGGTTCTCAAATAAAAGTGGGACAAACAAAAGCGGAAAATATAGCTACAAACGGCAGTTTTTGGAGTGTAAAATGTTAAAATTTTAAAGCTCGCTCGCTCCGCTCGCTCGCATTTAACCGCCATGCCATTCTCCTGATGTTGCTGCCAGTGATTGACAGCAGGTGCACCCGGTGCGCCCCCTTAAAGGTCCAGTTTACCTTTGGGAGCAGTGATTTCAAAAATGTTCAAGATATCACATTTGATGCATATGTGTAGGTCTGTTGTATCACAAAACATCCTACCATATATATATATATTTTTTTTTTTTGCAATAAAGCCTAAAATATGAGGAGATATCAGCATTTTTCTCAATAAACCATAACTGTATACGGTTTAGTCGGGAAGCATTCTTATTATAACTATTGTATACATTTTGTGTATTTAACAATACTTGACATCGATTATACGGATTTAAATTTTTACAGTGGTTGGTTTTATCCCTAACTCAAATTATAGAACTATTTTAAAGCACTAATGCTGGGTTTTTGTTTCATCTGCAAATGGTAAATAATGCCTTTAATTTCCAAAGCGAAAATATAGATACAAACGACAGTTTTTAGGACTGGAAAATGTCAAAATTTTCAAGCTCACTCGCTTCGCTCGCTAGCATTTAATCAGTATGCCATTCTCCTGATGTTGCTGCCAGTAATTGCCGGCAGTTGCGCCCGGTGTGCCCCCTTAATTTCCAAAGCGAAAAAATACAGCCACAAACGGCAGTCTTTGGACTGTAGAATGTCAAAATTTTCAAGCTCGCTCGCTCCGCTCGCTCGCATTTAACCGCTATGCCATTCTCCTGATGTTGCTGCCAGTAATTGCCGGCAGTTGCACTCGTTGTGCCCCCTAAATTTCCAAAGCGAAAAAGTATAGCTACAAACGGCAGTTTTTAGACTGTAAAATGTCAAAATTTTCAAGCTCGCTCGCTCCGCTCGCTTGCATTTAATCGCTATGCCATTCTCCTGATGTTGCTGCCAGTAATTGCCGGCAGTTGTACTCGGTGTGCCCCCTAAATTTCCAAAGCGAAAAAGTATAGCTACAAACGGCAGTTTTTAGACTGTAAAATGTCAAAATTTTCAAGCTCGCTCGCTCCGCTCGCTCGCATTTAATCGCTATGCCATTCTCCTGATGTTGCTGCCAGTGATTGTGAGCAGGTGCGCCCCCCTGAATTTCCAAAGCGAAAAATATAGCTACAAACGGCAGTTTGGGGACTGTAAAATGTCAAATTTTTGAAGCTCGCTCGCTTCGCTCGCTCGCATTTAATTATTATTACATTCTCCTGATGTTGCTGCCAGTAATTGCTGGCAGTTGCGCCCGGTGTGCCCCCTTAATTTCCAAAGCGAAAAAATACAGCCACAAACGGCAGTCTTTGGACTGTAGAATGTCAAAATTTTCAAGCTCGCTCGCTCCGCTCGCTCGCATTTAACCGCTATGCCATTCTCCTGATGTTGCTGTCAGTAATTGCCGGCAGTTGCACTCGGTGTGCCCCCTAAATTTCCAAAGCGAAAACGTATAGCTACAAACGGCAGTTTTTAGACTGTAAAATGTCAAAATTTTCAAGCTCGCTCGCTCCGCTCGCTCGCATTTAATCGCTATGCCATTCTCCTGATGTTGCTGCCAGTAATTGCCGGCAGTTGTACTCGGTGTGCCCCCTAAATTTCCAAAGCGAAAGAGTATAGCTACAAACGGCAGTTTTTAGACTGTAAAATGTCAAAATTTTCAAGCTCGCTCGCTCCGCTCGCTCGCATTTAATTATTATTCCATTCTCCTGATGTTGCTGCCAGTAATTGGCAGCAGTTTTTGCCCGGTGCGCCCCCTTAATTTCCAAAGCGAAAAAATACAGACACAAACGACAGTTTTTTGGGAATGGAAAATGTCAAAATTTTAAAGCTCTTTCGCTTCGCTCGCTCGCATTCAATCATTATGCCATTCTCCTGATGTTGCTGCCAGTAATTGCCAGCAGTTTTCGCCCGGTGCGCCCCCCCCCCCCTTAATTTCCAAAGCGAAAAAATACTAGTACAGCCACAAAGGACATGTGGGACTGTAAAATATCAAAAATTTTCAAGCTCACTCGCTTCGCTCGCTCGCATTTAATCGTTATGCCATTCTGATGTTGCTGCCCGATTGCCGGCAGTTGCGCCCTGTGTGCCCCCATAATTTCCAAAGCGAAAAAATACAGCCACAAACGGCAGTCTTTGGACTGTACAATGTCAAAATTTTCAAGCTCGCTCGCCCCGCTCGCTCGCATTTAACTGCTATGCCATTCTCCTGATGTTGCTGCCAGTAATTGCCGGCAGTTGCGCATGATGCGGCCCCCTTTAATTACCAAAGCGAAAAAGTATAGCTACAAACGGCAGTTTTTAGACTGTAAAATGTTAAAGTTTTCATGCTCGCTCGCTCCGCTCGCTCGCATTTAATCACTATGCCATTCTCCTGATGTTGCTGCCAGTGATTGACAGCAGTTGCGCCTGGTGTGCCCCCCTTAATTTCCAAAGCGAAGAATATAGCTACAACGGCAGTTTTTGGACTTAAAAATGTCAAAATTTTCAACGCAAAGTGATTTCACCGTAGGAGGGGGAAACCCCCCTACCATACCCTCCCCCCTCGCTTGATTCGTTCCCTCACATAACCGCTCCTCCTAAGATCAAATCCTGTCTACGCCGATGATAGGCCCCATTATTTAGTAGGCCTTCACAGTGATATCGCACAGCAAGAGCTGAAATACCACGATTTGTCATTCAATAATATAATGTGAATATTTCATTTTCTTATTGTTTTTTTAAACAAAAGAAAACAAAATTTTCACCACAAGTGAGCACCAGATCGCTGAATTTCAGGTCTGAAAATGCAAAATCTTCCTCGTGTGGGAGAGGGATACCTCCCCCCCCATACACACCCTTCCCCTGTTCGGTCGTTCCGCTCCCTCTCACAGATATTTCCCCCCCCCCCCCAAAAAAAAAAAAAAAATGTTTTCATACTTTTAAACTTTTTCACACATGATTGTTGTATTGCAATCATGAACATGCAGAAGGTCCGCTATACAGGATAAGGGATAAACTTTGTACTCTTTTGACATAGACGTATATTCCCTAATTTATCAAAGAGTGTGCAGCAGATCTTTCACTTAACAAAAGCAACCTAACATGTATGGAGGCGTCGATGGGGGGGGGGGATGGTTCTCAAATAAAAGTGGGACAAACAAAAGCGAAAAATATAGCTACAAACGGCAGTTTTTGGAGTGTAAAATGTTAAAATTTTAAAGCTCGCTCGCTCCGCTCGCTCGCATTTAACCGCCATGCCATTCTCCTGATGTTGCTGCCAGTGATTGACAGCAGGTGCACCCGGTGCGCCCCCCTTAAAGGTCCAGTTTACCTTTGGGAGCAGTGATTTCAAAAATGTTCAAGATATCACATTTGATGCATATGTGTAGGTCTGTTGTATCACAAAACATCCTACCATATATATATATATTTTTTTTTTTGCAATAAAGCCTAAAATATGAGGAGATATCAGCATTTTTCTCAATAAACCATAACTGTATACGGTTTAGTCGGGAAGCATTCTCATTATAACTATTGTATACATTTTGTGTATTTAACAATACTTGACATCGATTATACGGATTTAAATTTTTACAGTGGTTGGTTTTATCCCTAACTCAAATTATAGAACTATTTTAAAGCACTAATGCTGGGTTTTTGTTTCATCTGCAAATGGTAAATAATGCCTTTAATTTCCAAAGCGAAAATATAGATACAAACGACAGTTTTTAGGACTGGAAAATGTCAAAATTGTCAAGCTCACTCGCTTCGCTCGCTAGCATTTAATCAGTATGCCATTCTCCTGATGTTGCTGCCAGTAATTGCCGGCAGTTGCGCCCGGTGTGCCCCCTTAATTTCCAAAGCGAAAAAATACAGCCACAAACGGCAGTCTTTGGACTGTAGAATGTCAAAATTTTCAAGCTCGCTCGCTCCGCTCGCTCGCATTTAACCGCTATGCCATTCTCCTGATGTTGCTGCCAGTAATTGCCGGCAGTTGCACTCGTTGTGCCCCCTAAATTTCCAAAGCGAAAAAGTATAGCTACAAACGGCAGTTTTTAGACTGTAAAATGTCAAAATTTTCAAGCTCGCTCGCTCCGCTCGCTTGCATTTAATCGCTATGCCATTCTCCTGATGTTGCTGCCAGTAATTGCCGGCAGTTGTACTCGGTGTGCCCCCTAAATTTCCAAAGCGAAAAAGTATAGCTACAAACGGCAGTTTTTAGACTGTAAAATGTCAAAATTTTCAAGCTCGCTCGCTCCGCTCGCTCGCATTTAATCGCTATGCCATTCTCCTGATGTTGCTGCCAGTGATTGTGAGCAGGTGCGCCCCCCTGAATTTCCAAAGCGAAAAATATAGCTACAAACGGCAGTTTGGGGACTGTAAAATGTCAAATTTTTGAAGCTCGCTCGCTTCGCTCGCTCGCATTTAATTATTATTCCATTCTCCTGATGTTGCTGCCAGTAATTGCCAGCAGTTGCGCCTGATGCGGCCCCTTTAATTACCAAAGCGAAAAAGTATAGCTACAAACGGCAGTTTTTAGACTGTAAAATGTTAAAGTTTTCATGCTCGCTCGCTCCGCTCGCTCGCATTTAATCGCTATGCCATTCTCCTGATGTTGCTGCCAGTAATTGCCGGCAGTTGTACTCGGTGTGCCCCCTAAATTTCCAAAGCGAAAGAGTATAGCTACAAACGGCAGTTTTTAGACTGTAAAATGTCAAAATTTTCAAGCTCGCTCGCTCCGCTCGCTCGCATTTAATTATTATTCCATTCTCCTGATGTTGCTGCCAGTAATTGGCAGCAGTTTTTGCCCGGTGCGCCCCCTTAATTTCCAAAGCGAAAAAATACAGACACAAACGACAGTTTTTTGGGAATGGAAAATGTCAAAATTTTAAAGCTCTTTCGCTTCGCTCGCTCGCATTCAATCATTATGCCATTCTCCTGATGTTGCTGCCAGTAATTGCCAGCAGTTTTCGCCCGGTGCGCCCCCCCCCCCTTAATTTCCAAAGCGAAAAAATACTAGTACAGCCACAAAGGACATGTGGGACTGTAAAATATCAAAAATTTTCAAGCTCACTCGCTTCGCTCGCTCGCATTTAATCGTTATGCCATTCTGATGTTGCTGCCCGATTGCCGGCAGTTGCGCCCTGTGTGCCCCCATAATTTCCAAAGCGAAAAAATACAGCCACAAACGGCAGTCTTTGGACTGTACAATGTCAAAATTTTCAAGCTCGCTCGCCCCGCTCGCTCGCATTTAACTGCTATGCCATTCTCCTGATGTTGCTGCCAGTAATTGCCGGCAGTTGCGCATGATGCGGCCCCCTTTAATTACCAAAGCGAAAAAGTATAGCTACAAACGGCAGTTTTTAGACTGTAAAATGTTAAAGTTTTCATGCTCGCTCGCTCCGCTCGCTCGCATTTAATCGCTATGCCATTCTCCTGATGTTGCTGCCAGTGATTGACAGCAGTTGCGCCTGGTGTGCCCCCCTTAATTTCCAAAGCGAAGAATATAGCTACAAACGGCAGTTTTTGGACTTAAAAATGTCAAAATTTTCAACGCAAAGTGATTTCACCGTAGGAGGGGGAAACCCCCCTACCATACCCTCCCCCCTCGCTTGATTCGTTCCCTCACATAACCGCTCCTCCTAAGATCAAATCCTGTCTACGCCGATGATAGGCCCCATTATTTAGTAGGCCTTCACAGTGATATCGCACAGCAAGAGCTGAAATACCACGATTTGTCATTCAATAATATAATGTGAATATTTCATTTTCTTATTGTTTTTTTAAACAAAAGAAAACAAAATTTTCACCACAAGTGAGCACCAGATCGCTGAATTTCAGGTCTGAAAATGCAAAATCTTCCTCGTGTGGGAGAGGGATACCCCCCCCCCCCATACACACCCTTCCCCTGTTCGGTCGTTCCGCTCCCTCTCACAGATATTTCCCCCCCCCCCCCCCCAAAAAAAAAAAAAAAAAAATGTTTTCATACTTTTAAACTTTTTCACACATGATTGTTGTATTGCAATCATGAACATGCAGAAGGTCCGCTATACAGGATAAGGGATAAACTTTGTACTCTTTTGACATAGACGTATATTCCCTAATTTATCAAAGAGTGTGCAGCAGATCTTTCACTTAACAAAAGCAACCTAACATGTATGGAGGCGTCGATGGGGGGGGGGATGGTTCTCAAATAAAAGTGGGACAAACAAAAGCGAAAAATATAGCTACAAACGGCAGTTTTTGGAGTGTAAAATGTTAAAATTTTAAAGCTCGCTCGCTCCGCTCGCTCGCATTTAACCGCCATGCCATTCTCCTGATGTTGCTGCCAGTGATTGACAGCAGGTGCACCCGGTGCGCCCCCCTTAAAGGTCCAGTTTACCTTTGGGAGCAGTGATTTCAAAAATGTTCAAGATATCACATTTGATGCATATGTGTAGGTCTGTTGTATCACAAAACATCCTACCATATATATATATATTTTTTTTTTTGCAATAAAGCCTAAAATATGAGGAGATATCAGCATTTTTCTCAATAAACCATAACTGTATACGGTTTAGTCGGGAAGCATTCTCATTATAACTATTGTATACATTTTGTGTATTTAACAATACTTGACATCGATTATACGGATTTAAATTTTTACAGTGGTTGGTTTTATCCCTAACTCAAATTATAGAACTATTTTAAAGCACTAATGCTGGGTTTTTGTTTCATCTGCAAATGGTAAATAATGTCTTTAATTCCCAAAGCGAAAATATAGATACAAACGACAGTTTTTAGGACTGGAAAATGTCAAAATTGTCAAGCTCACTCGCTTCGCTCGCTAGCATTTAATCAGTATGCCATTCTCCTGATGTTGCTGCCAGTAATTGCCGGCAGTTGCGCCCGGTGTGCCCCCTTAATTTCCAAAGCGAAAAAATACAGCCACAAACGGCAGTCTTTGGACTGTAGAATGTCAAAATTTTCAAGCTCGCTCGCTCCGCTCGCTCGCATTTAACCGCTATGCCATTCTCCTGATGTTGCTGCCAGTAATTGCCGGCAGTTGCACTCGTTGTGCCCCCTAAATTTCCAAAGCGAAAAAGTATAGCTACAAACGGCAGTTTTTAGACTGTAAAATGTCAAAATTTTCAAGCTCGCTCGCTCCGCTCGCTTGCATTTAATCGCTATGCCATTCTCCTGATGTTGCTGCCAGTAATTGCCGGCAGTTGTACTCGGTGTGCCCCCTAAATTTCCAAAGCGAAAAAGTATAGCTACAAACGGCAGTTTTTAGACTGTAAAATGTCAAAATTTTCAAGCTCGCTCGCTCCGCTCGCTCGCATTTAATCGCTATGCCATTCTCCTGATGTTGCTGCCAGTGATTGTGAGCAGGTGCGCCCCCCTGAATTTCCAAAGCGAAAAATATAGCTACAAACGGCAGTTTGGGGACTGTAAAATGTCAAATTTTTGAAGCTCGCTCGCTTCGCTCGCTCGCATTTAATTATTATTCCATTCTCCTGATGTTGCTGCCAGTAATTGCCAGCAGTTGCGCCTGATGCGGCCCCTTTAATTACCAAAGCGAAAAAGTATAGCTACAAACGGCAGTTTTTAGACTGTAAAATGTTAAAGTTTTCATGCTCGCTCGCTCCGCTCGCTCGCATTTAATCGCTATGCCATTCTCCTGATGTTGCTGCCAGTAATTGCCGGCAGTTGTACTCGGTGTGCCCCCTAAATTTCCAAAGCGAAAGAGTATAGCTACAAACGGCAGTTTTTAGACTGTAAAATGTCAAAATTTTCAAGCTCGCTCGCTCCGCTCGCTCGCATTTAATTATTATTCCATTCTCCTGATGTTGCTGCCAGTAATTGGCAGCAGTTTTTGCCCGGTGCGCCCCCTTAATTTCCAAAGCGAAAAAATACAGACACAAACGACAGTTTTTTGGGAATGGAAAATGTCAAAATTTTAAAGCTCTTTCGCTTCGCTCGCTCGCATTCAATCATTATGCCATTCTCCTGATGTTGCTGCCAGTAATTGCCAGCAGTTTTCGCCCGGTGCGCCCCCCCCCCTTAATTTCCAAAGCGAAAAAATACTAGTACAGCCACAAAGGACATGTGGGACTGTAAAATATCAAAAATTTTCAAGCTCACTCGCTTCGCTCGCTCGCATTTAATCGTTATGCCATTCTGATGTTGCTGCCCGATTGCCGGCAGTTGCGCCCTGTGTGCCCCCATAATTTCCAAAGCGAAAAAATACAGCCACAAACGGCAGTCTTTGGACTGTACAATGTCAAAATTTTCAAGCTCGCTCGCCCCGCTCGCTCGCATTTAACTGCTATGCCATTCTCCTGATGTTGCTGCCAGTAATTGCCGGCAGTTGCGCATGATGCGGCCCCCTTTAATTACCAAAGCGAAAAAGTATAGCTACAAACGGCAGTTTTTAGACTGTAAAATGTTAAAGTTTTCATGCTCGCTCGCTCCGCTCGCTCGCATTTAATCGCTATGCCATTCTCCTGATGTTGCTGCCAGTGATTGACAGCAGTTGCGCCTGGTGTGCCCCCCTTAATTTCCAAAGCGAAGAATATAGCTACAAACGGCAGTTTTTGGACTTAAAAATGTCAAAATTTTCAACGCAAACTGATTTCACCGTAGGAGGGGGAAACCCCCCTACCATACCCTCCCCCCTCGCTTGATTCGTTCCCTCACATAACCGCTCCTCCTAAGATCAAATCCTGTCTACGCCGATGATAGGCCCCATTATTTAGTAGGCCTTCACAGTGATATCGCACAGCAAGAGCTGAAATACCACGATTTGTCATTCAATAATATAATGTGAATATTTCATTTTCTTATTGTTTTTTTAAACAAAAGAAAACAAAATTTTCACCACAAGTGAGCACCAGATCGCTGAATTTCAGGTCTGAAAATGCAAAATCTTCCTCGTGTGGGAGAGGGATACCCCCCCCCCCCCCATACACACCCTTCCCCTGTTCGGTCGTTCCGCTCCCTCTCACAGATATTTCCCCCCCCCCCCCCCCAAAAAAAAAAAAAAAAATGTTTTCATACTTTTAAACTTTTTCACACATGATTGTTGTATTGCAATCATGAACATGCAGAAGGTCCGCTATACAGGATAAGGGATAAACTTTGTACTCTTTTGACATAGACGTATATTCCCTAATTTATCAAAGAGTGTGCAGCAGATCTTTCACTTAACAAAAGCAACCTAACATGTATAGAGGCGTCGATGGGGGGGGATGGTTCTCAAATAAAAGTGGGACAAACAAAAGCGAAAAATATAGCTACAAACGGCAGTTTTTGGAGTGTAAAATGTTAAAATTTTAAAGCTCGCTCGCTCCGCTCGCTCGCATTTAACCGCCATGCCATTCTCCTGATGTTGCTGCCAGTGATTGACAGCAGGTGCACCCGGTGCGCCCCCCTTAAAGGTCCAGTTTACCTTTGGGAGCAGTGATTTCAAAAATGTTCAAGATATCACATTTGATGCATATGTGTAGGTCTGTTGTATCACAAAACATCCTACCATATATATATATATTTTTTTTTTTTTGCAATAAAGCCTAAAATATGAGGAGATATCAGCATTTTTCTCAATAAACCATAACTGTATACGGTTTAGTCGGGAAGCATTCTTATTATAACTATTGTATACATTTTGTGTATTTAACAATACTTGACATCGATTATACGGATTTAAATTTTTACAGTGGTTGGTTTTATCCCTAACTCAAATTATAGAACTATTTTAAAGCACTAATGCTGGGTTTTTGTTTCATCTGCAAATGGTAAATAATGCCTTTAATTTCCAAAGGGAAAATATAGATACAAACGACAGTTTTTAGGACTGGAAAATGTCAAAATTGTCAAGCTCACTCGCTTCGCTCGCTAGCATTTAATCAGTATGCCATTCTCCTGATGTTGCTGCCAGTAATTGCCGGCAGTTGCGCCCGGTGTGCCCCCTTAATTTCCAAAGCGAAAAAATACAGCCACAAACGGCAGTCTTTGGACTGTAGAATGTCAAAATTTTCAAGCTCGCTCGCTCCGCTCGCTCGCATTTAACCGCTATGCCATTCTCCTGATGTTGCTGCCAGTAATTGCCGGCAGTTGCACTCGTTGTGCCCCCTAAATTTCCAAAGCGAAAAAGTATAGCTACAAACGGCAGTTTTTAGACTGTAAAATGTCAAAATTTTCAAGCTCGCTCGCTCCGCTCGCTTGCATTTAATCGCTATGCCATTCTCCTGATGTTGCTGCCAGTAATTGCCGGCAGTTGTACTCGGTGTGCCCCCTAAATTTCCAAAGCGAAAAAGTATAGCTACAAACGGCAGTTTTTAGACTGTAAAATGTCAAAATTTTCAAGCTCGCTCGCTCCGCTCGCTCGCATTTAATCGCTATGCCATTCTCCTGATGTTGCTGCCAGTGATTGTGAGCAGGTGCACCCGGTGCGCCCCCCTTAAAGGTCCAGTTTACCTTTGGGAGCAGTGATTTCAAAAATGTTCAAGATATCACATTTGATGCATATGTGTAGGTCTGTTGTATCACAAAACATCCTACCATATATATATTTTTTTTTTTTTTTTGCAATAAAGCCTAAAATATGAGGAGATATCAGCATTTTTCTCAATAAACCATAACTGTATACGGTTTAGTCGGGAAGCATTCTTATTATAACTATTGTATACATTTTGTGTATTTAACAATACTTGACATCGATTATACGGATTTAAATTTTTACAGTGGTTGGTTTTATCCCTAACTCAAATTATAGAACTATTTTAAAGCACTAATGCTGGGTTTTTGTTTCATCTGCAAATGGTAAATAATGCCTTTAATTTCCAAAGCGAAAATATAGATACAAACGACAGTTTTTAGGACTGGAAAATGTCAAAATTGTCAAGCTCACTCGCTTCGCTCGCTAGCATTTAATCAGTATGCCATTCTCCTGATGTTGCTGCCAGTAATTGCCGGCAGTTGCGCCCGGTGTGCCCCCTTAATTTCCAAAGCGAAAAAATACAGCCACAAACGGCAGTCTTTGGACTGTAGAATGTCAAAATTTTCAAGCTCGCTCGCTCCGCTCGCTCGCATTTAACCGCTATGCCATTCTCCTGATGTTGCTGCCAGTAATTGCCGGCAGTTGCACTCGTTGTGCCCCCTAAATTTCCAAAGCGAAAAAGTATAGCTACAAACGGCAGTTTTTAGACTGTAAAATGTCAAAATTTTCAAGCTCGCTCGCTCCGCTCGCTTGCATTTAATCGCTATGCCATTCTCCTGATGTTGCTGCCAGTAATTGCCGGCAGTTGTACTCGGTGTGCCCCCTAAATTTCCAAAGCGAAAAAGTATAGCTACAAACGGCAGTTTTTAGACTGTAAAATGTCAAAATTTTCAAGCTCGCTCGCTCCGCTCGCTCGCATTTAATCGCTATGCCATTCTCCTGATGTTGCTGCCAGTGATTGTGAGCAGGTGCGCCCCCCTGAATTTCCAAAGCGAAAAATATAGCTACAAACGGCAGTTTGGGGACTGTAAAATGTCAAATTTTTGAAGCTCGCTCGCTTCGCTCGCTCGCATTTAATTATTATTCCATTCTCCTGATGTTGCTGCCAGTAATTGCCAGCAGTTGCGCCTGATGCGGCCCCTTTAATTACCAAAGCGAAAAAGTATAGCTACAAACGGCAGTTTTTAGACTGTAAAATGTTAAAGTTTTCATGCTCGCTCGCTCCGCTCGCTCGCATTTAATCGCTATGCCATTCTCCTGATGTTGCTGCCAGTGATTGACAGCAGTTGCGCCTGGTGTGCCCACCTTAATTTCCAAAGCGAAGAATATAGCTACAAACGGCAGTTTTTGGACTTAAAAATGTCAAAATTTTCAACCCAAAGTGATTTCACCGTAGGAGGGGGAAACCCCCCTACCATACCCTCCCCCCTCGCTTGATTCGTTCCCTCACATAACCGCTCCTCCTAAGATCAAATCCTGTCTACGCCGATGATAGGCCCCATTATTTAGTAGGCCTTCACAGTGATGTCGCACAGCAAGAGCTGAAATACCACGATTTTGTCATTCAATAATATAATGTGAATATTTCATTTTCTTATTGTTTTTTAAACAAAAGAAAACAAAATTTTCACCACAAGTGAGCACCAGATTGAATTTCAGGTCTGAAAATGCAAAATCTTCCTCGTGTGGGAGAGGGATACCCCCCCCCCCCCCCATACACACCCTTCCCCTGTTCGGTCGTTCCGCTCCCTCTGACATATATTTCCCCCCCCCCCCCCCCAAAAAAAAAAAAAAAAAATTCATACTTTTAAACTTTTTCACACATGATTGTGTTGTATTGCAATCATGAACATGCAGAAGGTCCGCTATACAGGATAAGGGATAAACTTTGTACTCTTTTGACATAGACGTATATTCCCTAATTTATCAAAGAGTGTGCAGCAGATCTTTCACTTAACAAAAGCAACCTAACATGTATAGAGGCGTCGATGGGGGGGGGGGGGCGGTGGTTCTCAAATAAAAGTGGGACAAACAAAAGCGAAAAATATAGCTACAAACGGCAGTTTTTGGAGTGTAAAATTTTAAAATTTTAAAGCTCGCTCGCTCCGCTCGCTCGCATTTAACCGCTATGCCATTCTCCTGATGTTGCTGCCAGTGACTGACAGCAGGTGCACCCGGTGCGCCCCCCTTAAAGGTCCAGTTTACCTTTGGGAGCAGTGATTTCAAAAATGTTCAAGATATCACATTTGATGCATATGTGTAGGTCTGTTGTATCACAAAACATCCTACCATATATATATATATATATTTTTTTTTTTTTTGCAATAAAGCCTAAAATATGAGGAGATATCAGCATTTTTCTCAATAAACCATAACTGTATACGGTTTAGTCGGGAAGCATTCTTATTATAACTATTGTATACATTTTGTGTATTTAACAATACTTGACATCGATTATACGGATTTAAATTTTTACAGTGGTTGGTTTTATCCCTAACTCAAATTATAGAACTATTTTAAAGCACTAATGCTGGGTTTTTGTTTCATCTGCAAACGGTAAATTATGCCTTTAATTTCCAAAGCGAAAATATAGATACAAACGACAGTTTTTAGGACTGGAAAATGTCAAAATTTTCAAGCTCACTCGCTTCGCTCGCTAGCATTTAATCAGTATGCCATTCTCCTGATGTTGCTGCCAGTAATTGCCGGCAGTTGCGCCCGGTGTGCCCCCTTAATTTCCAAAGCGAAAAAATACAGCCACAAACGGCAGTCTTTGGACTGTAGAATGTCAAAATTTTCAAGCTCGCTCGCTCCGCTCGCTCGCATTTAACCGCTATGCCATTCTCCTGATGTTGCTGCCAGTAATTGCCGGCAGTTGCACTCGGGGTGCCCCCTAAATTTCCAAAGCGAAAAAGTATAGCTACAAACGGCAGTTTTTAGACTGTAAAATGTCAAAATTTTCAAGCTCGCTCGCTCCGCTCGCTCGCATTTAATCGCTATGCCATTCTCCTGATGTTGCTGCCAGTAATTGCCGGCAGTTGTACTCGGTGTGCCCCCTAAATTTCCAAAGCGAAAAAGTATAGCTACAAACGGCAGTTTTTAGACTGTAAAATGTCAAAATTTTCAAGCTCGCTCGCTCCGCTCGCTCGCATTTAATCGCTATGCCATTCTCCTGATGTTGCTGCCAGTGATTGTGAGCAGGTGCGCCCCCCTGAATTTCCAAAGCGAAAAATATAGCTACAAACGGCAGTTTGGGGACTGTAAAATGTCAAATTTTTGAAGCTCGCTCGCTTCGCTCGCTCGCATTTAATTATTATTCCATTCTCCTGATGTTGCTGCCAGTAATTGGCAGCAGTTTTTGCCCGGTGCGCCCCCTTAATTTCCAAAGCGAAAAAATACAGACACAAACGACAGTTTTTGGGACTGGAAAATGTCAAAATTTTCAAGCTCTTTCGCTTCGCTCGCTCGCATTCAATCATTATGCCATTCTCCTGATGTTGCTGCAAGTAATTGCCAGCAGTTTTCGCCCGGTCCGCCCCCCCCCCTTAATTTCCAAAGCGAAAAAATACTAGTACAGCCACAAAGGACATGTGGGACTGTAAAATATCAAAAATTTTCAAGCTCACTCGCTTCGCTCGCTCGCATTTAATCGTTATGCCATTCTGATGTTGCTGCCCGATTGCCGGCAGTTGCGCCCGGTGTGCCCCCATAATTTCCAAAGCGAAAAAATACTGCCACAAACGGCAGTCTATGGACTGTAAAATGTCAAAATTTTCAAGCTCGCTCGCCCCGCTCGCTCGCATTTAACTGCTATGCCATTCTCCTGATGTTGCTGCCAGTAATTGCCAGCAGTTGCGCCTGATGCGGCCCCTTTAATTACCAAAGCGAAAAAGTATAGCTACAAACGGCAATTTTTTAGACTGTAAAATGTTAAAGTTTTCATGCTCGCTCGCTCCGCTCGCTCGCATTTAATCGCTATGCCATTCTCCTGATGTTGCTGCCAGTGATTGACAGCAGTTGCACCTGGTGTGCCCCCCTTAATTTCCAAAGCGAAGAATATAGCTACAAACGGCAGTTTTTGGACTTAAAAATGTCAAAATTTTCAACGCAAAGTGATTTCACCGTAGGAGGGGGAAACCCCCCTACCATACCCTCCCCCCTCGCTTGATTTGTTCCCTCACATAACCGCTCCTCCTAAGATCAAATCCTGTCTACGCCGATGATAGGCCCCATTATTTAGTAGGCCTTCACAGTGATGTCGCACAGCAAGAGCTGAAATACCACGATTTTGTCATTCAATAATATAATGTGAATATTTCATTTTCTTATTGTTTTTTTAAACAAAAGAAAACAAAATTTTCACCACAAGTGAGCACCAGATCGCTGAATTTCAGGTCTGAAAATGCAAAATCTTCCTCGTGTGGGAGAGGGATATCTCCCCCCCCCCCCATACACACCCTTCCCCTGTTCGGTCGTTCCGCTCCCTCTCACAGATATCCCCCCCCCCAAAAAAAAAAAAAAAAAAAAAAATGTTTTCATACTTTTAAGGTCTGATTTTCCGCCGAAAGTCGTCTGACAAGCAAAAAAAAAAAAAAAAAAAAAACCAACAACAAGAACAAAAAGTCTTGATGTTGTTGCTGCCACTTTTCTCCCACTTTATATTTCATGCAAAAGAGTGGGGCATCCGATCCCTGTAAAGTGTGTGTGTGGGGGGGGGGGGGAGGGAGGTTATGGGCTTGTAATCGTGGTGATGGTGACCATCCCCCCCCCCCCCCCACTCCTCAGTATGGATTTACGCCGTTGACTCTGACCTTTCCCTGATTTAACTTCAATGAATGCGAGCTCATCCACTTTTTGACATCATGGATACAAACCTCAAGTTTCTGGATGATGTCAACGACATTGGTTAGGGTAGGTAGAAATGATGTATATATCTGGATATCATCAGCATAACAATGATAGTTAAAAGAGTGACAATGTAAAATCTCTTTCAAACCAGTCAGATAAATCGAGAAAAGAGTTTGGCCCCCGACAGATCCTTGTGGGACATCACAGTCAAATGGAGCAGGATCAGATTTTGCATTATTAACACAAACAACCTGAAACCTTTCAGATAAGTATGACTTGAACCACTCAAGAGCTTTACCATCAACGCCTAATGACTTCAAAGTATTCACCAGAATCGTATGATTAACATTATCAAATGCTGATGATAAATCAAACAGTAACAGAACAGTAAATCTTTCCATCATCCATATCTCTCAAAATATCATTGGATATAAGTCAACTAGTAAGGTCTCAAGAATATGATGCGGCCGATATATCACATTATTTAATATTTCCCGAGTATTTTTGGCATTATTATAGATTCCAAACAACACTTTTCCTTTCTCAAAATGTTTCTTTTAAGCCATTCTTAACGCATTGTTAAGAATGCTGCGATTATTTTCTGCTTTAGTACAAAAGAGAGGTTATGTTTATACCTATGAAGATTTTGTATTACTATTTTTTGGATTACTACACCTTAAACAGAGATTTACTAATACCAACCGAGATCTTGGTTTCCTTCCATAGTTTCATCGAAACTGAGTTTCAAACTGAATAATGTATCATAATGTCAATAAGCATGCCAACAAAAATCTCAAGAGAAAATAATGTTTACATTTTCCGCTACATACACTGGAGACCATTCACGAGAACTGGAAGGGATGGTACAGTTTTTGTTGAGATGAGGCTTCAGGCTTCCAAATTTTAATGACGATTTTTTTAGATAATTAAAAACATCTCAAACATGAAAAAGCATATGATTGTACAAGGAAATCAAATTCACTTGATTAAAATTGTTTGTGAAATGGCTAAGATATCCAAAACAGAGCGGTTCTAAGATATGGTGAGACCCAACTTTTTATTAGAATGGCTGTGTTCAATTCGTTTTTGGATATCTATAAATATGCTTGTTCATATTCCATAAAATGGTTTAATGGCTGAATCATCACCTTAAATAATGCTACATAATTCATATCAATTGTAAGATTTTTGTGGGTAATCTGTAGTACCAAACCTATTTAGTAAATGAAATTTTACTTCACTTTTGAGATTAACGCATAAACTGGGTGATTATCAAAAATATCCGGCACTACTATACCTGTATTGATATTCGACATATCATCAGCAAAGATATCATCGATTAAAGTGGTTTCGGATACTTCAGCAGGTTTGAGGATTTAGAGTAAATAAATGGAACAGCATTACAAAGTAAAAAAAAAAAAATCTTGACACTGTAAATCATTATTACATTGAAAAAGTTTCTAAATTGAAATATCCTATAATATTTTGTTCTTAATGTCGTTCTTGTTGCTATGCAATAAAAGCACTGGAAAAACACTTGGAAAATTTCTATAAATTTGCTAAGGCTAGGTTTGGTCTATTTCACCAGCAATAAAATCTTTCTAGCCTGGGATATCAAAAAGAAAATATATTCCATTTCAACAGACATTATACTAAGATCTGTAATTCCGCTTTTAGATTAATCGCCCTATAGAACCCTACGCCTCCACTTCTCTTTTCCCCCAATTCTGTTATTCATGAGTAAACATAAGCCTTCAATAAAAAACAATGACGGACGAATGTCTTTTAATAGTGTTTCTAAATCACCGATTATTGTGGAATTAAATTCAGGGTCTGTTATCAAATCTCGAAATTAGAACAAATTCTAACTTAAACTTCTTACATTTAAATGTGAAAAAAAAAAATCTCTGGGTTGTAGCTGAGGGGTCTGCTATAATCTTTCAATGTTTTCTGAGTAATCCTGGCAATTTGGTAAATTCTGAAAAACGGTCGTTTGACTAAAAAACAATAAAAGTTCAGGTAAGTCCATTGACTTAAGTTTAGGAGGAAGGAGATGCTGTAACAATTGGAGTATGGGTATATTAATATCAATTCTTGAGTGAAAACTTTGTACGTCGTCTTATATCAGCTTCTCTTTCAATGTTAGCCATAAATACTACAAATCTTTTGCCAATATAATTATAAACATCGAGTGTCTATGAATTACATTTCATTTAGAAATAATCATATAGGAACGGCATATAGAGAAAAAGGATATGAATTGAAGGGACATTCGTTATTTGTTGGTACATACATGCAGGTAGATTCAAATGATAGATTACAACATTGTTTAACGACGTCATTTTTTTTTAGGTTTACATAGTAAAGATTCCTTCTGCATTTAGAAAACATTGTAGGGAAAAAATGCAAAATATAGAAACACAAAAAATAGCATAAAGATGAATCAAACTAAAGCCTATTATACATGTGGGGAAAATGAAGAAGGGAAATAGAGTGTGCTGGATTTTATAATTAACAGATTTAAATGGAGGAATATAATAAAAGGCAAAAACATTAGTAATGCTAATTCATAATCTAAATTTTGTTTGCATCTGTAGGACCTAAAGTAAGTTTATGGAAATACCGATACATTTTCACTGAATTAACAAGGAATGGTAAAATACAATGCTTATGATTAAAAATATAAACAGGGAGGAGATGTGATCTTTAAAAGATGTGAGCATAGCACAAAAAAGCGGGAAACTTGTAATCAAAATTCAATTCAAATGAATTTTTATTTCCAAGAACACAGTGTTTTTTTTTTGTCGATACAAGTTCAAGGAAAACAAAATGTATTTCAATGCATTACATGATACCCGTGTTCATATGTGACCGTGCACCTCAAAACGAACATAAAGTCCCACACACTGATTTTGCGTGAGGACTGAAAATAAGTGAAATGGGTCAACCTGGCCGAACTTGACTTTTTCATATTTTCTGAAAGAACGGTTCTTCTTTTACATTATGCTAAAATTTGGTATCATAAAACGGTCAAGAAAGTGTGTGGTTTTTTTTTTAGCAGTTTATCTCGAACATTTTTTGGTAGAATAGTGTGATTAGGTGTGTCTTTAGAATCTCTTTTTCATTTCTGAAAATCCTTGTCCACACTCTTCACTTTCAACTCTAGTAACTTTTGAAAGGATAGTGCTACTGCTTTGAAAGTTGGCATTGATTATGGACAGAATGTGTTAATGAGGCATGCTAAATTTCAGTTTAAGCTGATAATCTCTTTATTGTTGTTACTCTGGTGGTTTACTTCCTGTTTTTTGTCCCATTCATCACACAGCCAGCACGGTTTGGTAAAGATTAAGCGCTTGAATAGACGCTGTACTTCAGAGCCTCTTTTCTCAGTTCACACTTTTCCTGAGTTTGTGCTTTCTTTCCAATATTTAGATAGGTTAGGAGAGTCCATTTGATTTGAGTTATACATCATTTTAAAGCTTAAAGTCTGCTCTTTCAGAATATGGTCTTAACTAAAAATCCTTTTCTGGAGACTTTTTGTTTGTTTTGAGGTGCAAGGTCACATATGAAACTACGATGTTCAATTGTTTTCAAAATGATTATGTTATTTGGAAAGATTGGCCACAATAAACGCAGGTTCTTTTCGCGGCTATATACAATAATGTAGATTGAAATGTTTCGCCTTTTGTTTTCATTTTCATTTTTCGACAAAAGCATAGCATACACTTTGCTTTATTTTGTAACAGAGACTAACGTAAATAACACAATATGGAATGAACAGAATGTACAGCAAATAGTGAAAATTCATAGCAATGATAATCTCATTATGTTAATTGCGATAATTAATCAAAATGAAGTTACCCACACACACGTTTACGAAAATGGAGCGATAACTTAAAAAGCTTGGAGTATTTTTGTACCTCTGGTAGAGAAAATCAGTAGGATGATAAGTTGTAAAAAATGGAAGCCCACTTTAATAAAAAGACACAAAACAACCAAATTAAACGAAACAAAGATAACAAGACTACTTGTGACAATTGAGGACTGAAATGGTAAGACAAGACCAGGCTATTATTACCGACGACGACAAGACAACAGAACAGAAAAGAAAAGAAAACAGAGATAGCAGCATTAAAAAATATCGAGACGCGTGAATAGGAGAAGCAAAAAAGAGGAATTGTGGAAAACTTGAAGAAAATATTAGAATCCTAAACCTAACTATATTTGATTTGATTTGATTTGATTTGATTTTATTGGTTCCTGCATTATATCATTGCTCATGCAGATACATAAACATACATCATATACATTAATGGTACCATACATATAAATGGATATACATGAACATTAGTTGCTAACAAAATGAGTTTTTTCATTACCTTTAGAATATACAGCAATACATTTCTTCATTGCCTGTACGTAAATGTCCAAAAGAACAGTGATGCAATGAATAACGCAGATTCTATCAATAGTGGCAATAATGTTCAGTTCAGATCAGTTCAGTTCGATTTTATTTCTGCATTTTTTTTTTAAGGAAATCATATAGGTGACCCTGCACCTCAAAACAAACAAAAAGTCGCCAGACATGAATTTTTAGTTAAGACCATATTCTGAAAGAGCAGACTTTAAGCTTTAAAATGATGTATAACTCAAATCAAATGGACTCTCCTAACCTATCTAAATATTGGAAAGAAAGCACAAACTCAGGAAAAGTGTGAACTGAGAAAAGAGGCTCTGAAGTACAGCGTCTATTCAAGCGCTTAATCTTTACCAAACCGTGCTGGCTGTGTGATGAATGGGACAAAAAACAGGAAGTAAACCACCAGAGTAACAACAATAAAGAGATTATCAGCTTAAACTGAAATTAAACATGCCTCATTAACACATTCTGTCCATAATCAATGCCAACTTTCAAAGCAGTAGCACTATCCTTTCAAAAGTTACTAGAGTTGAAAGTGAAGAGTGTGGACAAGGTTTTTCAGAAATGAAAAAGGGATTCTAAAGACACACCTAATCACACTATTCTACCAAAAATGTTCGAGATAAACTGCTAAAAAAAAAACACACACACTTTCCTGCCCGTTTTATTATACCAAATTTTAGCATAATGTAAAAGAAGACCCACTCTTTCAGAAAATATGAAAAAGTCAAGTTTGGCTAGGTTGACCCATTTCACTTATTTTCAGTCCTCACGCAAAATCAGTGTGTGCGACTTTATGTTCGTTTTGAAGTGCACGGTCACATAAATTATTGAAAAATGACAACACTTGTATCCGATAACAGAATAAAAAAAGCAATATTACATTCATAGTATCATAATCACAATCTTTAAAGTATAAACATAACAATGAGATCAAAGGATACACCTGTTCCCGAATAAAAAGGGAGGAAAACATGCATGAGTCTGCCGTCTTTAAGCACATGCTTGATAGTGATGGTAGCCTCAGAATTTCAAAAATGAAATAAGAGAAATGATAATACATATACAAAATGGGCAATTTCCCATTGAAACGCTTTGTGCTAATTTCATGGAGTACGCAAGGGGACGCCAGTGGGGAAAAAGAAAAGAAAAAGCAAAAGCAACATGTGCAGAGTAAGGAATGAAATGCATTAAGTACAGTGAAGTGTGCTTTTATCATTACTATAGATCAATTAAAACAAATCATATAGATGTGAGCATGTTTTACATGGTTTTGGACATGCATGTGTTTATGTTAAATGTATTTGTGTATATGCGTTGAGAGCTGTGCAATATTCTGCACAGTCGTATTATGAAGGTTTAATTCTTTTCCCCCTTCTTTATGTTCGACAGCAAACAACTCAAGAACCGATTTTAGTAGCACAAGGGCGGCTTTTGAAGGGACGAGTGAGATACAAACCACACAGGACAGCTATAACGCTCAGTATGACGGTGAGTCTTTGGATCGAAAGATATGAACAGTCGTAAAAAAGATATAACTTGACACATTTGATAGTCAGTTATAGCCACTTGTAGGGGCTCACACGTAAGCAACGCTCAAAGGGGTGCGTGACAAAACTGGAGAAACTTACGCTAGGAGTCCACTGGGCCGGCGCCAGTTGGTGCCAGTTCGCGCCAATGCAATTTGCTGTGGCGCCTAGTGTCGCCAATAAGGTGCCTAGTGGCGTGCAGTGGCTCAAACTGCCTCCCAACTGGCTCGTGGTGGCCCGTAACGGCGGCAAAAATTGAGTTTGGGGGCAAGAAAATTTCAACATTTTTGAAATTTTCGTCGCGCCACTTTCAGCGCGAAGTGTCCACCAAGTGGCACCAAATGTCGCAAACAATCCGCCTATTGGAATCCACTGGAATGTAATGGCGCGCGCCACGTTGCGCCAGTGAGATTTTGCTCCACTTGGCGCCACTTGGGGCCACAGAGGCGGATAGTCCGCCCCAAAGCTCTCCAAATCAACTGTGGCGCGAGCCAAACGGCACCTGACTAGTGACTATTTCGCGCCAAATACCACTTGGTTTCGCCAAATACCACTTGGTTTCCGCCATTCGGCGCCACTTGCCGCCTATGGAAGCATGACTGCATCGCAGAACTTTCTCACACAACTTTCAGTATTCGACTCGACAACACCTCTGTAGACGCAGTTTTTCCTTCACAATTTCTACAAGATTTCACATAATGTTTAAAGAAGATGACGATGAGGATGAAGACCTTCGCGTGGTGGCGCTGGCTCAAGCTGATAGAGGCTCCGCTCCAAGACCTGCTACCCCTGTCCCGGATGTTGCTCCAGACCTTCCGTCCCAGGCTCAAAAACAAGACCAGCCCTCCCCAGCTTCACCTACATCCCCTTCCAGTCACCATGCAAGTGAGGCTGAAGAGGAGGTTGCACAAGCAAGTCCTGATAAGTAATCATATAGGTCCAGATTATCCACTGCCTCCTATGGTAACTTTACGAACTTACACTGTAAGTTGTGGACTGTAATTGTATTGTGTTTGCACTATACTGTGCTGTCATTTGTTATGTCAAAAACTTAGTGGGAGTATAAATGGTGTCTTTTGTTGATCGGTGCATCTTGGTTGATGGTTTTGTTGATAAAAATGTACTAGTTAGAGTGGTCTCGGTAATATTTGATTTGATTTGATTTGATTTTATTGGTTCCTGCATTATATCATTGCTCATGCAGATACATAAACATATATCATATACATTAATGGTACCATACATATAAATGGATATACATGAACATTAGTTGCTAACAAAATGAGTTTTTTTCATTTATTTCATTTAGAATATACAGCAATACATTTCTTCATTGCCTGTACATAAATGTCCAACAGAACAGTGATGCAATGAATAACGCAGAAGGGCTACAGCTTAAGCATTGCTTGATTTGCATGCAGCCCTCGTACATAATACATAACATATAATATGCTATTACTTTTTTCTTACAGCAGTATCATACAATTTATATTTATTTCAAATATGGGTATTTGTTGTCTATGTATAGCTGGGCCTTCCTCATGAGGAAAAAGAGGAAGAACCCACAAACAGGAGGCAAAGGAATAGGGGCGGTTCTGGAGCGAGGCGGACGACCGTTAAGCTCAATGATGCTCAGGAGCAAGAGGCAAAAGAGTACTTACTGGGGTGCCCGGGCCTCTACAACAAGCGGGATGCCATGTGAGCCGAACCTGACAAGAAAGATGAGGCCTGGAAGACGCTGGCCGACCAGTGTTTTTATTGACGGTTATGGAGCATTGCGTTCGTCACTCTTTTTGACACTTAAAGAGCATTGTGTTTCTCACTACGACTGACACTTATTCATGGAGCTTTAATGTATTCATGGATGTGATTGGATAGTTGGGTGATTGTTTTTGTAAGTGTGTGATGTATGCATATTTTCCTTATGCCATTAAAATTCCATCAAAATGTCATTTGTGATTTATTGTTGTCTTGTTACAAAGGTGTTGTGAATAATAGAGTACACAGCCACACAGGCAGAACCCTCCAGTAAGGACTTATAGAACAGGAATAGCAGTGTTTTTATTGACGGTTATGGAGCATTGAGTTTGTCACTATGTTTGACACTTAATGAGCTTTTTGTTTTTTACTATGGTTGACACTTTTTCATGGAGCTTTAATATGTTTATGGATATTATTGGACAGTTGGATGATTGATTGTTTGTGATGTATGCATATTTCCTTCTCATTAGAATTCCATAAAATGTCATTTGTGATTTATTGCTGTCTTGTCACAAAGTTATTGTGAATGATATATTGTTCGGGACCAGTTGGTAGAATGGCTTAAATGTTTAATAGTGAAAAAATAAATACTGCCAAATATTAATGCATGTATTTTCCCCTTGAATTACTATTTGCTTTTGCTATTTAATAATTTACCAAAACAGCAAAAGTACCTTAGTAGTTTAGGAATATTTGATATACATTCTATTTTGTAACTGCTAAACATGAATAGATTTTACTTTCTACAAATAGCATGTCAGTACAAGACCTTAATCATTTATAGGACATATTGACACAAGAAATATTTGTCATGAGTGTTGGGCTTTATTGCAATGTAATGAAGTTGAGTTTTTCATACAACAATACAATATGACAAAGAGCACTATGTTAAAGGTAATCTTGAGTATCGGTAATGGGTGAAAAATCTTTCAAAAGAGTTCCCATCCGTTTGCTTCCCTCCTAAAAGCATCTTATGTTAATGTTGTTCCATGAAAATAATTCAACTAAAATGTGCTGAATATTTGCAGAATTCGAAGTTAAAACATGGCGTTATTTTTTGTGTTCGCCACTCGGCAAATATTATTCTTTCATTACAGTCCCATATATGCTTTTTCTGTGTTGCTACTTTGCCAACATGGTTATATGTCTTGAAATTTCTTTAAATTTAACATGTTCTCCAGCTCTAGACAACATCAATGTGTACCAGAATGCCATTTCATGTGACATGAACAATGAAAAAAAAAAAAAAGATTTCTAGGCAGTGCCTGTCAAAATGAAATCAGAGTGCAGGTACTCCTTGTTTATACCTTTAACCAGACTAGTGCATCACACCAGTCCATAGTGAAATACAATATCACAATCAATGTTTTCTAAGACAGTCTTTACTCCTGTGCAAAAGTACTGCAAAATGTTGTCTAGACCATCTAATCCTGCCACTGCACTGCACTGCCACTGCTACTGCACTGTTGAAGTAATACTTGAGTGTATCCCTCTGGCGTTTGGCAAGCTCAGTGTCCCTATTTCCCCTGATGGGCCTGTCCAAATCCGCAGTGATGGCGGCAGTTCTCCAAGCTCCAGGGATGAGGTTGTGCTGGGGATCCTCCTGGTCCAACATGCGGACGTCCAGTGTCTGATAGCGCTTCCTGATGCGGTTGTGCAGCATGATAGCAGCTTCAACGAGCAGGCGGACTGTGTCTGGTTCCTGTCTCACCTGGCCAAGGAAGCACTGGAACCGCAAGACTAGAATACCAAAGGCGTTTTCAACAACACGCCTTGCCCTGGACAGCCTGTAGTTGAAGATCTTCTACTGTTGGTCAAAGTTACGACGGCCTTAGCGTTTCATCATGTACGTCCTCACGGCAAAGGCATCGTCTCCCACGCAAAAGTACGGCATAGGGTAGCCGTCATCATCATGGAGTAGAGGAGCTGGATCTGGGATGCCTAAAGTGCCAGCATCAATGCACTCCTTCAGTTCACTGTTGTTGTAGATCTGGGCATCAGATTGATGGCCAACCCCACCCACATCGATCCACACGAACTGGTACTTTGAATCTACGAGAGCCATTAGGACAACCGAGAAGAACTGCTTGTAGTTGAAGTAAAGGCTGCCAGAGTTCTTGGGCTTCTGAATACGGATGTGCTTTCCATCCAAGGCTCCCAGACAGTGAGGAAGATTCCATCTGGCTTCAAAATCACCTGCAACCGCAAGCCAGCCTTCATTGGTTGTGGGGAGGGAGATGACTTCTGCAGCATACTCATCCACTATCGCTCTGGCTACATCAGGGACAAACTTCTGGATGGTTTCCTTGCCCAATCGGAAGTTGTAACCCAGCTCGGCATAAGTGGCCCCAGTGGCGAGATGGCGCAGGAAGACGTACAAATTGAAACCAGGGGGAATGGCCTTCCTGAAGTGGGTGTCCTTCTTCTGCAGGTGGGGTGTAAGCCTGATCAACAGCTCATCAAACATCTATGGGGACAACCTGGTGTAGTTCTTGAACTTCCTCTTGTCATTGTCCCTCAGCTCATTCATGAGGGTATGGTACTGTCCACGTTCGGCCCTCAGCTGTGGGTGGAGCAAGGGTCTAAACCACCATTACATTTTGTGCTTCCTTTTCTTCTTACGAGGCTCTCTTTCTTCAGGATTGGCCGCCATAAATTGATAGGCAGTGGCCACCTCAGCATCTCTCATGATCTGATGGAGCAGCATCATCACTCCAACATTATCAAAAGCCTCGGACATATCGGAATTGTAAATATTTAGTAGAGATTTTGTTCATACAGCAGCTGAGGAGGTTCTGAACCAGGTAGTCGATGGCCGATATTTATATAGTCGGCAAGTAGCGCAAAGTGGCGGCAAGTTTAAACCAACTTTGCGACCGTTTGGCACAAACTAATCACCAAGTGGCGCAAAGTAGCCGCCCATCGGCGCAAATGGCGCCAACATGGTGAAATTTGGAATCAGATGGCTGTGTAATGGCGCGAACTGGCGCACCATTTTGAAGCAAGGCAGGTGGCACTTGGCGCACGCCATATGACACCCAGTTTATTCCACTTGGCGACACACATGCCGAGCGAACATTAATTCTGCGCCACAACGAGCCACTACGCGCCAATCACATAATCTTTGGCGCGAACTGGCACCAACTGGCGCGGGCCCAGTGGACTCCAAAGAACAACAAATGAGAAGCTGTTTGTCCAGCTGTTGGTGCCACTTCTCGAACTGGGCCGTGTAGCAAACCGGGTCCTGACTGTGGTGTTATGTCCTAAAAAATATGGATTATACAGCTTCTATACAAACAGGCCGACATACTGATTTTTTTTTTTTCAATGAAAACTCACAGCGTGCCATGTTGTTTCCTTTAAGAGGATTAAATCACAAAGGGAAGCGTGTTCACGCCTCATCCATAAATATCGAAAATATGATCACTATAGAAAAAAACATGAAAGGTCATCGTGAACCAGTCTTCGTCTTGCATCTAAATAAGTTTATGCCGAGGGGAATAAGGGAACAATGACTAAAGTGACAAGAATAGATGACTCTGTGATTTCAGGCATTTGGGTTTCAACCGAAAACTATTGTCTTCAGCCAATGTCAGAAAATGAAAATGTTTTCCTAAGTATAATGATGATCATCATTGCTATCTTAAAATAGCACTGTAATTCTGACAATTGGGTCATTACTCATACAGGTAGGGAAGCGCCTATTTCAGTTTGCTTTCTTTGTAAATATTTAGGTATGTCTCCAGCGTTGTCTAGAGCTAGTTTTCAGTAAACATTGCTTTGTTTATAGTGTTGACCCCTGTTGACATTTTTGTGCTCCATATGCTCCATGTTGTCTTCCTCATTTTGCTCTTATTATTCTTTTGAATGATGAATCCTACCATTCATTTAAGTTTTGTTTCACTTTTCCTACTTTACGTGTACTGTTTGGTAGTGGGTAGCATATGAGAAGTTTGAAGCCGGAAATGTGTGTGTATGTAATGTATGTATGTATGTATGTCTTTGTGTGTGTGTTTGTATTTGTTTTTTTGTGTGTGTGTGTGTGTGTGTGTGTGTGTGACTGAATGGGTTTTCGGCGGAGATGCAACGCACGTTGATATCCCTGAAAAAGACCAAATAGCAACAGAAGCATTGCAAAATCTTCGCGTTAAACCGTGAAGGTAATCCTTATGGGAGTGTTTGTGTGTTGTTGTTGTTGTTTTTTGTGGAATAAACGTTTCATTTGATTTCATTTAATTTCATTTGATTTCATTGTTATTCAATTTATATCAAAATCCAAAATGATACACAATTATTACAATGTAAAAATAATCGTTTGGGAGTAGTGGAAAAGCATATTGGGATAGCGCATTGATGCAGCTACACAAAATATCAATGAATTATAATGTACGTTTACACACCTGCACAAGACAAGGCGCTATGCATGCACATAATATACAAATATCGTTTTGATCTTCTTAATATCAGTGCGAATTAAGATAGTACACATAGTTTTGAAGGAATATGAATGGAAATTGCCACAAAACACCGAGCTTTTGTCTAGTTCAACAAATTTTATGAGCAAGAGAGCAAGATAAGCTAAGAGAAAACAAAACTTGTACTTTTTATCTGCACAATATTATAGGTACTCATAAATCACTCTTACAACGAGTAAGTATGTAGAAATTTATTTGTTTTTATTATTAAAGGAAGAGAGATGATGGATGTAGTTCAAGGGTCACGTATGGAACTATACACCCATTGTACACCAGTCCACTCTAAAACCACATTGAGTAACCGCAAAATATTTCCTTGCAATCTTCTTAATAAACAAACCGTCGACCAATACAAAAAGAGGCATTGTAGTTTATATCCGTCACTCTCGAAACCAATGATTTGTTACCTCTTTGAAAGCCAATCAATTTGACTTATGCTTAAAGTGTTCTGAGATGACCATTAATTTTGATATCAATAAGGTCTATCACAGTTTTCGTTTAATGTCTCGGCATTTATGATTAATTTCTTTTATTTGATCTATATACTGGCTATTATATTCTTCGTGGTTTTGATAACATCGATTGGTGATTATTATACTCCCCTTCGCTTTGGTATTGAAGAGGAATAATTATTCATAATTATGTCAGTCTATGCTGACCACGTGATAGACACCTATTCATTTTATTACACTCCAAGAAAGAGATCATGTGTAGATGATGAAAGAGAAAAAGACGTGTACTTTTTATTTTGCAATATTACAAGTACTTATAAATCGCTCTCACAACGAGTAGACAGTAAGAGTCTTTTATTGTCAATAAAAAGAAGAGAATTGGTAATGTACAATAGTCATATAGTTTAAAATGTCATACCGGGAACTACACCTTAAGCTGTCCAATATAATGGACTACACACATTGAGTTACCGGAGAATGTTTCCTTGCAATCTTCTTGGAAATATTCGACAAATACAAGGGGGAAAAAGCATTTATGTCCATCTGGTGGATCTGTGTCACTTGAAACCAATAAGTTGTTTGTTACCTTTGTAAAAGCCAATTAATTTCAGTTATGCTTAAGTGTTCTGACATAACAATTTGATTTTAATGCGGTTCATCGCAATTATCGTTTATTGTCTCGACTTTGTGATTAATTTCTTTCATTTCTTCTATACTGGCTATTGCATTCTTCGTGATTTTGCTAACATCGATTGGTGATTATACTCCACTTCACTTTTTGTGTTGAAGAGGAATAATTGCTTATCTATCACTCTCTGCTGACCACGTGATAATTGCATTATTCATTGTATCACACTGCAGGGGTGGGGGAGATCTTGTATTGGATAATGTAATCACCCAAACAAGGTGGTAAAGTTTGTATTTCCATAACTAAGTTATAGTAATCAAAATTACCACCTGGAAAGACTATTTCTTCATACCCTCTTCATACTTTTTGTATATCGTTTCTTATACATGAAATCACTAAGTGTAGCAGTCTTTCATCAAGCAATGGAGGCACCAAAGCTCTTTTTTATATGGCTGCATTCCTTCAATTCAAATTACTTTACATAATGAAGGATGCTTTTCACGTCTAGAATTTCAATGCCTTCTATACTTTCACTCCAAGACAGCCCTCAATAAGTGAATTTGTACAGCGTATGTTATGTGATGCACTGATGGATATATACTTTCCGTGAGAAACTATAGATCAAGCCAATACTGTTTCTATTAGTTAGCCCTTCAGGATCACATTTGCATACACTAATTTGTGCTTTTTTGATCACTGGATGTCAGGAGCAGACATGTTTACGCAGATTTGCATATTATTATGCTTATAATAATGTGTATGTTCTGCATAAACTATAGTGCTTTTCAAGCACATCAGGGCTGGCAGAACCGGGTGTCCCCCCCCCCCACCCCCAACACACACACACACACACACACACACACACACACTTTTTTTTTTGCGAAAGATACTGGATATAGGAATACAAAGTATGTAATTACTTTGCCCCCCCCCCCTACACTTTTTCCCCACGGAAGTGCCACTAGAAGTTGCGCTGAAGACCATTTTTTTTTTTTCATGTTAGCTGATGAAACCCGGAAGTGGCCGCTAAAAATGAAAACTGGGCCCCCTACTTTTCAAAACGTGGCGCCGGCCATGAAGCAGTTGGCCTCGAAGCTCTCACGGATGTCTCCCTGAAATCAAAATAATATGTATTTGACATACACATGTAAATTGGCCTCAATGAGCCTTGAAGGAGAGTTAAAATGGGCCTCTGTTTGAGTAAGGTTTAGAGTAGGGCCTAAGGTTCTAAACAACAATTACCTTCCTGCATATTATCTATACAAAACTGTCTTCAAAAAGTCAAACAGGGCCGGACGTCATACAAATATGATTACGAATGTATAACGCATGTGTATCGACCGCGTCTTGTAAGCAGATAGCATGTGATCCAGTTTCTTTTTTCTGTTCTCTTCATTTCCGTTTCCTGTTCAAACCAGACAACTTCCTCTACGTAGGATCCGCAATCGCCATTGTCATTCTTCTCATCTTGCTGATCATCAGTGCTGCGAAGTGGTTTCAGATTCGTCGGTAAGAGAGACGAATACTTTTGATGAATTAGTTGACCGAAAAGACCAACTATATGAATTATCACATCGTAATTACCGCGCACTACAAATATATCATAATATGGAAACACAAACACATACACGCACGTGCAGTAACTCGAGGGAGTTGGAACAAATTTTCGTGAAGGGGAGTCAAAGAACTTCTGTATGCAATGTCAACTAGAAAATAGCATTGGTATTAAACACACATTCGGCCCAACACACAGTTACTGGTTACAGCGCCCCAGGTTAACATTGACCCTTGACTAGACCAACTGCACGAACAATATCCCTTACACGCACACACACACACACACACACACACACACACACACACACAAACACACGCATTCACACTAAACAAACAAATACAAACGTTCAGTGGCCCCTAACATTGTAGGCATGTTCCGGAAAAGGGTATTGGGTGAATGGGATTAACATCGTAAGACACTTGTTGCTATCAAAAGTGAAGCCATAGTTTTCATATGCTTTCTAAACTGTCCATTATTGCTCTAAAATGTACACATAAGCATAAGAAATGTGTGAAATTATCCTGTAATGACATGATTTCAGTTGGCGTAACGACGAAATGAGAAATATATAGGCAAATTCATATAATATATATGTATATATATATATATTATATATATATATATATATATATATATATATATATATATATATATCTGTTTACATATATATTTATATATAATATTATGTATATAACATATATTATATATGATATATATGATATGACATATATATATGATATGATGGTATATATATGGTATATATATGTATATAACATACATATTTATACGAGTATTTGTATATATAGTATATATTATATACTATATATACAAATACTCGTATATATATATATATATATATATATATATATAGTATATAATATATATATGCAAGAAATGTGCACGACACGAAACAACACGACACCAACATTAAACAACACAACCGCCGCAACGTCATGAAATCCATCACTTAACAGTGGCCACTCGATCACCGCAAAATGTATGTTTACATTTTTTATAGAATTACATTGTAACTATATTCAAATATGTGTATGTGTGTATGCGGTTTCTCTTCATATCATATTTGCACACGCCATGATGTACTGCTATGTAGCGATGTCATTTCACATACATGTAAGTCAGGTTGTAAATATCGCTTGCAATGCCACATTTGTCATTTTGTTTGTCTGTACAGATCGTGAGGAAGGCCGACACGGCCGAAAGCTCGAACACAGAATAAAGGATATAGGAAGAACAAGCTACATCACCCGTACTAATTATACTGTCTTTCGCCTATATATATATATATATATATATATATATATATATATATATATATATATATATATATATAGAAACAAGGAAGGAAAAACTGACCAGAAACAATTGTAATAATAAATAGCGAAAACTTTGAGCAAAGAAAATGGGTTTTCATCGGGATTCGAATCCGAGACCTCCGGATTACTAGATCGGTGCTCTACCGACTGAGCTAATTGAAAGCCGTAGATCGGTGTTCGTCCCAAACCCCTAACTCTCTTTGCTCGTGTGGTCAGAAGCTAGAGTGTATGTATGTGTGCCACACACACACACATTAAACCTGACAGAAACCCAAATGATGTAAATCAACTTTGGATTAAATGTGAGGGATCGCCGAAGCGATGCAGCTTTTTGTAATATATTTTGAAACAAGGAAGGAAAAACTGACCAGAAACAATTGTAATAATAAATAGCGAAAACTTTGAGCAAAGAAATGGGTTTTCATCGGGATTCGAACCCGAGACCTCCGGATTACTAGACCGGTGCTCTACCGACTGAGCTATATATATATATATATATATCTTTATGTGCCACGGTGGAAACCCCCTGTGTGCCACGTTATTCTGAGACAAGAAGGCAGTCATGCTTTGAGAAAGAATTATGTTTTTCGAATTTGTATAACTTCTACAATATTCTGTTCAGATGGGCATAATAGCAGGCAAAATTATAGATGAATGCCAAGCTTTGTTTCGATATAAATTGTATGACGAATGTATTTTCAATTTTTTCTTTTGAATGACCAGTTGCTACATTGCTGTAAAGGCATGACTTTTGCTCGTAAAACCGTGACAAAAACTTAAAATGCACGAGCAAATCTAGTTGGGAACGCCGCTTGATAGTCAATCACTACATAGAATGCAAGCCGTATTATGAGAGGAACAAAAGCACGAGAGACGCTTTCATTGTGCCGCTGGATTAGCGGTGATTAGTGACTTATCCATCGGTTTTGGCGGCTTTGTTTGTTGAGCAGAATATGCGAAGTTGGCACGCCGTCGACTGAGTCGGACGTGCGAACGTGGCACATAGAGAGATATATACATGTTCGCCGAAAGTATACGACAGTCTAAAAACTGGGGGGTTTTATGCCTCTGCCACGAAGGGAAGCCAGAGGTTAAGGTTGTTATATATATATATATATATATATATATATATATATATATATATACATGTTCGCCGAAAGTATACGACAGTTTAAAAACTGGGGGGTTTTATGCCTCTGCCACGAAGGGAAGCCAGAGGTTAAGGTTGTTATTTTTTGTTATTTCTTCTTTTTTTTTTGGGGGGGGGGGGGGTGGGCATTTTTATTTCCATCAAGTCCTTGATGAAACGAGATGTATTCCTACTGATCATGTGATACTATGTAACAGGAATATACCACCATTTTCACGTTTGAGTCACCCGTGTACGTTGTTTAGAAGTGAAAAAAAAAATAAGAACAAGTATCACTACCATCATCATTTAGCAAAATTGTTATTTCTGTTGTAGTAAGTACCATCATTAACCGGACTTTTAATTCCTATTTCATTTCCTCTCCACTGCTCCCTTTTCTGTTATGTCGGCTTTAATAGGAAACACCAACTGCTCCTGCGCTCCACCCAGTCCCCGGCGGAACAGAGTCCCTTCTACGTCACCCTGAATGCGGAAGAACCTCTGGATGAAGTTAATGCACCAATCAACTCAGCCGCGGTCCTCGGCGCGAGCGTAGAAGCAAACATTTACGACTGCGACCATGTGTACAACTTCATCAATTCTCCAAGCGGAGCGACAAGATCCGCTGCCGCGCCGGGAGGAGAATCGAGTTGGGAGGAGCGGAAGGACGAGGCGTGGGAAGGCCATCCTTGCGGTAACTCTGAGAAGAAGAGTGGGCCTTGCAGCATCCTTCCTGACAAGACACCAGAGGAGCTTACAGACGCGAGTACCAGGAAGGCCGATGCCGTTGAATCCGACATAAAGAGCCAAGTTAACGTCATGTTGTCTGTGACTGCTCAGGAGTGTAATTACACGTCAGTTAAGGATGAGGATATCATGGTAGAGAACGTGTTGTACGCGTCTACATCTTTCTAAGTAGGGGAGCTCCAGACCATAGTCTATAGTTGGTTAACCCAGTAGCAACTGAACCGACCGAAACCGCCCCTCCGTTTTTGTTTTGTTTTTTAGTTTATTTCTAAATGTGTTTTCTGTTTACATATAGAATATATAATCATATGATTTCAAAAGGTAGAAGGTCAACAAAAGCATGTCAGAATTTTTTCTGTGACATATCTGTGACTGCTCAGGAGTGTAATTACACGTCAGTTAAGGATGAGGATATCATGGTAGAGAACGTGTTGTACGCGTCTACATCTTTCTAAGTAGGGGAGCTCCAGACCATAGTCTATAGTTGGTTAACCCAGTAGCAACTGAACCGACCGAAACCGCCCGTCCCTTTTTTGTTTTAGTTTATTTCTAAATGTGTTTTCTGTTTACATATAGAATATATAATCATATGATTTCAAAAGGTAGAAGGTCAACAAAAGCATGTCAGAATTTTTTCTGTGACATATCATTCTCTTTGTAAAGTCTTAATAGGATTTCAATAATTATAATTCATAGTAGACAAAAATGAACATACAGAGAGCTATTTTGAATCATTTAGAAAGCTGTCGAAATGAGAACAATATTGCTGTACCTTCTAGAGAACCATAGGTCCTATGTACAGGATCTTCAGTTGCTAAAGGCTTAAAGCACGGGTAGGTTGTAACATGATCATTTTGTCAAAATCTAAACAAGAGACGTCATTCACAACTATATCACATCAAACGTAATGAAACTATCTCTGCATGCGAAATTTGATCATGCCTTGACAGCGCATGGAGAAGTTAGGGAAAACCGCTTTCTCCCCTCCCGGAGTAAAATCATAAGATAATCAATGTGTTTTTTGTTTTTTTTTTTTGTTTTTTGTTTTTTTTTTTTGGTTTCACCAAAACCATTCAACTTTATTTAATCATGGGTATATGTGGGTAAAAAGTGTGTGTGTGTGTGTCTGTGTGTGTGTGTGCGTATGTGTGTGTGTGTGTGTGTGGTCTTTTGATGAGGGTATATATAGCATCATCTGATGTTTGAGTTTGTATAATTAAGCGCTCTTGCTTAGGTCATTGAAAGCGATACGTATCGGTTCAAGTTGTTACACTGTAACAGGTTAGCTTACCCCATTTGTTGATTATTAATGTGATGTAACAAGTTACCCCAAATGAATTTCAGTTTAGTTATGTTTTGTTACATACAAAAAGTCTGATTTATAGTGACATATTGCTTTTCATACCTTACAGCTTATGTGCAGATATCAATTGATCAATCGTATTCAGATGTTCAAAGCCTATACACTCTTCAACCAATTAAAATAATCAGTGACTATATCATTTGAGCATTTCAGAAGTGAAAAACTTTTATGTTGCAGGATGTACGTCTGTGTGTCACTGTTTGATTCTTAATTTCGTTTGCTTCGACGAAAAAGTAAACTTGCATTGCAGTCAAGAGTAAACTTAATTTATCGCGTTTATTCATGATCAATGTCATATAATGTGATAAGTTCATCTATGTTTTAATGTGTAGCATTCGATCAGAGTACGAGTAAATATAAACTGCACAAGTGTGCACACACACTCATATGCAGATAGACAGACAAAATTATACAATTCCGTGATATGTTATAGTTACAGTTACATTTACAGTTTGTACTGTTTTCAATGAATAGAGGGTCTAGGCTATTCGCACAGAGAAAATGAATAAATTACTCTGTTTGTTTGCTTGATGGACCTCAAAATGTAAAATTTGTAGCAAATACACTCGGTCTCACCTTCTAAGGTATATAGGAAACGACGAAACGCTCCTAGATATCGCGAACCAGGAGTAGAGTACACCCTTTCCACTTTTCCCAATGTACTGATGTAAAACAATATGCAAGTTTAAAAGTGTGTATAGTATGTGCGTATGTATGTTGGTTTCGCATTCTGTACTCTTTAACACGGTTCCTGGTGTAGTACAAGGGTAAAAAAATCAAAAGTCTATTCCATATTTTTTTTTGCTTTTTTTTTTTTTTGGTTTCTGTTTTTCAAACGATAGACTTTTGTAAACAGTTGTAGAAGTTCTTGCAGATTCTCGCACAAAAACAAAGGCACGCCAAACTATGTATTATAGCATGTATATTTTCGCATTATTATGTGTACATTGTAATTGGTACTGTATTCTATTTACGAATATGTCGTGTTTTAAGGAATCAAACATGAAACTGATTTCGATTTTGCCTTCTTTTGGTTTTGTTTTTGTTTTTAGTCAAAAAAGTAAAATGTTCTCGCAGCCTCTCTCTCTCTCTCACACACACACACACACACACACACACACACAAAAGGCAAGACAAGTGCATGTACGCTAGTTTACAAGTGACTTTAATGTATGTACATAATATTATATTCCTTAAATTTGCGTATTTGTTTTTGTTCTGCGTTCTGTTGCAAACGTAAATCGGATATACAAACATGCATGGTTCCTGGCGTATCAGAGTAAAACAATCCAAAATCAATTGTGTGCCTTGTTATGTATTGTTTTGTTTCGTTTTATTTTCATTTTTTGTTTTTGGGTGGGGGTTGTTTATATTCTTCAAACTATTTTAGTCTTTCTTGTAAAAAGCTGTAATGTTCTAGCATTTTCTCGCACGAAAAACAAAGGCAAACAAAACGTATTTGGACGAAAATGCATGCTGTGAATATGTGTAGTCTGTGGTAAGGTATATGCATCTTAACCCAACTGGTCGGGTGTGGGAGATTATAATCGGCTATGCAAATATAGAAAACGGCGCAAGTATTGATTAATTCACGGATAGGAGTGTCTTCGAGATAAAGGAATAAACTTTGTTGCGCATTTATTCTTATCGAGTTATCTATTCTTTGTTCCAACAATAGGAGGACTTGAAATAAAGACAAAAAATGAGAATGGGTTAACTTTAATGCACTATACATACCAAAAGATTAAATAAAATATGTGACATATTATAACATGTTTGTCTGTGTATGTGTTTATGTGAGTGCAATGTATGGCCGGGGTTTTTTGTGATCTGACTGAAGTAAAACCGTCCTTCGTCAGAACTGCTATAGCTTGAATAGAAACCAACTGTACTCTAAGAGTCTATTATTATGATAAAAAAAACCACTTCTAGTGGCAGAATTACATCTCACGAGATATAGGCCTATCAATTACTTCATGCACTTTCGATCAACGTGTCCTCTCTTGTGTTTCCGTATCATAAACTTATCACGACATCTTATAGCTACCCCATCCTGTTTAAGGCAAGGACTCACAGATCCACGTTCAATTATTCTATTCTCCTTCTGTGTTTTAGTGAACAATTCCTCAAAAAATCGAGGCAAACATGTCTTTCAGTTTCACAAACACGTCACGTTTCTTTCAAAGATTGTCCTCCCAAGCAGACTGCGGCGAGTTTTCAAATTGAATGAGGAGGGGCTTCCGTTGTCATGAATGCATGTGCACTTATGTGAATATAATAGACATTCAACCCAGAAGCCGTTACAAAACAGCAACAATTGTTCATGAACGATAGATTGCATTTTCAGTTTTCATTTGCAAAAATACAAAAAATAAAATAAATGGAATACACCAAAAAAAGGGCAAAAACATATATGCAAGATTAAAAACCAGATTGTGAATAAAGATGTGCAGTACTTCATAGGCAAAAAGGCGAACGGGGTTAACCAGTTCATTTCGATTTTATAGTTCGTTTCTGGAATTTTGTTTTGTTTGCATGTATTATTGAACACTTCGGTACATAAATAGAATGCATACACACAAGTTACATGTATAATAAACAACAAGGAGGACGAGGGACATACAACGTAAAATTAATTTCAATGTCAAATATTCGTAACAGTACAGAAAGCATCAAGCTGTACTAAGTCAAGATTATGTTTGGTATGATGTGCATGCATGTTTGTACGTGTGTGTGTGTGTGTGTGACGCACGTGATATGTATGTACAGAAAATTAACAACGCACAGTAAGGGGAAATCTCAGGGAAATGCAATTTCACCATTTTATTTTTCGGTTATTCAGATCAGTCAAATCACCATCAGGCAATGCTGAGTAAACTTCCCACAACCCTCGATGGGGAATAATTCTTCAGCACTGGAATGTGATTCAAGTCAATGCAGACAATAAGTCAATGAAGGAGAAAGGCTTGCGGTGACACCATAATGTATGTAGTCCTTAACCGGACCTTTTTCCTTCATTTACTTCACTATGCAAACCTTCAAACAACGTAGGACAATGAGTTGTTAGGCATTGGAACCTTATGCTTTAGGCTGTAATAATCTCATGCCAAACTTGACTTCCTAACAGAATTTGTGAAACACACTTTCTATCTATGGTGGTCAAGATTGAGCTCAAGGTGACAGAATGCAAGGTTCAGAAAGTAATGGTACGCATCAATGAATGTTGAACTTCTATAAGCTCAATTTTCTGCAAAGCTTTATTATATTCACTGATTTTTATTTTTTGGCAATAGTTTAGACAAGTTAGGTGTACAATAAGATGTACACTATGAATAATATCAAGCGTGTACTTTCTCTTGTCAAAAGTTGTCTTACCACTTGATAATCGTACTTGAGAACAGAAATACAGTGAAGTTTGCATAGCAATTACATGTGTGCGAATTGACAAGTTAATGTTGCCGATCTCTGACACAAGATAAGCTTTCTATTATCTTTCTATTTCTTCGGTGTCCTTTATCAAGGCAGTGTATCTTTTTAAAAATGTACATGACCTCTCGAGACCTGTCGAGATATTCCTACATGTACACCTGCCAACAAGAAGAATTTCCTAAATGGACAATAAATAAATCTGAATCTGAATCTGAATCTGAATACGGAATTCACGTGTGCGAGACACTTGAACCCTGTGTGTGTGTGTGGGGGGGGGTGGGGGGGTAGGAACATGTGAAGGTGATGTTACTTGTGTATCTGTATGTTACATCAATACTTGGTTTATTGTTTGTCAGTAAATCTTTTCAATGAATGCCTAGTAACCAACTGTTCAGTTTACTTTTTCTTGTAAGCCATATTCCGATACACAGAGACATGTTTGCACGATTTATTTGTTGCCATAATAAATGTCGGACAAATCTCTGTCTACCTCTCTGGTTGATAGGGCAACCGTTGGGTTTCATACGTGTAATCTTATAGAACATTGCGGGAAATCAGTTCACTCATTTCTTCAATGGTGTATAGTCATTAAATTTACGGCGGTGAAGCCTGTGTGGAGAACTCTGTCTCGTCATGTTGTTGTTGTTGAGTTTATTGGCGTTTTTCAGTCAGACTTGACTATTTACGCCACTCTGTACGGTGCGTTTGCAGTTGTGCTTGTACAGTGGCTAAAGCCCCTTTTACACTTTCACGGATTGCTACACGGATGACCACGGATCGTCGTCCGTGGTGTTCCGGCATGCAAAATATCGATTTTCATCTCAATGACGGTGTGAACACGATCCCAACTGGGTGTCTACACGGACAAGTACGGAGGCTACACGGACAAGTACGGTGCGTACACGGACAGACAAGGAATGTACGCGGACCACAGCGGAAACGATACGGAGGCAACAAGGATATCAAGGAAGAGCACGGATGCAACTGGGTCCCTTCGAGGTCATTACACAGATATCCCTAAAATGTTGACAGATGATATTTGCTTTTGCTTTTGATACTTTATCTTTCTCGGACGACATGTCTCCAGAGCTAAATATAACAAGCACACCAGAAATCTGCAGCAGCGTACATACTTCTCTGCTTGTGGACACCATTAAGGCATATTTCTTTGTTTCAAACTCTCATTTTTCTGGAAAATCAAGACATAAATAAAGCAAAACAAAACAAATCAAAACACACAGAAAGAAGAAAAAACAGCTAGGAGGTATGTGTGGGTCACTTAAGCTTCTCCTGCGACCACTAAACGAACAGTATGAGGGGTTGATGGCTGTAAAGATGGGGGAAGATGTGAGCAAATTTCACGGACTTTATGAGCTTGTATTTGCAAAATACACGAATATTTCATCCCGGCTGGCGCCGATGCTAATGCGGACGTCCCGATGTCTTCACGGATTGTCCTAGAATGAGTACGGAGGCAACACGGAGTAGCCGATGCCTACGAGGAAGGAATACGGAGGCAGAATACGGAGACGGTGCCAGCAAGGAAGAGTTTGTATTAATTTTAATCCGTGATGTCCGGGATGAAAAATTAAGCAAGCTTAATTTTTTCCGCGGACATGCCGGATGATACCGGATGACTTCACGGAGTCAATACGGTCATGCCGGAAACAGTACGAATGATCCCGGATCGACGATCCGTGGTCATCCGTGATGCGATCCGTGAAAGTGTAAAAGGGGCTTAACTGACTGGGCTGAGGCTGGGGGTGGGTGTATGGGTTGGCTTGTCGAGTCCTGGTTCGTGTGTGTCACGTCGTCACTGCTGGTTGAAGTCGTTTGATGGCGCTCTTTATTCTGTGTCCTTGCTGCGCAACAGCTCCCGGCAAATATTTTGTTTCTTGTATTAGCATAAATAACTTTGTTTTTGTGGTTAATTAAAACAAATTGCTATCAACCTGAAACAGATTTTGGTTTTGAGGCATACACACCGGGCTCTTTTATCATTATGCATGCTATTCCATAAACAACTAGTGTTAACATATCAATACAAACTATAATATCCAATATTTACCAGTGCATCTAACGAAACATAATTGTGATATATTTTTGTTGAGGATGATTCAATATATTACCTATAGTAAGATTACTTACTCCAAGATAACTTTGCAACTAATTTCTGTATTCTTTATAACCCGGACATTCTAAGAGGAAATGTTGCACCGTTTCTAATGTACCGCACTGAGAACATTTATTTTACCATCAATATGTTTTCCTAATTTAAACAATGTTTCATTCAGTAAACAGCTTCCTACTCTTAATCTGTGAAGAATGTTCTCATCACGTCTGCAATACAGATTGCTTTTACATGTTTGTGTTATGTTTGGTTGTATGTGAAATAAAAATCGACCTCTTTCCGAGTTTTCCCATTGTAATTGCCACTGTCTCGTCATGAAAGTTGGTGGCGCAGCTTGAAGAGGACATGTCCAGCCCACACAACAACGCAGTTGATACGATGAATGTAAAACAAGTCGTTTGATTGAGGGCGCCCTACAACGAAGTTTAATGATGACATTGACCACAATTTTTGTTTGGATTCCTTCTCTCTGACCAAGCATGCGATACGAGTAAACATAAATAATATCAAATTTTACACTTGTATAAAAATCATATGGATACACTCAACTGAGTGAAAAGCGAAAAGAGAAGAGAGCATTTATCAAAGAAACGCAATTCCACAAAGTACATAGGCCATATGACATGTACTTAATAGACTGTTTCAAAGACGATTAACACACACCCGGAATTTATGTATGTCATAAAATATGTGACCCTGCACCTCAAACAAACAAAAAGTCGCCAGACATGAATTTTTAGTTAAGACCATATTCTGAAAGAGCAGACTTTAAGCTTTAAAATGATGTATAACTCAAATCAAATGGACTCTCCTATTACCTATCTAAATATTGGAAAGAAAGCACAAACTCAGGAAAAGTGTGAACTGAGAAAAGAGGCTCTGAAGTACAGTGTCTATTCAAGCGCTTAATCTTTACCAAACCGTGCTGGCTGTGCGATGAATGGGACAAAAAACAGGAAGTAAACCACCAGAGTAACAACAATGAAGTGAATACCAGATTAAACTGAAATTAAGCATGCCTCATTAACACATTCTTTCCATAATTAATGCCCACTTTCAAAGCAGTAGCACTCTCCTTTCAAAAGTTATTCGAGTTAAAAGTGAAGAGTGTGGACAGGGTTTTTCAGAAATGAAAAAGGGATTCTAAAGACACACCTACTCACACTATTCTACCAAAAATGTTCGAGATAAACTGCTAAAAAAACACACTTTCCTGCCCGTTTTATGATACCAAATTTTAGCAATATGTAAAAGAAGACCCGCTCTTTCAGGAAATATGAAAGAGTCAAGTTCGGCTAGGTTGACCCATTTCACTTATGTTCAGTCCTCACGCAAAATCAGTGTGTGCGACTTTATGTTCGTTTTGAGGTGCACGGTCACATATATGATATTCAACATACACTGTGTGTGTGTGTGTGTGTGTGTGTGTGTGTGTGTGTGTGTGTGTGAGTGTATGTGTGCGTGCGAACGAGGAAGAGATACACTGTGGGGTTCTATCTTATGTTTTACTTTATATGGTCAGGCATGTTGGGGTAATTTAATGACATTGTGGGAGTATGGGAGAAAACAATGGGGTAGTCCCACAAGCACCTATGTGTTTGTGTGTAGTAGTATAGTAGTAGTAGTAGTAGTAGTAGTAGTAGTAGTAGTAGTAGTAGTAGTAGTAGTATAGTATGCATGCACGGGGAGCATCATTGGTGATTACTAATAGACGGGACTATTAAAAGACAGGACCTAGAAACATTCACCCGTTCCATGGATACTCTTAAATGAAAAATCAATTAAAGAACTACTCAACTTATTGTCCGAGGGCATTTATTAAGCTACACTGCGGCAACCAAAAACGTGTTTGCATGATTCAGTTTTTGCATTGTGGTTCAAACCTTCATCAAACTTTTTGGTATACAATGCAACCTTAAACCTGTATATTCTGGGAAACCAGTTTAATGATTTCTTAAAGAGCGAAACATAGGACAATCTACCAACGCCTGGATGGAAGAATGCTGGATGGGAAGAGCTGTTTGGTTGTCAAAAGAGTTAGGCGGCTCAACTGGTTGAACCAATGCACTTGGAGAGCCATGGTGATATAACATTCTTTAAACTTGTTATGCTACCAATAAGGAATATTTATTGGTAGCTGCAACACCGTTGATTGAGGGCGTCCTACCCGCTGCCTACAAGGAAGATTGATGACGACGTTGACTACAATATTGACATAATAATGTCCTCTCTCGTCAACAAAGGAGATGATACAATCAGCAAGGACATAATGATTTAAATTAATCTCTACATTTCACAAACTAACGTGACACACAATATTACCTGCATAAAAACCGAACCTACATATCATCACAGTTGAAACTCAAATTAATAACCAGGAAATATAGGGTTTCTCAAGACGGAAAACCATCAAATCTGCGTGACTGTTTTGAAGGACAAGTAGAGAAAGATAAAAGAAGGAAGCATATCAGAAACGTTCATTTCCACAAACACAGGAAAGTATATACACGGGTGTAACAGACTGCCACAAAAATGGTGAATACACACTCGGCCAAATAAGGAAAGGAGAGTACAATGTAGATTCATTTGTGTACAGTCCAGTTCAGTTTCAGTTCAGTTTATTTTCATATTTCCTATTTTCTCTAGGAAATAACAAATACATTGATATCAATACAACCATGTCTTTTGCTTGCATCAAACAAAGACCATATTGAAAACAAATGTTAATTGTCATATCATGGTAAAAAGGTGTCTCAGAGAAGAAAATGTGATGGGGCGTACACAAAAACTAGCTTGTAAAACAATAGGTCCCAAAATTCAAAGGCGTGAAAAATTACTGAGAACGGATATGAATGTCTTGATCACCTAAGATTAAGATTAAGATTAAGACAACACGAGAGAGAGAGCGTAGTGCCGACAAACCCAATTTGACTCTTAGCACACATGCAAAAAATCATTTTCGGATTTACACATTTGTTTTCATTTCATTTCATTTCATAATTATGATTTCGTTCCATATCATTTCATTTCATTTCATTTCATTCTATTTCATTTCCAACAGAGGCGAAATTGCCATAAAGCGTTTGGATATACGTAGTTTCACAAAATAAACACGACATTGCGATGAAGGAAAAACTGGAATCTGAAGTAGGCCTGCATTACATGTTTTGACTTTTATGACATATACCAAATCAAAATTGGTGGAAATCGAGGGGACTGCTGAAACTGCAAACACCTATTCTACAGGAGGATCTTTACACACACATAGAGAGAGAGAGAGAGAGAGAGAGAGAGAGAGAGAGAAGGGGGGGGGGGAGGGAAGAAATACGGAGGGAGAAGGAGTCACAGAAGACGATGGCATTATCAAATTGAAAAAAAAAAATAAACTCCTGACACGATCAACATTAAAGACAGTGGTGATGAACCTTTATCTCAGCACAAAACTATCTAATGCTGCCCAATTACGATTAATCTATTTCAGGAAAATAACACGACAAGAAGATTTTCTTCTCGAATTCATAAATATTTTAAGCGCAAATTTGAATTTAGAAGTATGTCAAGGTAAACAAAAGGTGTTGCTGAAATGGGATATGTATCAGATTGCTGACCCATTATATTTTTATTACCTTAATTTATAATGGACCTCTTCAACATGTTCAGGGCGATAAATTTGTTCCAAAACATCTTTAATGCATTAGTTTCATGACTTAAGCCGAAAAAGGTCTAAACAATAATGTAATTATGTTTTCTATTAAGTAAATTTTGTCCATATTTTAAATGTTATGTTTCAACATTAGATTATGGCACATCTATTATCCAAAGACTGACAATTTAGTCGCTGAATTACAATTCAGTATTGATTTATCATTCTTCCTTTATAATGTGTCACCTGAAATGCTTTATCATTTGCTTGTCGTTTAGACATTAGATCATACACAAAGTGGAACAATCTTGGAGTGAGAAATCACGAAATTACATATTCAAAAACCAATGTTCTCTTTGCTCCTATTGAAACGTGCTGTAAGTAGGTATCATGGATTCTCACTACTTAGCACAGACAAATCCCTGTTAAATGATTCAAAGACTCTCGAAATCACTAATATACACATATGACAAAGTGAAATATCTATGTAAAAATAAATACTTCCAGTAATACAAACAGCTCCCTGCAATTAAAGAATTCGTTGCCTGTAAGTTTCTAAGACCCAGTGTTTTTCTCCGCAAATTCAAATAATCTGAACAAAAGAGCAAAAAAAAAAAAAATCTTTTAACACTGCATCATTCGCATGATAACCCCACTCGTTAATTTACTGCAAACTCAACTCATTATTCGTTATTTCCTACCTAAAAGAAGATTCATATGTTTCTTTATATCGTATTAGGTTTATTTGATTGTAATTGTTATATGATTGTAGAACTTAAGTTTTGTACAGGAATCGGGTAAAGTCAACTTACCTCCTTATTGAGAATAATAATACGTATGTGACTGTACGAAAATGCATTAATATTTTTCTTTTATTAGTGTAGGAACAACGTTAATTAGCCTAGGTAGTCGTTTAACTTTTGCCTGTAGAAGAAAATTCACCTGTTTATTTACAATATCTGGTCATTTCTCGGATGTGATTAAAATACAATTTCAGCTGTGCATATACAGTAATATAGGCTAATGTGTAAAGTGTGGAATGTCTCATCGCGCTTGTCTTCCTACAAGTGTGCATCCATGTGACTGTCGTCGTATACGCGAACAAGGCAGTGAGATTGTAAATCAGTTGATAACAAGAACCACCATGCTAGTTATTGAGGGTGATTCATGACGGAGAGGGGGAGAAATAATACAAGAAAAAAAAAACAGAAGGAAGGAAACAAGACTGTGGCAATTGTAAACGAGGACTTTGTATTGGATACCGAGCAGCACTGCTCGACTGATATGCGATCAACACTGCTTTGGCAACAGACATCATTCGGACATTATTATCAGCTGCAATTCAGACCATTTGTGATCGCATCAGACTTTCACTAGAATGGCTTGCCTGTGTGCCTGGATTCTGGTTTTCGCCTGGTCTATTCATCCAAGTGTAGCTGAGTTAACAAGTAAGACTACTATTTGCATCAATGAGTATCACGAGATTATAAATCGTATGCTTAAGTTTTGCAAGAAAATGAAGCAAATGCCAGCGTATATGATTTCGTTACTGGAGGGTTGAAAAGTTGTTTTTTTTTTTTTTTTTTTTTTTTTTCTAAGCAGGTAAATATGCACAACATCGATTCCTATTTGAATTTACCATTTTATTAATTTCAACGTCTTTGTCTTCAGATGAATTATGTAGGGTGATAATATTAGATGATATGATAGAAATAATAATGATAATGATGATATCGATGATAATAATGACAATTAATGCTTTCTAATGTTCGACCACTCATACGGATGTTCATCTTATGTCATAACTTTGTCTTGTTTTAGGCTTTCTACGTCTGACTGAAAGCAAGCTACTAACATTATGGAATACTAGCGAACTTGAAACGTGGAACATAGTTACCAGCGAAGAGAAGAGAATTCGAGTTTTGTTCCGTTCATTTCAGTTACGTACGGGGCTCGATCTTCTTGATATAGAAGATATTGGTGTCAATGATCAACGTGGAGCACATACCATAAAGCTCGCCACTTTCAGTGGGAGCACAGTTCCTGAACCAGTCACCTCTCTAAGTAATTCTGTCCGGATTACATATAAGCCATCTACCAGAGCAAATCTTAGGATCGTAGAAATGAATCTGACCGCAATACAAAGACCAGGTGGGTTGAATACTGGTGATTGATTTTGATTCAAAGTGTTTAGGCAAAAAGGGTTATACCCTCTTTCGAGTGATTATGTTTTTGTAGAAGGATGGTGTTGTAAGCAGTTTGTCCACATCAAATACAAGCAAAGAGGGTAACATAAAGAATAACTATTATCATTCAGATTAAAATGAAATATATATATATATATATATATATATTTCTTCTCTTTTCATGTCGTCGAGGAAACCGATTAGGTGATATTGTAAAAAGTTGTTTATAGGTTACTGGAAAATTCTTGACAATTGCTTGGAGGGACGACATCATCGCGTCTCCCATTAATACCATGAAGAAGAGAGAAAGAATAAAAGAAAAACTGTTATGATTAAGACTTTTTTTTTCTTTTTATGTTGTCGAAGCAACCGATTGTTGATATTACAAAAAATTATTTATAGGTTACTGTAAAATTCTTGAAGGGATGACATCATTAATTCTCCCATATATCTCTACATATGGTTGTCATTGTCTCTGCTTCGGGAAAAACATGAGCTGCATCAACAATGATTTTTATCATTTCCCTCCCCCCCCCTTTTTTTTTTGGGGGGGGGGGGGCGAAATGATAAAAATCAATGTTGATGCAGCTCATGTTTTTTTGAAATCTCTATCAATTTTAGGGTGCAATTTATTTGGCATGAATGTAGGCATTAAGCCCAATTAGAACATAACCCTTTAATTAATCTCCTTTTATTACACTAAATTTACTGCTATTTGACAATATTAAAATGCAACTCGATTGATCCCTTGACCTTCCAACTTCCTCTTATGCACATTTTATTTGCAAGCAAAATATTGCACCTGTGTATTGACTAAATAATATTGACTTCACTGTTTTAATATTTCAAATTTTGAAATAACTCATAGAGGTAGTACCCAAGGACAACAAAGTAGCTCAGAATTTTAAAACAAATAAATCTCTCAATGATTTCTTAAGCTAACGGTTATCATGTCAGGAAGACTATGGAACTGTTGCAAAAGAAAACATGTTCATAAATTACCATGAATCAAATGAAATTTCTTTTACATCACAGCTGGCATACGGCTGGAAGAAGAGGAACCGTTCAACCTGACAACGCCAAATTATCCCTCTAACTACCCAGATAACTTTTACTCTCTGCGGAAATTCCGAGTCCCAAACGGAAACTTGATTTTCGTCGAGATTAAATGGTTTTCCTTGGAATACGGTAGAGATTTTCTCTACTTCGTCCAGGAGAATGGGAGTGATGAATACAACAGCAGCTCAAGATTACTAGTAGTTATGAATTTTACTAGTTACAGAAAAGATGCTTCACTGCGAGACTTGAACTTTACAACTTCGAGGTCATCTCTCACAGCCATATTCACCAGTGACTTTAGCATAAACTATATGGGTTTCTGGATCCAACTTCGAGCTGTTAAAGGTAGAAATTCCCTTTGTATCAACTTGTTCCTACGGTAAGATGGAAGTGCACATGAAACTTACGTCCACAAAAGAAAAACCGTGCAAGTGGTTGCATCGGCTGTATAGTACCGATTTTACTTTGCAGTAATGATGCAGCAGTTGCAGAAAAATGTTTAAGCCTTAAAAATGATGAGTCGCAAATATTTGCAATGGGATTATCAGATGATACTTGCATTTTTTTATCTTCATTTCAGTCAGGCAATGCATTTGGGACGAATTTGTAACAACGCGCCCATATGATTATATTGAAATTTATTGGAAAATTATCTGCCAGTATGTGTTCATGTGCATATGTGTAGGTATAATACCAACTACATATGGCAGTGGCAAATGTTATTTAGATAAGCTTTATAGTTTGCTTTCAGGTCATTCAGGCACAACAGAGTAGGTGAATTAATTGTGGTAATACATGTTACGATGATAATTGTCTTAGCAGGTGGTAATATTTATTGTATCAATTACTGACCAAATAGGTGACTTTATGCACATACAATGTGATATGATATGTATATGTATATATATATATATATATATATATATATATATATATATATATATATATGTATCGAGTAAACATGGCGACTGGTCAATACCTTCTCCAGCATTGATGATTCGTAAATTAGCCATGGGAAATGTTTAAATTGTTGACATTCCTCAGTCGAGTTGTTTCTTACTGCAACCAATTGAAAAATGATCCTACATGCACCGACATGGATGTAAATATGTATGCTAATGACTTCCTTTGTCATGGCTACCACTTAAACACTGATCAATTCAGTGCTTATTTAAGTCGATGTAGGGCACTTTGTCAATCAGTTCCAACACTTTTTAGTATTCGGTAATTAGGCTTGTTACTTACAGAGATGGCTATTTTCCAGTCCTTTTCGGTGAATATAAGCTTCTCTATAATATTTCTTGCACTCAGGAGAAAGTGGATCATGTCCAACACCCACACTCTCGCCTGCACAGTCTTCGACAAATCTATCAGGTGTACCCATAAACCCTGGACTATCTGGTAACTTAGAATTAACTGATGATTACAAAGTCTGATTGAGTTTTTAGCTTCTAACAATATTTATCATTCACCTGTTTATTAAATTGAATTGAATTGGATGTAATTTATTGTCATACATGTATTTCACAACAAAACCAAATACAATGCGTATCACAGGCCAAATAACTCATTTGCATGTATACAATTTTGAAAGAAAAAATCAATTCATCATTTGATAGGAAGGAAAGTAAAAAAGGAACTTAAAGATTCAAATGAAGGAATATACTCAAAAGGCAAAACAGAGTTAGCAGCATTCAGACATATGACGAAAAAAAAAATATTATGGAGTGTGAAAGAGAGAAGGAAGATAAAGGAATTGTGGAAAACTTGAAGATTATTGTTATTATGTTATATATCTTGATACGAGGTCTTCTGCATTCATTATGTCATGGACAATAGTCAATTCTTCCTTGAATCTCATTGATATCATCATGAGATTACATAAAGGTCCCGTAATCGCTCTGTCGTGATACGCTGTCCATAGTATGTAAACCATCTACTGTCATAATGTGTTGAAAGCGATGGAAATTTCTGCACAGTGGTGCAAAAGACGGTTATTTATTCTACAGTTCCAATATTTATGTATTACAGTAAATGGCTTGGGAACCGATTTCAGTAGCACGACCGGCGCCTATCGAGTGACGAGTGAGATACAACCTACAAAGCACAGCTACAATACACATGATTCCTGTAAGTATTTGGATAGAAAGATAATGATCTGTTATGGCAAGAGATAACTTGATATATCAATAGTTAATATCTGCTTATCCACATCCTACACCCCTCCCCCTCCCGCTATTATGTTCATTATTGTTGTTTCCTCTCGAATTCGAGATTCGTTGTTGTTATATTGTTCATGTTTGTTTTTGTTTTTAGGTCACTTCACTTGAAAGTTGTTGTTTTTTTTTTTTCACAGTCAATGGTTCCCGCACCATTACACTCGTACAGAATTTCAAAAGTTACAAAACTTAGGTATTAATAATTTCAATGGTAAATGGTAATAGCCGTTGGCAGGAGCTCATAAATAAGCAATGCGGGACAAGGCTGGGGAAATTCATAAAAAGGAACGAAAAGCTGTCCGTTCCTTGAATTGTGTGCAGGTGTTGGTATCACTGCCTGATCAAAACCGGGCCGTGTAGAAACTCGAGCCGTGTCGAGACTGATAATCATTTCCTTAATAATAATAATAATAATAACAACAATAATAATAATAATAATAATAATAATAATAATAATAATAATAACAATAATAATAATAATAACAGACATTTATAGAGCGCCTTTTCCACTGGATACAGAGCGCTATCGGCTGTGAAAAAAAAAAGAAGAGAATAAGCAAACGAACGAAAAAAAAAAAAACTACGCACACGCACAAGTACAAAAAAAAAAATGAGCGTTAAGAACCTTGAGTAATATAAACCAAGCGTCAGGATTTTTCCTTATGTTACAGGGATTATTATCTCTTGTGGGTTCATTGTACTTAGCACTGATTATATGAAAACAGTAGAACTTATCTAGTTTTTAAAAATGTGAAAGAATTTCTGGATTTTTTTTTTCTTTTTTTTTTACATTGACAGCTGTGAGGGAATGAATTTATGTATGCCATAAGATATATCATATCTACCTATACGCTGTGTGTGCATGTGTCTGTCTCTGTGTCAGTGTGTGTGTGTGTGTGTGTGTGTGTGTAGTGTATTGCATCCAAGAGGAGTAACATTGATGATAACTAACGTTGACATGTACTATGCACATGTATGCCTTTTTGATAAGATGCATATGCGCATCTTATTAAAAAGGCTATTAAAAGACAGGGCCAGCCTAGAAACATTTATCCGTTCATGGATACTCTCCGCTGAAGATCCAGTAAAAGAAATGTTCAGTTTTGGGGGCATTTTAAGCTACACTCCGCCAACTAAAAACGTGTTTGAATGATTTGTTTTATCTATCTATTTATTTATTTATTTTATTTCATTTTATTTTATTTTGCATTGTGGCGCAAACCTTCACCAATATTTCTGGTAGACAAGGCATGCTTCATCCTATATGTATCGAATATTGAGGGAAACAGCTTTAATGATTTCTTAAAGAGTGAAACATAGGTTAATCTACCAACGGCCGCAATGGAAGAAGGCTGACTGTGAAGAGCTATCTGGTTGTCGCAGCTGGTTGAACCTTGTGAAGGCACTTGGAGAGCCATGGAGATATAACATTCATTAAACTCGTTATGCTACCAATACAGAATGTTTATTGGTAGCTGTAACGTTGATTGAGGGCGTCCTACCAGCTGCCGACAAGGAAACTTTATGACGACATTGACCAAAATATTGACAGACACGTGTCCACTCTCTTTGACAAAGGAAACGATAACTATGAGCAGCAAGGACAAATGATTTATATTAAATCAAATTTCTACATTTTACAAACTAATATGACACATGATTATCTGCATATAAACCGAGCCTGCATACCATCAAAGTTGAAATTCAAATGAATAACCAGGTAATGTAGGGTTTTCGAGACAAAAAAAAACAACAACAGCAAAGTGTGCGGGTTTGTAAGGACAAGCAGAGAAAGACAAGAGAAAGAAGCACATATCAGAAACGTTCATTTCCACGAACACAAGAAAGTATATACACGGGTGTAATAGACTGCCATACAAATGGTGAACACATACTCGGCTGAATAAGGGCAGGAGAGTTATGTAGGCCAACGTGTCTACAGTTAATTTCAGTTTCAGTTCAATTTATTTTCATATTTACATTTTCTGAAGGAAATAACAAATTCATTGACATCAATACAACAGAAAGAAAATAAAGTGTATAAACCATGTTTTTGCTTGCATCAAACAAAGAACTGAACACAAATGTTAATGGTCATATCATGGTATAAAGGTGTCTCACGAGAAGAAAATATATTGGGGCGTACACAAAAAGTAGCTTGTAAAACCGTAGGTCCCAAAATTCATAGGTGTGAAAAATTACTGAGAACGGATATATGAATGTCTTGATCAGGTAAGATTAAGATTAAAGGAGACCTCCGGATGATTTTCAGACTTTTACATTTGAACAACTATAGATTAGTATACTGAGTACAGAGTTTCGGAATTTATAGTGATTGGGATGAGGAATAAGAATATTTTCAAGATTTATAACAAATTGGAATGAACAAGGATGATTGCACGACATTCTCACCATAAGAATGCATGAGTTGGGGCTCAAGGAAGCAGAACAAAAGAAGAAGGCATGCATAGCTTTTACACAGGTGAACTTACTATTAAAGCAAGAGGTATTGTGATGGAATTGCACTGCTACATTTCTGAAATATGTGAGTGTTCTAAGTCATCAACACTGTTCAGTGAAATTCGTTTAAGACTTTTCAGAGAATTGGTTTCTCTGCTCAAGGACCACAATTAAATCCACAAAATTAAGCTTTCGATTTATGTGCTATATGATGTGAAATTATGAAAATCGTCTGGAGCGTCCCTTTAAAACAACACGAGAGAGAGAGAGAGAGAGAGAGAGAGAGAGCGTGTTGCCGGCAAACCCAATTTGAGTCTAACGCACAAATGCAAAAATCATTTCCAGATTTACACATTTCATTTCATTTCATTTCATTTCTTTAAATTTCATTTCTTTTCATTCATTTCATTTCTAACAGAGGCGCGATCGCCATAAAGCGTTTGAATACACATAAACACAAAATCAGCACAACATTGTAAGACGGGAAAAACTGGAAACTGAAGTAGGCCTACATTAGATGTTTTGACTTTTATGACATATACCAAATCAAAATTGGTGGAAATCGAGGGGACTGCTGAAACTGCAAACACATATTCTACAGGAGGATCTTTACAGAGAGAGAGAGAGAGAGAGGGGGGGGGGGGAATGGAGAGAAAGAGGGAGAGAGAAGGAGTCACAGAAGACCATGGCATTATCGAATTAAGAAAAGATCCTGGCACGATCAACACTAAAGACAGTGATTATGAATCTTAATTGCATCGCAAAACTATCTAATGCTGCCCAGATACGATTAATTTGTTTTAGGAAAATAACACAAGAAGATTTTCTTCTTGAATTCATAAATATTTTAAGCGCGATTTTGAATTTAGATGTTTAGAAGTATGTCAACATAGATAAAACGTATTGCTGAGATGGGGGTATGTATCAGATTAGTGACCTATTATATTGTTATTATCTTAATTTATAATGGAGCTCTTCAACATGTTCAAGGTGATAAATTTGTTCCAAAACTACTTTAATTCATTAGTTTCATGACTTAAGTCGAATAATGGTCTACACAATATGTTTTCTATTAACTAAGTTTTATTCACATTTTAAATTATATGTTTGAACATCAGAGATATTTTGATATATCATTCAAAGACTGGCGATTTAATTGCTGAAATACAATGTAATCTTGGTTTATCATTCTTGCTTTATCTTGTGCCACCTAAAATGTTTCATTATTTACTTGTCTTTTAGGGGTTAAGATCATGCACAGAGTGTAACAACCTTGGGATGAAAAATCACGACATTACATCTACAAAAATCAGTATTCTATAGTGCTCCCTAAGAAACCTGGTGTAATATCACCGGTTCTCACTACTTCGCACACACAAATCCCTGTTAAATGATTTAAAGACTATCGACTTCACAAATACACGCATATGACACACTGTAATATTCAGGGGCCGCGGAAGCGGGGGGGGGGGGGGGCTGCAGCCCCCCCCCCCCCCACACACACACACTTTTGGCTCTTAAAAAAAAAAAATCGAAAAAAAAAATCGTAAAAAAAAAAATCACCCATGAATTTCAATTTCCAAAGATTCCGCCCTTACATTCTTCTAAGCGGGGGGAGGGGGGGGGGGGGGTGCTTGACCTTGACACCCCCCCCCCCCGGTCTCACAGCCCCCCCAAACTGAAAAACGTTCCGCGGCCTCTGATATTGATGTAAAAATACATACAACCAGCTCCCTGCAATAAAAAACTCGTTGCCTGTAAGTTTCTGAGACGCAGTGGTTCTCTTTGCAATTTCAAATCATCTAAACAAAACAAAAACCAAATCTTTTAACCTGTTCCATACTGAATTCTGAAATCCCCATAGACTTAATACACAGGCCGCCAGGTTCCCGTATGGAACGGGTTAAAGGTCCAGTTTACCTTTGGGAGCAGTGATTTCAAAAATGTTCAAGATATCACATTTCATGCATATGTGTAGGTCTGTTGTATCATAAAACATCCTACCATATGAAATATTTGCAATAAAACCTAAAATATAAGGAGATATCAGGGTTTTTCTCAGTAAACCGTAACTGTATACGGTTTAGTCTGGAAACATTCTTATTATAACTATTGTTCACATTTTGTGTATTTAACAACACTTAACATCGATTATACGGATTCAAATTTTGACAGTGGTTGTTTCTATCCCTAACTCACATTTTAGAACTATTTTAAAGCACTAATGCTTTCATCTGCAAATGGTAAATTATGCCTTTAACATTGTGTTATTCGCATGATAACCCCACTCCTTAATCTATGTACTGCAAACTCAACTCACATCGCAACTGTTGCAGTTGTTGTTTAATTCCTTGGTAACATTTTTTTCTTGTATACGAATGGAAGATACCTCCAAACCTTGAAGCACTGTCCCTCATAGTCGTCACATTATAGCCCCATGTTCAACTTGGTATTTCCATTTATTGCGCATTTACATCTACAGGTTCGAGTGATTTATTGTTGTTGTTGTTGTTGTTGTTGCTCCTTCAGTTCCAGTTACAACTTGATATTTCTTAAATGGAATCATGTTGCCCGAGGTTTCCTCCTAGTCAAACACACTGCTTATTGGTAACGGTCTGCGCCACTTGCAACTCGAAATGTGTAAAGGTTCAGACGTATGTTATTTTCTTTTATTGTACGTGCCGGTCTGTCATGTCTGTTTATATTATGTTTTGAGTAAAATTATAAGTCTCTTATTTCATCATTTTCATTGTTAATTTGTTGTTCATTTATTGCATTCTGTGTATTTATACGCGAGAACAATAAAATATTAAATTGAAACTGAAACATTAGGCAGGTAACATATAGACGAACAAGTTGCTTGAGTCACCTGAATCCTTATTGAGTAGATCTCACGCGAAATAATTTCTTTCATAAATGCAGGAACAACGTTGACTAAGTATTCGCTCATTTTCTACCTAAAAGAAGATTCGTCTGTTTCTTTATACCTTATTAGGTTCATTTGATAGAATATGATTAGAATTTAAGTTCTGTATAGGAATTGGGATAAAGTCAACTAACCTCCTCATTGAGTATATTAGGTACGTGTGTTTATAGACGAAATTGCATTTGTTTTAGTAGTGCAGGAACGTTAATTAGCCTCAGTAGTCGTTCAACTTTTGCCTGTAGAAGAAAATCCATCTGTTTCTCTACAATATCTGGTCATTTCTCAGATGTGATTATAATATAATTCAGCTTTGCATGGGAATGAGGCTAATGTGAAAAGTGTGGAATGTCTCATCGCGCTTGTCTTCCTACAACTGTGCATCCATCGATGTGACTGTCATCGTAGGCGTACAAGGTATTGAGATTGTAAACCACGTGATAAGAAGAACCATCATGCCAATTATGGAGGGTGATTAAACCAGTGCTTCATGACGGAGAGGGAGAGAAAAAAAAAATCCAACGGAAAGAAAAAGAAAAAAACTAGAAGGAAGGAAACAAGACTGTGGCAATTGTAAACGAGGACTTCAGTTGGATTGGATACCGAGCAGCACTGCTCGACCGATATGCGATCATCACAGCTTTGCCAACAGTCATCATTCGGACATTATTACTAGCTGGAATTCAGACCGTTTGTGATCGCATCAGACTGATGTCAGTAGAATGGCATGCTTGTGTGCCTGGGTTCTGGTTTTCGCCTGGTCGATTCATCCAAGTGTAGAGTTAAACAGTAAGACTACCATTTGCATCAATGAGTATCATGAGATTCTAAACTGTAGGCAAGTTTTGCAAGAAACGTATCAACGTATATGAAAAACCGTTACTGGAGAGTTGAGTAGTTTTTTTTTTTTCTTTTTAAGTAGGTAAACTTGCACAGGAGCGATTTGTATTGAATTTTCCATCATATTGACTTCAACGTCTTTTGCTTTCATATGATTCGCGTATTGTGATATTATGATAATAATGATGACAATAATAACATCAATAGTAACAATGAAAATATTGCCATTTACACTTTTCAACCTCTCATGCGGATGTTCATAACTTTGCTTTGCTGTAGGCATTCTGTATGTGAATGAAAGCGAACTACTAACATTCCGGAATGTCAGCGAACTTCAAAGGTGGAACATATCTACCAACGAAGAGAAGAGAATTCGAGTGTTGTTCACTTCATTCCACCTACGTACGGGGCGTGAATTTTTTGAAATAGAAGATGTCAGATTCGATGATCAACACAAAGCATATAACATAAAGCTCGCCACTTTCAGTGGGAGCAGAGTTCCTGAACCAGTCACCTCTCTAAGTAATAATGTCTGGATAACATATAAGCCGTCTACCAGAGCGAATCTTCGGATCCTAGAAATAAATCTGACTGCAATACCAATACCAGGTGAGTTTAAATACTCATGAATGATTTTGATTTAATATGTTTAGGTAAGCCTTAGACCCTCTTCCGAGTAATTGTGTCTGCAGAAAGGTGATGTTGTTTGTACACATCGAATAGAAACAAAGTGGGTCATTAAAAGAAAATTTGGTATAATTAAGATGATTTTTGTTCTTATGTCATCGAAGCAACTGATTAAGTGATATTGTAAATACTAGAAAACTCTTAAAGAGAAGACATTATCACGTCTCCCATACATCTCTACATAATCATGGTTGTCATTATCATCGTTACTGCTTCGGGAAAAACATGAGCAGCATCAACATTTTATTTATTTCCTCTCGTTTGTTTGTTTTGTTTTGTTTTGTTTGTTTGTTTGTTTGTTTGTTTGTTTTTTTGGGGGGGAGATGATTTTCAAGAAATCTCTATCAATTCTATAGGGTGCAATCTATTTTGCATGAATGTACGTATTTAGGCCAATTAGAACATATCACGCAATTCCCCTTTAATTGATATCATTATTACATTGAATTTACTATTTGACAAAATAAAAATGCAACTCGATTGGTCCCTTGACCTTCCGACTTGTCATATGCACATTTCAGTAGCAAGCAAAATATTGTCTTATGTATTGATTAAACATTATTTTTATGTATTCACTAAACATTATTGACATCACTGTTTATTTGGAGCTTTGAAATAACCCGTAGAGGTATTACCCAAGGGCAATCAGAATTTTAAAAGAAAGTTATCTCCCAATCATTTCTTTTAAGCTAATGGTTATCATGTCATGAAGACTATGGAACTGTTGAGAAAGAAAACTTGTTTATTAATTTGCCATGAAGACTATTGAACTGTTGCAAAAGAAAATATGTTTATGAATTATCATAAATTAGATTAAATTTCTTTCATATCACAGATGACATACGGCTGAAAGAAGAAGAAGCGTTCAACCTGACAACACCAAATTATCCTTCTAACTACACAAATAACTTTTACTCTCTGCGGAAATTCCGAGTTCCAAATGGAAAATTAATTTCCGTCGAGCTTAAATCGTTTTCCGTGGAAACCGGTGGCGATTTCCTCTATTTCGTCCAGCAGAACGAGAAGGATGAATACAACACTCGCACAGGATTACTAGTAGTTAAGAATTTGACTGGTAAGAGGGAAGATGCTCCACTGCGGTACTTGAACTTTATATCTTCGACGTCATCTCTCACAGCCATATTTACCAGTGACTTTAGCAGAAACACTACAGGTTTCTGGATCCAACTTCGAGATGTTAAAGGTAGAATTTCCTTTTGTACCAACTTATTCCTACGATAAGATAGAAGTGCACGGGAATCTTACTTCCAAAAAAAGAAGAACCGTAGAAGTGGTTGCATGGAAAGTAATGGTAGAGCTTTTACGTGCAGTCGTAGAACATGGTCAAGCGTTAAAAGTAATGAGTAGTGAATATATGCAATGGGATAATCAGATGATATTGCATTTTCTATCATCAATTCAATTAAATAAATTCATATTGTTATGTAATGCCCTCGCGATAAATATGTAACAGCGCAGTCACATAAATATTTTGAAATGTAGAAGAAAAAATGATCGACGCCATTATGTTACATTATGTGCATGTGTGTTTGCGTAAATCTTATACCAACCTTGACAATGGCAAATATTATTTATATAAACTTTTTAGTTTACTTTCAGGTCATTTAGGTATAACATGATAAAGAATTAATTGTAGTAGTACAGGTAACAATAATAATTGGCTTAGCTAGAGGGAATTATTACTGTATTAATTACTGATAGCTACATTGTACTTCTAATTATCGAATGGAGACAATTTTGTTATATATGCAAAAGAACGCGGAATATGGCAAACCACATAGGTTATTTCATATACACTTAAAAGTATCCATATTAATCAAAAAAAAAAAAGCAAATCATTTCAGTGGATGTTTCTAAAAGTTATCTAAATGATCTGAATTTGGCACGAGATGTGGATCCCTATCCATTTGATACATTATAGGCCTACACATATAGCTGAACAGGCAATTATTTGGACCTCACATAGACTGTGCATGACAGGATATCTTCACATTTAGTTGTAGAGGATTTTACACACTGTAAGCCTTCAAATACACATGACAATGATGTATTACAAATACTTCGTGTCAACAGTTACACAGTGACTAGAGATGGTACGAAGCCTGGCCACTACATGAAAGCGGTTTTGAAACAGTCGGCGCAGAATTTAAAGGTGGTGAAGGGCGCCAGATATTTTTATTTTAATGTTAAAAATGATGTTTTAAATGATTATTTCATAGCAGAATGCTTCAGCCTAGGTGAATTTAAGCTTCTATATAAAATTTCTTACATTCAGGAGAAAGTGCATCATGGCCATCATCAACACTCTCACCCGCACAGTCTTCAACAAATCTATCAGGTGCACCCATAAATCCTTCACTATCTGGTAACTACGAATTAACTGATAATTGCAAAGTCTGATTGAGTGCTCAGCAGCTTCTAACAATATAACATTTACCTGTTCATTGATAACGGCTGAAATAATGCGAAAAACGACTTATATACCAAAGGTTATGACCATACCTTTATAACGCCTATATATGACCGTATATGCTAGGGTTAGAAATGATTTCAAACATTCTTACACTCTCAAATTTGGAAGTAAGATATCTTTGGATAGCTTCTTGAAGATAAAAGGATAGTGCGACCTTTATCTAACATTAAAATATACATTTCTGACAGTATTGTGGACTTTATTGTTTTTTACAGTAATGATATTGACACATACTTATCGTTCCTTTTTGATTTTCCGTACTAATCTCAGTATTGTCATCGGCATCATACAGTCATGAAATTGTTGTTACGTGATTTTCATATCCTTTTTTTTTAATTGTGTGCTAAATTTGATTGAATGTAATTTATTCTAATACGTGTATTTCACAGCAAAACCAAATACAATGCTTATCACTGGACAAATGACCTGTTTGCATACATACAATTTTGAAGAAAAAATAATCAATTCATTATTTACAATCTCTGAAAGAATTTAAAGATTTAAATGAAGGGGTATACTAAAAGGCAAAACAGATATAGCGACATTCGGAAGTATGACGAAAAATATTATGGCGCGTGAAAAAGAGAAGGGAAAAAAAAAGGTATTGTGGAAAACTTGAAGATTATTGCTATGATAATCTAATATGTTATATTTCTTGATAGGAGGTCTTCTACATTCGTTCTGTCATGGACATTTGTCAGTTCTTCCGTGAATCTCATTGATACCATCGTGAGGAGATTACTTAGAGGGTCCCGCAATCGTTTCTGTCGTGATACGCTGTCGATATTATGTAAACCCTCTATACTGTCATAATGTGTTGATAGCAATGGAAAATTCTGCACAGTGGTGGAAAAGAGGGCTAGTTATTCTTAATTTCCATTTTTTATGTATTACAGCAAACAACCCAACAACCGACTTCAGTAGCACAAGGGCGGCTTCTCAAGGAACGAATGAGATACAACCCACGCAGGACAGCTACAATGCACAGCATTACGGTTAGTCTTTGGATCGAAAGATAGAATCATTCATGACGACATAACTTGATATCAATAGATACTATCTGCTATTTCACGTCCTCCCTACCCCCCACCCGCCTCTATGTTCATTATTGTTGGCTTTCTTTGTTCCTCTCCTATTCGGGATTTGTTGTTTTTATATTGTTTATATTATTATAGTCCATTTCAACTTGTTGAGCTGGCGCGCAATTTATTGGAAGTATTTCTTTTTTCACTGCAATTACTGGTTCTCGCACCATTGCACATTATGCATGTACAGAATCTCACCGAAGACAAATCAAAATCAAAATTTATTTTAGGCATTTATAATTTCAACGGTAAATAGCTATATCCGTTTGAAGGAGCTCATACAGAAGCAATGTGGGACAAACCAGGGGAAATTCATAAAAAGGAACGAAAAGTTGTTCGTTCCTTAAATTGTGTGCAGGACGGGTGTTAATCACTGCCCTATCAAGACTGGGCCGTGTAGATACTCGCGCCGTGTCGAGACTCTGATATCATTTCCTTAACGATATCAATCATAATCTGCTTCTCACAAACACGCCCACAAGATTAATGTAACGAAAATGGATTCCAACACACACCATTGCGAAGGGAAATAAAAGGATTTTAACAAGAGTGACAAAGATTGAAGACTGTGTAATATTAGGCATTGTCGAAAGAGCAAGGCCAAGAAGTATTCATCTTAGCTGGTGCCAAATGGTGAGGACGTGTATCTTTAATATGATAATTATCAATGGTTATCATAAACCAGTTGCAGCGTAGAATTGTCAACCCATAATGGTCATTAACCAACCGACGCCAGGTTGGGCAGCTGGCTTTCCTTGTAAATGTTATGCTTTCATTCATTCATTTTATTTCATTAATTTCGTTCGTTGCATTTCATTTCACATCCCACAAAAATATACAGTACAGTATGACATTTGCATATACAAAAAAATAGAGTATGATATGAACTTTGTATGTAAAAGCGAAATTAATGCAGTTCATTTTTTTTCATAAAACATAACATGGTTTAAGGAAATTCATAGGCAAACAGTAAATGGATTGTATCAAGAAAAAGGTGTCAGAGATAGAGGGATCAGATAAAAAAGCCTAGGTTGTAGAATTGATTCAAATTATTCAAGTTCATTTCCAACAAAAGAATAAATTTTCAATAAACATTTACACATACATAGTTGTACAAAACAATTTCTATATAACAATTATTGGAATACAACATCATGCTTTGACGTTTACGAGTGTATTGAGACATGGAAATGGAGAGGCTCCTGAAAAGCACATGAATGGCTTGTAATTACAGTCTCGTCATAAACAATAAATCATTACTGAAACTGTGAACAACTGGAACAAAACTAAGGCAGGTTGCCTACAGAAAATATGTAAAATTGTAACAAGGATATGATAAGTTCATTCATCCTCAAAAACATTTACAAGCAAATTTAATTGAGAACACACACACGCACAGCGCAAATGCTGACTGATTGATTTCCATATTATATTTCTGATACCTTCTTGGAATAATCTAAATTTATTTAGCAAAATGAGTAACACTAAAATTGAAATCTACGGCCTGTTTTATAAAGATTGAGTGTCTGCAATCAATCGCAAATTGCGTTTCATAAACAACTTTGCGATTGATTGCAAGTAACTCTCAATCTACTGATAGTAACGCTTGATTCTTCTTGAAATCAAGCTTCTTTATGAAACAGGACTCTCGCTCAATATTAGTAAAACTAAGGCTCGAATCAACGAGTTGCGCTCAATGAATCACGCCCAATGAATCTAGCGTAAAGTCAGTCGCAACTCTTTATAAAACAGGCCCCTTGTAGTGGTGGTACTGACCTTAATGTCTCCCGTAATCTGATTCCTTTCGATAGACCCTACATTATACAAAATATAATTCAAAAGAATTAAGAGCAGCACTCGTCCTGACACGAAGTTGATGAACAACAAATGCACAAGATTACTTTGACACGAATTGTGACAATGTACCTACAGAAGTTACAATGATATAGGTTTGTTTGTTGTTGTTGTTGTTGTTTTTTTTTTTCATGCAAACTTGAGGGTAAAAAGCATATTATTTAATTACATGAGCTTAGTAACAGCTATTTCATCTCAGGAATAGATGTTTCCGTTCATGATATGTATATATATGTGACCCTGCACCTCAAAACAAACAAAAAGTCGCCAGACATGAATTTTTAGTTAAGACCATATTCTGAAAGAGCAGACTTTAAGCTTTAAAATGATGTATACCTCAAATCAAATGGACTCTCCTAACCTATTTTGATATTGGAAAGAAAGCACAAACTCAGGAAAAGTGTGAACTGAGAAAAGAGGCTCTGAAGTACAACGTCTATTCAAGCGCTTAATCTTTACCAAACCGTGCTGGCAGTGCGATGAATGGGACAAAAAAACAGGAAATAAACCACCAGAGTAACAACAATGAAGGGATTATTAGATTAAACTGAAATTAATCATGCCTCATTAACACATTCTGTCCATAATTAATGCAATCTTTCAAAGCAGTAGCACTATCCTTTCAAAAGTTATTAGAGTTGAAATTGAAGAGTGTGGACAAGATTTTTCAGAAATGAAAAAGGGATTCTAAAGACACACCTAATCACACTATTCTACCAAAAATGTTAGAGATAAGCTACTAAAAAACACACACTTTCCTGCCCGTTTTATGATACCAGATTTTAGCATAATGTAAAAGAAGACCCGCTCTTTCAGAAAATATGAAAAATTCAAGTTCGGCTACGTCGACCCATTTCACTTATTTTCCGTCCTCACGCAAAATCAGTGTGTGCGACTTTATGTTCGTTTTGAGGTGCACGGTCACATATATATATATATATATATATATATATATATCGTAGCATTTCCGTATACTATGTGGTAGTGGTTGGCATGGTGAAGTGGAAAGTGTGTGTGTATGTGTGTGTGTGTGTGTGTGTGTGTGTGTGTGTGTAGATGAACCAGTTTTCAACGAGGATGCAACGCTGTTAACGACATATCCCTGAAAAAATGTCAAATAACAACATTGAAAGCATTGCAGGGAACTCTTCCCGTTACACAGTGAGGTACAAATATTCTTGATTTAGGACTGAACAAGGTAGTCTTTCTAGAACAGTGATGCGGTTCTCAAAAGTCCTTTCTTTAACAGATCTAAACCTGCTGTGGAAAGAACACTTTCAACGACCTTCTTCAGGACTTGTCTCATGGTGTAACCGTAAGAGTTCCTTGCAGTTTTCCCTAAAAGTTCGATTAAACAGTAAAGGCATACATTTCGATCTGGCTAAAAAGTGACCCTTGAAACTAACAAACTGTTAGCAATGCAGAAATCAACTAAATTACGATTTTGCTTAAATGTTATGACATTTGATCTTAATGATTACAGTTATTCTTTAACATCATTATGATTTAATATTCCACTTTATTCCTGTTCTTGTTTTCATCTATACATTCTTATAGCGACCATTTTTACGCTGATGAATATGTTAATGACTATGTCTAAAAGCAAAACAATCATAACGTTATTGCATAATGTCGTGACAACCGTCCTCATGCAGAAAAAGAGGGATAGCAGTACGATTGTGTGCATGAAAATGTATTGTGCATTATGTCCCTGTGTGTATCGACTGCCTCTGGCAAACTGATTATGTTGTGATCCAGTTTCTTTTTTCTTTCCTGCTCATTTCTGTTTCCTTTTCAAACAAGGTCGTTTCCTCCACATAGGATCTTCAATCGTCATTGTCATTCATCTAATCTTGCTGATCTTCAGTACTGCGAAGTGGTATCAGATTCGTCGGTAGGAGAAACGGGGACTCTTTATGAATGAATTAACAGAAAATACGGCATATGATACCATCATATCCATCTTGCACTATGGACACACAAACACAGACGTATACATGTACAATGCAACAACTCAAAGAAAGCAGAACGATTTTTTGTCTAGGCAGAGCCAAAAAATGACACTATAATTTCAATGTTTATTTCGATTCATTTTCATATTTTCTCAATGAAAACTACATCAAATATTACAGAGCAAAATGATAATGAAATAGCAAGTTGAAAATAGTATTAATATTATATTTACACACACACACACGGACACACACACACACACACACGCATAATATATTAATATCTATACACACTCGCCCAAGAAAAAAAAAGACAGAAATTAAACACTTTGTCCATTATATTTTTCGAAGAAGATTTTGGTAAAAATCTTTGTGTCATAAACCATATTAAAGGTTATTATAATTGGCTGTCGAACCAACAAGTTAGTATAAAGGGATTTTTTCGCATGAGTGAACACATTCGTTTTTGTCTTCCAAGGCACAAAAGTAAACTTGCAGAAAATGTCATTTTGAAAATGTCACTTCACGATTGCATTGAATGATAACAAAAGATCAGTTTAATGCAATAAGAGACAAGAATGAATAGCAAAATTAAGTTTTTGCTCTCTTGTATCTCTTTAAATCCCAAACAAAAACAAAGCTGGAAACTAAAGGGGGAAATACAATTTTTTGTTTGTGTCAACTCAAATTGAAATGACAGAGGGAGTTAGCCGCAAAGGTGATGAAATGGTAAAAAATGTATTTCATTCTTTGATTTAGGAATTGTAGAATTCATTAGACAAATTCAATAACGATATTTTTCATTTTCGTAATTTGAAATAACATTTTAAATTTATATATTTTTTGTTAATATCGCCTCTTCTCTAGTGTCATTTGAACTTGGATTTGACAGAAGATTCTTCATTTACTCTTTGCCTTACTCTGTCTTTGGGGCTGCAAACACATTATAGAGATCACTGGGTGATTTTCGCAAGCGTAATTTGTGTTTGTCTTTTGTTCTCATTGTTATATGGAAGAGCACATACGCATGGATGAAAACTTGTCCATTTTTGCAATTTTTACTTTTGTGCCTTGGAAAGGAAAAAGGCATGTGTTCACTCGTGCGTAAAGTTTCCCCGTTTAATGACCAACCAGATTGATAGCCAATTAAATCATCGTTAACACGGTATATAAAACATCAATATTTAGTCAAATATTCTACGAGAAATATGAGCTTGAGAAAGTGTTAACTTTTTTTTTTCGCTGAATGTATACTAAATATAATATGAAATAATAGTGGCCTCACATAAAGCGCTAAAGTCCATCAAATAGTGTATATATTTGAGCGAGCCCCACCTAGGAACACCCCACCCCCCCCCCCCACCATACACACACTCACACACACACACACACACACACATACACACACACGTTCACACTCAGGTGCATCAGAGAATGTAAATTGTGCTTTTAATTGTATCCGGTAATATTATATCGGTTCGTTATCTGGTATCTGTTTAAAATATGTTGCATTATGTTATTGTACATGTACATAGACTGGTTCCCGCAGTTATCGTTTTATTAAAGTTTATACATTTTTGATCTTATATAATTAAGTTTGACTTTAAACCGTGTTTAATTGTGGCTGATTATCATCAATGTTGTTATAATCACTATATGTGACAGTGCACCTCAAAACGAACATAAAGTCGCACACACTGATTTTGCGTGAGGACTGAAAATAAGTGAAATGGGTCAACCTAGCCGAACTTGACTTTTCCATATTTTCAGATAGAGCGCGTCTTCTTTTACATTATGCTAAAATTTGGTTTCATAAAACGGGCAGGAAAGTGTGTTTTTTTTAGCAGTTTATCTCGAACATTTTTGGTAGAATAATGTGATTAGGTGTGTCTTTAGATTCCCTTTTTCATTTCCGGAAAACCTTGTCCACACTCTTCACTTTCAACTCTAATAACTTTAGTGCTACTGCTTTGAAAGTTGGCATTAATATCATGGACAGAATGTGTTAACGAGGCATGCTTAATTTTAGTTTAATTTGATAATCCCTTCATTGTTGTTACTCTGGTGGTTTACTTCCTGTTTTTTGTCCCATTCATCGCACAGCCAGCACGGTTTAGTAAAGATTAAGCGCTTGAATAGACACTGTACTTCAGAGCCTCTTTTCTCAGTTCACACTTTTCCTGAGTTTGTGCTTTCTTTCCAATATTTAGATAGGCAAGGAGAGTCCATTTGATTTGAGTTATACATCATTTTAAAGCTTAAAGTCTGCTCTTTCAGAATATGGTCTTAACTAAAAAAATCATGTCTGGCGACTTTTTGTTTGTTTTGAGGTGCAGGGTCACATATTGTCATTGTAGATGAGGCGGATGCTCGAAAGCTTAAGGGTTCAATTTACCTTTGGGAGCAGTGATTTGAAAAATGTTCAAGATATCGCCTTTCATGCATATGTGTAGGTCTGTTGTACCACAAAACACCCTCCCATATATTTTTTTTTTTTTTTTTGCAATAGCGCCTAAAATATAAGGAGATGTCAGTATTTTTCTCAATAAATCTAACTGTAGACGGTTTAGTCTGGAAACATTATGATAATTATTGTTCACATTTTGTATATTTATCAATACTTAACATCGATTTTACTATTTCAAAGCACTAATGCTGGGTTTTTGTTTCATCTGCAAATAGTGAATTATGCTTTTAATAAAGGGGTTGCAACTCGTACATCGCAGCTATGTCCCCGGTACACGATTTGTTGCCAAGATATATATACAATATATATACCACTCTTAGTCAAATAACAAAGGCAAGGGAGCCATTAACTTGCTTTTTTTTAATGTGTTTGTTATAATATATATATATATATATATATATATATATATATATCCCTAGTTGGCACCTTAGGGAGACATATTGGGGGGAAGTGTCTTCATTAGGGAGACAACTGGTCATTAAGGAGACAATTTTCGTGTCTCCATTGCGTAAACTGCCATTGAACATGTAATAATAAATTTGCATATAAAACAAATGGAAATGTCTCCCAAATGACCGATCTAGGAGTATATATATGTATATATGAAGAGTTTGTTCGCAAAAACCGATAAGTCCATATTTGTCAAATGGAGATATTCGCGATGAAAGGTCAAGAAAAATAAAGAGAATAATAAGAAAATGTTTGCTTCTTTTGACCATAACTTCAAAAATGGACCTTTATATGTAGTGACCAATATATCATTCAAAAGGTATTATTTTGTACTTTATGACAGAGACCGTATTTCAAAATCTTCAAAAATGGACTTATCGGTTTTTGCGAACAAACTCTTCATATATATATATATATATATATATATATATATATATATTATAATGGTGACCCTGCACCTCAAAACAAACAAAAAGTCGCCAGACATGAATTTTTAGTTAAGACCATATTCTGACAGAGCAGATTTTAAGCTTTAAAATGATGTATAACTCAAATCAAATGGACTCTCCTTGCCTATCTAAATATTGGAAAGAAAGCACAAACTCAGGAAAAAGTGTGAACTGAGAAAAGAGGCTCTGAAGTACAGTGTCTATTCAAGCGCTTAATCTTCACCAAACCGTGCTGACTGTGCGATGAATGGGACAAAAAACAGGAAGTAAACCACCAGAGTAACAACAATGAAGGGATTATCAGATTAAACTAAAATTAAGCATGCCTCATTAACACATTCTGTCCATAATTAATGTCAACTTTCAAAGCAGTAGCACTATTCTTTCAAAAGTTATTAGAGTTGAAAGTGAAGAGTGTGTGGAAAGGTTTTTCAGAAATGAAGAAGGGATTCTTAAGACACACGTAATCACACTATTCTACCAAAAAAAATGTTCGAGATAAACTGCTAAAAAAAAACACATTTTCCTGCCCGTTTTATGATACCAAATTTTAGCATAATGTAAAAGAAGACCCGCTCTTTCAGAAAATATGAAAAATTCAAGTTCGGCTAGGTTGACCCATTTCACTTATTTTCAGTCCTCACGCAAAATCAGCGTATGCGACTTTATGTTCGTTTTGAGGTGCACGGTCACATATAATATATGAGATATATATATATATATATATATTTATATATACATAGAATTTCTTTTTATTTGTGTATATACATTTATGTGTGCGCGTGTGTGTGTTTCTTTCAGGAATCAAAACAGTCATGCCGAGCCTTCCCAGAAGTCTTCCGCCAATGATCAAATTGGCGCAGGTAGGACAACCTTCAACTACATGGATCTTGATCCAACCACGCGTGGACATTCTGACTACGCGTCCCTAGATGACACAGCGCAAAACCATACCGCGGAAGCTAGTTACGCACAAACCGACGACGTCATCCACGAAAACGTCCAGGATCACATCTACGAGAATAGGACCCCAGTGACACAAGACGATGGAGAATATCCATTATACGGAGATCCTGTCGACAGGCTAGTCAACGAGCAGTTGCTTCAGGACAGACAAATGATCCTCAGTCACAACTACGAGACGAGGATCGTAGTGACCCCTGAAGGAGAGAGTGCAGACTGTAATGTTCTTGCCGACAGCCAGGTCAAAGAGCAGTCGCTTGAAAAAAGACAATCCTTCATCTATCACAACTACGAGGCGATGATCACAGTGAGGCCTGATGAAATAGGGCATGCAAGATATAATGCTCCTGTCGACAGCCCGGTCAATGACCATGTGCTAGAGGAGGAAGCAATTATTCCTGACTACATCGACATCGTTGAATAGAATGACGGAGATAAATGCTTAGGAGTATTTTAGCAAAAATGACACTATTCTTCAACATCACAACATCAGTAACAGCCAATGATTGATTGCTGTGTGACAGTATAAACATCAGCTAAAGCAACAACTGAGCGATGGCTCATGGTGCGTGGTGTGTGTGTGTGTGTGCATATATCATATATATATATATATATATATATATATATATATATATATATACATATATATATATGTATTATATACAGTATATATATATATATAGAGAGAGAGAGAGAGAGAGAGAGAGAGAGAGGGAGGGAGAGAGAGTGAGTGAGTGAGAGAAGGGGTCTCGACCATTTACAGCACCAGCGTAGCTCCTTCATTATTTATATTCAGTGCGAGAAGAAGAGCATTCGTGGACGTAGCTAGAGATCAACGTGCGTGTTAATTGCCGAGCTTTCGGTCTCGTTAGGACCTTCATCAGGGCTGTAATGATACAAAAATGACTCACTCGTATATCTACACTTGTAACAATATAAATGTAACTAGCGTGAGTCTATTCATGACTAAATAAATCCGTAATTATATAACAGAATACAATATTATACATAATTAATGTCATATCATTGAATACATTTCAGATCAAACTCGTCTTATTAATTGAAATTAGGGTGTATAACAAAAACGCCAATTCAATATCTTCATGTTATGTGTTATATAACATGAGACTATAATAATATAAAACTAATCATTTTTATGTTGTCGACAATAATGCAGCATGTGGCAGCAATGCAAAACGTAAGTGGCTATATCTAATGCAGTACAACAGCCACGCGTCGTCTTCTGGCTATCGAATGATTATATAGCACAACCATAACGTATTATAAGCCAATAATATAACATAATAACAATAACAGAATATTACATAAGGTACAAAATGTGAACCGTTCACATAATAAAGTAGGGGTTTGCCTTCATGGCGGATATAAAGACTTGCGGTGGTGTCTGTGTGGGTTGAGTGTGTCTGTTCCTGTGTGTATGTGTGGGTTGGCGTGTGGTTGCATGCGCATCACATTGTTGCGCATGTGCTGTTATTGGTCTGGTGGTCAAGGGTCAACATTGATGCCATTCGGCTGTAAAGTTTTTAGTGTGGCTATTATTAATAGACTCACGCTAGTTAGATTTATATTGTTACAAGTGTAGCCATACGAGTGAGTCATTTTTGTATCATTACAGCCCTGATGAAGGTCCTAACGAGACCGAAAGCTCGGCAATAAACACGCACGTTGATCTTTAGCTACGTCCACGAATGCTCTTCTTCTCGCACTGTTTTATATATATATATATATATATATATACATGTATATCAATTCATTCGAGAATGAGTGTTGCCCCTCTAAAGTTGGACTACCTTCTTTTCTTTTTAATACGCACTTTATAAAGCTACTTCAAACCCTATGAATAAATGCATGGTGGTATAGAACAATCTATATCTGTCAACTGTGGAGCGTGCAATGTTGATTGTAAAGAAAGGAGAACTCTTCCTTCCATCGTTAAGTAATTGTGTTGACAAATGTCATACATGACTGAGCACATTAACTTAAGACAACGATTTCACTTTTTCCAAGTTTAACTGTTATCATGAAGGAACAGTGCACTGAAATGGATTAAAGGACAAGTTCACCTTCATAGACATGTGGATTAAGTGAATGCAGCAATATTAGTAGAACACATCAGTAAGAGTTTGAGGAAAATTGGACTACCCGTTCAAAAGTTATGAATTTTTGAAGTTTCTGCTCTGTCACTGCTGGATGAGAAGACTACAACAGCTTGTGATGTCACATGTGTACAACCATTATATAGAAAACATAAAGAAAATTCAACATATTTTCACTTTTCTCGCCTAATAAAAGAACGCTTGATTTGCCTCTTTCAGAAAGCAGGGGGAATAATATTACCCTTAACATACGTCCATGACAAGTCGAGGAAATGTGCACTTTCTTTCAAAAAAATAAAAATATGTGAAATTCTCTTTATATTTTCCTTATATTGTTGTACGCATGTGACATCATGCACTGTAGTAGTCTTCTCATCCAGCAGTGACTGTGCAGACACTTTAAAAATTCATAACTTGTGAACGAATTGTCCGATTTTCCCCAAACTTTCACTGATGTGTTCTAATGATATTGCTGCATTCACCCATTCCACATGTATATGAAGGTGAACTTGTCATTTAAATCTGTCAGTTGTGCAGGCTGGCCTGTTTATTTGGCCACTTTCATTGACAGATCTCATCCATTTCAGCAAGACTTCAGTGTTCCTTCCTGGTAACAGTCAGACTTGGAAAAGTGCAATTTTTCAGTGTTGTCTTTAAAGTTAGTTTGTGCTCAGTTATGAATGGCATTTGTTCACACAGTTTAATTTCAGGTACTGATGGAAATAAAAAAGAGTTTTCCTTTCCTCAAAGGTAAGATGTGCACACTTCATGGTTGAATTGTGATATAGTGCCCCTCTAAAGTTGGATTACCTTCTTTTCTTTTTAATACGCACTGTATAAAGCTACTTCAAACCCTCATGAATAAATGCATGGTGGTTTAGAAGAATCAATTTGATATAAGAAATGATGATTTTGTATTACCGTCCAAATCGTACTGTTAGAACATTGTTAGTATCTTATATGTTTTGTATATCAAATTCTAAATTCAAACGATCCACATTTAAACCCAAATTTGCTTAAAAACAAAAACAAAAGAAAGCATGTTTAACTACGAGTTTCTATTGTAAAAATACTATTATCTCTGGGGAATAAAAAGACAAACCTACTTTCCCTCTGTGTCCATCTTTTTTTTTTCATAGCAAACCCAAAATGCATCTCAAATTTTGTTAACATCATCCCCTTAGTTGTGCAGTCATTTTAACGATAATTTTAAATCACCAACAACTAAGCACTCGGAAGTATATTTGGGAATGATGCCCCTATCAGAAAATCATCCCCCTTGTGAGATCTTATTTTCATACTATCAGGGTTTGTTCGCGCGTGCGCGCGCGCGTGTGTGTGTGTGTGTGTGGTTCAATAGTCAGAGGGGATAAGTGACTGATGTTGTTCAGAGGTATTGTGCAGGCTTACCACATCCATGTACGTACACCTTATTGCAGCGTACGATCAAAGCTGTAAACATGATTTGATTTACTCTTGTGATTTGTTATTGCGTAATTGTTCACTGATTACACACCTAGTAGGAAAGGCACATGATTACGTTACGTCGTATTCTTCCAAATGTCATGTCAAGTTTTTAATGTTGCTCTGAAGAGTTCAGAAGTTGTCATTGTTTTTTAAAGCAGAATACTAAAGGAAACGCATATTTTGTTGGGTTATTCCCCCATTTCAAGCTTAGAGCATGTTAAACAAAGCGGCCTTTAATTCATCCATTTAGAAAATTGCGTTTTGGAGAACGGCTGCTTAGAAAAATTGTATCCTGAATCATGTTCAATCGGAAGATCCGTGCATGGTTATTTTGAGGGCGTGTCCATGACGTCATGGGGTGAAGGGCAAACCCGGAAGTATTACACAACAGCCTGAGCTTACCTATGAATGCTCCCAATGAGAGCGAGATGTCGAGAAATCCCTAGGCATTTTTTATCAGAATGTCACAAAAAATGAAATAAAATTGATTTCTACTTCAAGTCTCCTGTGAAATCATACATTTTCCGTTTAAATAAAGTATGTTACGTGTTATTTAGGCCACGAATACAGAAGTTGTCAGGCCTAGTGCCTATAGTGGGTGCATCGTAGTCGTTCGATCAGTCACATGCATGCGTCCATCACCGGCCGCGTATGTCGCAGTGCAGTAGCCCTCGTGTATCAAAGAGCGGAGAAGCCTGGGCTTCGTACCTCTTTGGTACGTACTATCAGCAGCTCCTTGACCAAGATATTAACGACCCTGAAATCATTGCAAATTGTTTTAATAAGTTCTTTACCAACAATGCCCCCAATCTCGCCTCAACAATACTTCCAAACGCTGGAAATTTTACAGATTACCTTCCAGAAAGTAATAATAATTCTTTATTCTTTACTCCCACGAATGAAAATGAAATACTGAATATTGTTCGATCTTTTAAGTCGAGTAGATCTTGTGGCCACGATGGATTAAGTATGCATTTACTAAAACAAATAATACATTTTTTAGTAACCCCCATAGTACATATTTGTAACTTATCATTATCTACTGGGATCTTCCCAAATTCTTTAAAGATTGCGAAAGTAATCCCTATTCACAAAAAAAGATGATGCGTCCCAAATAAAGAATTATCGTCCAATTTCATTATTGCCCGTCATTTCCAAAATCCTTGAAAAGATTGCACATGAACGTTTGTATAAGTTTCTGGTTGATAACCACATTTTAAATCCTAACCAATTTGGCTGTCGCAAAGGTTTTTCTACAGATTTTGCAATCATTCAAACTTGTGACAAAATTATCGATTCTATTGCGAACAAACAGCACGTGATAGGAGTTTTTATGGACCTGAGCAAGGCCTTTGATACAATAGACCATGGAATTTTATTAAAAAAGCTACATAATTATGGCATAAGAGGAATAGTTCTTTCCTGGTTCCGAGATTATTTATCCCAACGTCAGCAATACGTAGCATTTCATTCAAGTACCTCACTTAAGTCATATATTACTTGCGGTGTACCACAGGGATCCATTTTAGGACCTCTACTTTTTCTTATATATATCAACGATATCATAAATTCCTCAACCCTTCTCACCTATGTATTATTCGCGGACGATACCAGTGTCTTCTACTCTCACAACTATTTAAACACACTAGTTGATATACTTAATTCTGAGCTTGCAAAAATTTCTACATGGTTTAAATGCAATAAATTATCACTAAATATAGATAAAACGTGTTTTATAAACTTCAATACTTCATATTTGCAACCGATAATGCCTAATAACATTATTATTGATGGTATGCCCATTATTGGAAAAAAATCAACCAAGTTCTTAGGGGTAACCCTTGACTCCAACTTAAACTGGAATAACCACATTGACAATATAACCACATTAATATCCAAAGCCATTGGAATACTTCGGAGATTAAAACATTTTGTAACGGAAAAAGTACTCATTATGTTATACAATGCATTAATCTTACCGTACATTAATTATTGTAATGTTATCTGGGGAAACTGTAATAAAACCAAAGTAAATGTTATTTTTCTTTTACAGAAAAAGGCAATAAGAATATGTACCAACTCACATTATCTAGAACATACTGATCCATTATTCCTTAGACTAAAAGTTCTTAAAGTTGACGATATACACAAATTTCAAACAGCAATATTTATGTTCAAATACACGCAAAATCTACTCCCACTCTTCCACAACGCATTTTCCCTTAACAGGGATGTCCATGCTTACCCCACGCGCCATCGTAATGATTTCCATTTGAATAACCCTAAACTCTTATTAGCTCAAAAATCAATTCGGCATAACGGGCCTGATATTTGGAATTCACTCCCTCTCCACATAAAACAGTGCACATCTCTCTATTCCTTTAAGGCAAATACAAAGAAATATTTCTTGGCACAATATCATACGGTACAGTAATCATTAAACATGTACCTCTTATACTCAACAACAAGGCAATATTTGGTCCACCCCCTTTTCCTTTTCTTTTACTTTGCTGCTTGACCCTTCGCCCATATTATAACATATCCAATCATTTTCTTAGAAGTGCTGACCATCAACACTTTCGCGCTTCATCACCTGCACATGCACTCACAGGCACCACTCCTGTTTACCAAGTAATTGTATAAAACTGGATTTACACGCACTTTAACATGGCCCATCTGTATTAGTGTTCAAGTACTACAATAAAAAATGGTAATTTAACTCTGGCTGTCCGTCTGTTCAAGCACGGCTTATAACGGCGGCCCTCTGCATCATATGTATATATTATATATTGTACTGTCATTATTGGCCATATAAACATTTTGTATGTTATCTAACGTTTCATTTGTCTTTACATACAAAATATGACTTACTATGTAATATGTCAATAATTTTCAGAATTGTATTTGTGTAATTGAACCTGCCTTTGTTATTTTTGTTATTCTGAAAGAAAATATGAAATGCAAAAAAATAAAATCTTTTCAAACAAACAGCTGTGTACGCCATAAATTTAGCGAGTCTTTTTTTTTTTCGCGAATCGGGACTTGCCAATAATTTCGTGAGTGCTTATATTCGTGGTTGTGGAGTACACTACGGAAGGGGAAAATATATACGGAAAGAGAGTTAATACTTTCTAGTGTTTTTAAATTCGCAAAAAGCACCAGGTTCGCGAAATTGGCGAAAATAAAAAATCCTCGCGAAACATTAGGCGTATGTGGATCGCTAATACTAGACACTACGCAATGCGCGGGCATCGGCTAAGTCGAAGTCTTGACTAGGCCGGCCGGCCTATCTGGTGATAAAATAAACGATACAGAGTACTGCGGTTTTCATCGATAGTGATAAAACTTTGATGGACTCGGTGAAGTACCGGTAATGAATGGATCGTGCAGTGAATTTGTGAGGGTTCCTAGCTAGAAAAATGCTGATGAGCTGTGACCGGGAGTACGGAGTGAGTGTGATGTGATAAGATATGATACTACGTAGCCCGACCAGACGCTTCGCTACTTACAGCGACTGGGCTGTGTATAGTTAGATACTAAGGTAGGCCTACTAGGATCTAGTATATCATGATCTACAGAGCGTTGTTACAGGCCGAAATCGCCAAAAATGCGACATAAAAATGTAGAAACGCTAAGAAATTCACCTTAATTCACCTCCGATTTAGAAGATGTCGATATATCACAAGATTTTATCACGAAAATTGTTCGAAATGCTCATGTTAGACCTTCTACTGCACAGAACAATACCAAATTTGCGCCTCCTTTTGCCGATTTTCTCTTTAGTTTGCTTGGTAGAATTATTAAATGGGTAAAGTTGCTGTGGTGTATCGTGAAATACGTCGATTATTCAATGACGAAAATCGTCCTGAATTATAATGCGATGTTTACATAGCGCTACAGTAAAAAGATAACTTTTCGTAGAAGGGTTAATTTGCAGTCTATTATTCCAAAAATCAGAGTGAATGATTAGATCTAGAACCCCTAGATCTATTTTTCTTTTCGTGCGCCCGTGGTAGCTGTAGTACATAGCCAAGGTATAGGCGCCTAAACCGACCGCCCGGGCGTTTTCCCATTGAAAAACACGTAGGCCATTGAAAATCCAGTGAATGGGCAAATAGACCGGTGTTAACAATAATTAGGCCTAGGTCCTGCTTGTATTTACTACCTTAATGAGGACATTCTTCAGTTATATTTCCTCCTGTTTCCTCAAGTTATTTACATGACCCTATTGTATCCCCCTATTTTTTCTTGATTTGTATTCATAGTGCAAATGTTCCAGCGTATTGCGCCCCGGCCCACGCGTATTCTTGATTTTGATACGCGAGAAAGCCATTGACTTGAGGGAGGAGGATGGTCGACCTTCGATGAGCAGGCCTAGGGCCTATAGTAACAAAGGTCGTTGTACGATCTTTGATAGTAAGTTGAAGGTCAGTGTACGATCTTTGATAGTAAGTCTACTGTAGTAGACTTACTATCAAAGATCGTACACCGACCTTTGTTACTATACAATTCCGGAATCCACTCTTCTTAACGTTACATACGGCCGAGCTGCGAAGTTGAGATTGCGTGAAGGATAACTAGGGCCTCCTACTACCTAGGCTATACAGCCCAGTCGCTGCACAGCTGCGTCTGGTCGGGCTAGGCCCTACGTAAGGATATAGATTAATCATAGAAATACCTAACTGTTAGGCCTACAGTACTGTACTGAGATGACACTGAGACCTGAGACAAGAGCGATATTACGAAGTTAATGTGTCTCACACTTACATCAAAGCTCATCACACAGCCGAAATTTTGACATGGACTTCTATTTTCTAAACGTAGCTAAAAAATCTTACGTACGGTACAAGGCCCTAGACCCAAGTTAGTACAGCGATTTAATATTGTTAGGCCTACTGCTGCTCTGAAGTACGAGTTCAAGTCAGCACTAAGCTGGGTTCATTTGCAGTTCAGAATAAAAACAACTCTCACCAAAAAACGTTGAAGTCTATCTGGCATTGGTCCTGCGTCACCAGCATTGTCCCCTGGCCTGCCGTGTGGCCAGGGCTCGTACTGCCAATCCAGGAAGTCCGTCCGCTTCAACCGGACCGCCCTGGGCCTTCCCCCTAGCTCGCCCGCAGCGTCTCCCTCCTGCGCCCCGCCGTGCGGCTCGTCATAAACATCTATCTCTCCAACTTCACCAGGGTCATCATCACTACTTTCATCATCGCTGTCATCACTAGTATTATATCACTCAGTTCATCATCGCTTCCACATTAAAATTCCACCAATAAATCATCCTGATCATCACTGACCTTAACACGTACAGTACGATGTCATTATCGAAAAACAAACTTTCAAAGCTTTCTTTTTATATGCAAATACCGGGTATCTACAACAACTTGTATAATATAATGCATGCATTATGCGCGCGGGGGCCTGCGGCGCTCGAGACCTTGCGCGATTCCATTCACCCCATGACGTCATCGACAAAGCCTCGAAATTTACGCTGTGACCTAGATTTCAGGGAGGTGACAGGTGTAAATCTTCAATACAAGTTGTATCCTCTAACTCCACTTCAAAAAGGCCATTTGAAACGATGTAAACGACAAATTGTTTTATGTGTCCCACTCTCTGACTTCATATATAATATAATATCTTCAGTATTCCCCTTTAAACCTGTTTTTGCATGTACGTATACTCATACTTTCAGCGAAACACGTTTTAAAATGAGGAATTTGTAGCAATCAGATTCTTTCAATAGCTACAAGATACGCGGAATACTTTCAGAAAATAACCACCAGATATGTATTGTTTCAGATCTTATAGCAAACATAAAGCGCATTTCCAATGAAGTACTTATTATTTTTTGTAAATAAGCTGATAGTGTCTATCAATTCAAATCATGGTATGAATGTATCTTTGAATATGGATGAACAAAGAACTTCTGCACATTGGAAAAACATGAAAAAATTGCAGAAAAAATGTTTGACCTGTATATATAGTATAATGTTGTACGTGTGAAAGTTAAAATAATTGCACACAGAATTGATTTCAAAATACTCCGTAAGATTCCTTTTGTTAAATGTTTCGTCCGTGCTTGGCTCTTTTCTTAGGCATGCCTGTGCTATCACAACGCTTGGCAATCAAATCACTTAGAGTTGTACACACTGTCCAAAATTCTTGGCAAATTACAGAAAGGGATAACATAATAAAAAAAGTGGAGGAAAAAATCCTTCGGGTTGAATAGCTTTGATTATAGCTCTTGATAACTAGAAAGCAAAACATCTGTAAACTTCTAAAACAATCAAGTCACTTGAAAGTTCTATATAGAAACGAATACAAAAGAAAATTAAATAATACTCGTCTTTATTTTTAAGACTAACGAAACCAAGTTCATAATACTTGTCAATCCATGGATGTGGATAGCTTTCATTCTGACATGACTGATGAGTTTTACTTCCGCCTTGCATGGGAATTGTCGATCCATTTTAGCATGGTACCTTGATGATATATCCACTGCAGTCTTAGGCAAAGATGAAGTCAAAACGATAGCATTAAAATGTAAGTCATGACGTCAGAGTCATGATAATGTTCCACAAGTCTTAGTTAAACCTAACATTTGACATCCGGTTTTGATTTAACAAACGAATGTGGATAATGCTGCATAGGATATTCTTGTCACTAGTCATTAACTGTGGTATAACACGGAGAATCATATTACATTTATTTGGGAGCTTCATCTTTTCCTCGAGTGAGGTGATTCAATGTTCAAAGTAATATAAGTAGTTCACCCCACAGGCAGAAAACATGCATCGTTACTTGCCATTAAACAGCAACAAAAGAAAAAAATCATCCAGGGAGTGGTTGGGTCATTTCTTGAAAGGTGTAACTACATGTATGTTACTGTTTTTAAAAAAAAGTTGAATCGGTTTTGAGATCATTTTATAAAGCTTGAAAGTGACGTTTCATGTCATTTTACAGCAATTGGCATTATGAATTTTTTTTTTTTCGTATGAAGCTCTATGATGTTCAGTACCATATCAGTAATATAGAAATAGTAAACACATCTCACCCCTGTAGGAAGAATGCATGTTTCTCCTCGCCTTTAGCGTCATTATTTGAAAAAAAAAAAGGCCACACACACAAATGTTGTTACCTAAACACCCTTGAAGTATTGGTTTGTATAAGGCAAAAAATGTTGACTTCGTTTTCCTAAGTTCTCTGAAAGAGTCTGGTACTTATTTTATCGCAAGCATGATATAAAACAGAAACGTGGACCAATGCTTCTTCCGGCATTCTCCTTTCTTTTGGCTTTTCTTTTCTTGTTTCGCTTAATCTTGTCTCAAACTACGCAAAATAGGCCCACCAGACTCAACTGACACTACCCGAAAAAGGTTCATGCGACCGGCACTACACAAACAAAGCCCACAGAGACGTACATTATACAAAATAGGCTCATCCAGACCGACACTAGGCTAAGAAGGCCCAGTCCCACGAGACCGACAGGATGAACTGCGACATCTATAATTATGTTAATTACAAGTAGGCCCTATGTATCTCCAGGGTGTTGCATTAATGACATAAAAGGCTAAAATAACACACGGCCGAGTGCACTTTCGTCACACTATTGAGCTCGAGATCTCACATGATAAGAATAATAAGAATATAAAGATTAATTACATTTGTTTAGGCAAGGTGTGGTAACTTGGGTAGGTCGCTCATTCGCAAATTAGACATGCATATTATGGTTCAATATAATCCACATCATTCAAGAAATAATCTTCTAATCTATTACAGCCGTTCAGTAGTCCCTGACAGGGTTTTTTTTTTTTTTTTAATACTGCCATTAGAATTCGTATATACATGTATATAGACTGCGAGAACGGGTCTCGAGCATTTTTAAACAGCACCAGTGTAGCTCCTTCATTGATTATTTAGTGCAAGAAGAAGAGCAATCATGGACGTAGCTAGCGGTCAACGTGCGTGTTTATTGCTGAGCTTTCGGTCTCATTAGGACCTTCATCAGGGCTGTAACGATACAAAAATGACTCATTTGTATGACTACACTAATAAATACATGTATACACACTAATATAAATCTAACTGGCGTGAGTCTATAATAACTATGTAATCAATCAATCCGTAATTCCCCGTAGAATCCAATAATAATATACATAATCAATTGCATATTATTGAATACATTTCATATCAAACTCGTGTAATTGATTGAGACGAAGGTATTTAACAAAAACACCAATTCAATATCTTCATTATTGTGTGTTGTATAACATAATACTATAATAATATCAAACTAGACATTTTTATGTTGTCGACGATAATACAACATGTGGCAGCATTGCAAGACGTATTATATGTATTGTACCCTGCATCACAAAACCAACAAAAAGTCGCCAGACATGGATTTTTAGTTAAGGGCAGATTCTGAAAAAGCAGACTCTAAGCTTTAAAATGATGTATAGCTCAATTGAAATGGAATCTCCTAACCTAAATATTGGAAAGAAAGCACACACTCTGGAAAAGTGTGAACCGAGAAAAGAGGCTCTGAAGTACGGGGTCTATCTGTCTATTCATGCGCTTAATCTTTATCAAACCGTGCTATCTGTGCGATGAATGGGACAAAAAAAAAAAAACAAAAAAAAAAACAGGATGTAAACCACTGGGGCAACAACAATGATGGAATTATTAGATTAAGTCGAAATTGAGCATACTCTATTAACACATTCTGTCCATGATTAATGCCAACTTTCAAAACAGTAGCCTTATCCCTTCAAAAATTATCAGACTTGAAATTGAAAAGTGTGCAAAGGGTCATCAAGAAATAAAGGGGCCTCTAAGACATACCTGGTCTCAATACTGTCCAAAAAAGAGTTGTAGGAAAACTGCTGAAAGTGCACTTTCCCATTCATTTTATGACCCCAAACTTAAGAATAATGTAGAAGAAGGGTATCTATTTCAGAAAATATGAAAAACTCAATATTGACTTGGTTGACCCGTTTCCTCTTTTTTTTTTGAGTCCTCACGTAAAATCAAGGGGTGCGACTTTTTGTTCCTTTTGTGATGCACGGTCACATATCGATATGTTGCTCGCATGAAAGAGAAATGAAGTTGCGCTGAACATAAGGAAACATAGCAATCCATTTTGAATCGAATAGTTGCCCGATTTTGATTTGCATTGATTTAATCATTTATATTCATTTTTGTCTGAAATTTGGTGGGACGACACCAATTTACATATATATATATATATATATATATATATATAAACATATATAATTATATATGTTATATGTTGAGTGTGTGTGTGTGTGTGTGTGTGTGTGTACTGAGAACTTTATTAAAGAGATGGTATAGTTTTAGTTCGGATAGGTAGGCATGTTTCCATCTTTCTTTGTGTGTGTGTTTGTGAGAAAAGAGAAACATCGTATAGGATATGACAGAACATGCAATTCACATAGCAATTCACAGTTTAGTTGATGAAAATTGGTCTTGAAATGGCTGACATATCAAAAAAAAAAAAGAAAAAAGAAGAGCAATCTTTAAATGCGATTGGCCACAATTCTCATTAGGATCTCTTTGTTGTTGATGTTTTAGATATTTTTAGATATTATTTTTTTTACATATCTCGGTCATTTCGAAACCGATTTTCATCAAATAAAATTTAAATTCCCCGTAGCATTGTATGCTCTTTAACATTTCATAGAGTGATTTCCGAATATCTCGCAAAACGTTCAAAGCTACATCCTCACCTCAACCAGTACTTTATAGTCCCTTTAAGTTGATTACAGATGTCATGAGTGTTTTATCAAATCTTGCAAGTGACATTACGCCGGTCTAAGAAGAACACCGTGAGAATCTATACGTTCTGAACACTCATTGGTGACTTTCATACCAAGAGAAGAAAGTATAGCAGAATTGTATAAGATACTTCAACATACGCAGGAGAGTATAAAATGCATATATAAACTAATAGACTGCCACAAAGATGGAAAACACAGCTCGTCCGAATGCAGGCAGGAGAGAACATAAGCCTATAAATCTACAGGAAAGAGAACATGTTGCGAAAAAGTATGTGTTTATGCGGACACACGAGCACAGTGGAGTTTTTTTAGCATACATCCAAACCTCATTTCAAATTAGCATATTCACACACAGAGTTATACATAAGGAAAAACAGAGAGAGAGAGAGAGAGAGTGTGTGTGTGTGTGCGTGTGTGTGTGTGTGTGTGTGTGTGATGGCGGGGGGGGGGAGGGAGAGAGATGACCTTATCGAGAGAGAGGATGTCTGAAAGAAAAAAAATCCTTAGATGATCAACATTAACCCTAACTTACCTGGGCTATTTAGCAAGCTTGAATTCCTGGGGGGAGGGGGGGCCATTATGGCCCCCCCTTCAGATCTCGGCCGTTGATCGCGCGATCGCCGCAAAATTTTGCATGAACATAAAGCCGGATGTAATCTACAAGACTGTTAAGTTCAATTTTCAAAAAATTTGCAGTTTTTATTTTAAATTAATTAATTATGCAAATATATGCAAAAAAACTCATTTTCGTCTATAATTGGCTTATAAAAGCTTATGGAATGCTGATTTTTGTTTTAAATTTTCCTAGTGACATTCCGAACATTTGTACGTAAAAAGAAAATCAGTATCAAAATTAATTTCCTATGTTTTCTATTGTTTTATCATTTTTTAATGTATTTCTTTGTTTTTTCGAACTTTTGTTTTTGTTGTTTTTTTCAGCAGAATTTGTCATACACATCTTTAGAAGCATAGCTATACTAAAATACATTTATTTCAGCCATTAAAATTAAAAATATGAATCTTTATATGAATTAATTGAAAAAACACAATTTGTATTGACTTTGTACACAAAATCACGTTTTTGAGCAATTTTGGGGTGGACGAACATTTTTTGAAGGGGCGTGGCTTCGGAACGGTATGCCCGGTCGCGACAAATTTGGTCTCAAAAGTTGCGCGAGACTTGAAAGTAAAAAGTCAGTGAGCGGCGCGGTCAAAAAATTTTGCGCGGCGGAATGGTCGCGGAATTTGTCGAGGGGGGGGCCATTATGGCCCCCCCCCCCAGGTAAGTTAGGGTTAAACACAATTATGAGAGATGCATCACAAAGCAAACAAATTTAAGGTCACCAGGTGCGATTATATTGATAGGTCAGACGTGAATATGAATTTAGGTGTTCAAGTAGGCCTATGTGAAGTCAAAGAAAAATTTGGTTGCAGAGATGAGATATGGGTCAGATTGTTTACATAATGTCGATGAGAGTGACGATTCCAGTGCTGAATATACTACGTACAACATTTGTCTTCCATCTTATTTGCTGTAGTCTACATTTTTCATGACCTCCTTGTCTTTTAGGCATTAAGATCATGCACAAAACGTCACAAAAGCGGGGTGAACAATCACCACATGATGCAAGTAACACAGGAGAACGAGGGGTTTTATTGAAGTCAATGGACCTTCTTTTCAGTTAGTCTCACACGAAATCGTAGTTCTTTTAGAATGAAAATACAGAAATATGTTTCTTAAGTATTTGTTCAACTTCTGTTGCATTATATAAAGGAAAAGGCATTTCTTCCTTAGATATTTTATATAGTTATTTGCTCAGATGTGATTAGAATTTTAGTTTTGTATGTATGGGAATGGAGCTATAACGTCAATGGACCTAACCTATTGATTAGTTACATGTATTTAGACGAAATATCATTTCTTTAATTTATGCAGGCACATTTTTGTTGAAATTTTGCCTAAAAGAAAATCTATCCATTTCCTTATAACTATAGTACATATTCTATTTGTTCAGATATGATTATAAATTTATGGGAATAAGCATGACAGGGGTAAGGTGTAAATATGAGATGCGGAATATGTCATCGCACTCGCTTTCTAGCATTAAATGCACTCTACATATGACTACATGACACTGTATTATATGCCGACATACATATGAATGGTGTCAGTAATATCGTGATAAGAACTATCAAGCCGATAACGGAGGGTGAATAATAACGTTTATGATACAGAGAGAGAGAGAAAAAAAGAAAATAACGAGAAGGAAGGAAACAAGATTGCGCCATTGGTTAACGAGAACATATCATATTTGCTTTTGATTGGATAGGCGGGAGCAGTGCTGCTTGACTGACATGACTGATATGCGATCAACTGCTTTGGCAGCAGACACCGAGGAAGTGCATATCATTCGAACATTTTTATCGGTTGGAATTGAGACCTTTTGTGATGTCATCTGTCCTTTAGTTAAAATGGCTTGCCTGTATGCCTGGATTCTGGTTTTCGTCTTGTCTTTTCATCCAAGTGTGGAGATAATGAGTAAGACTTTTATTATTATTTGTATCAATGAATATCATGAGGTTTGATACAGTAAAGCCGATGTAACGTTCCGAGTATGAAATGTGTACATAAAGTATAGCAAAACCACCAATTGCTTGAACGTTACATATTGCAACACCTTGCGTATCATGGGAAAAACATGATATCTTTAGAAAGCAAAATTAGATTCGTACTTCCATTTGTCGTATTTTACTCTTTAATCAACAAAGATATGATGGGGTGTTCATCTTCTGTGAAAATAATCCATGATGTATGCGCATATTAGAATGAACTCCCAACTTACTAGTATATTGACATCGTCTGACAGAAAGAGAGATGACGGTTCCAATCTTCCATGTAAACAGCTGCTCCAATCTTCAAGTAAGCTCAGGCTTTCTGTTTGGGGAAAGTTGTATCTTCACATTTTGCATTTCATGTACACGTTCAAATATTAACACCATTTGTTTATCACTGAATTATGTAAGTTTTAGAAGATGGTGAGGGGAAATATCAAAATATACTGTGTATCGTTCTACGTACTGTCGTTATTGAAAATCAGGCATCAACGTAAGTCCCTTAATATTTCACAAGTTTTTCGTGACCCTTGATTGGATGAGATCTTAATGTGATTATTTTGTTTTTATTTGTGTTATTTCGTTGCAGGATATCTTAACGTGACTGAAACTTTTATAATACTAATAAAAAGCGACTCTGAACCCACAACATGGCACATAACTACCAATGAAGAGCAGAGAATTCAAGTTTCCTTCGATTCATTTGTGCTAACTGCTGGGCATGACTTTCTTGATATAGAAGATTGCAGTATGGATCAACGATACTCAACACAGCAGACAAAACTGGCTACTTTCAGTGGAAACACGGTTCCTGGTCTTGTAACTACTATAAGTAATTCTGCTCGGATAACATATCGGCCGTCTTCCAACATACCCAGAGTATCCCGTTATAGCAAAGCAGAAATAAATGTAACAGCAGTACAAATACCAGGTGAATTTGATAGCCATATCTCTGATTCTATCTGCAAAGTTAAAGTAAGAAACGTTTACTCTTGCGAGTGGTTCTGTCTTTAGCATAGTGCCATAGTTATTAGAACATGATTATTATTGTAATTTTTTTTTTCACAAAACAAGATCAATGAAATAATCAACTATGAGTTAATCCCCGCTTATGGTTCAATCTATTTGATATCACAATTAAACAAAAGTCAAGTGTCCTCGTTTTCTTATTATAACCAACTCATGATTTTTCTCTGAAACTGAAGTCCCTGTTCCACTATGCCGTTCTCGCCATGATTTGACAATTTTCTCAGATCGGGGTAAAATATGAGGCAATCTGGACACAGTACAATAATTATTAGAACGCTCTAACAACGCTGTATTTACAACTAACACATGCTATCTGCGCTCTTAATATGATGATCAGGAATGAGACACTACAATCTCTGCCGCTGCAGTTACGCTTTAGGTTCAAAATTTCTTCCCGATCTGAAAAAAAAATGCCCTCTCCAACCCCGTCCTCCAAATGCTGCTGCTACGATGCTTCCGATCCCTGTACGCTTTTACCGCTCTCTCCCGATCTACTAGATCGGGACAGATTGGGGCCCAGATCGTGGAATCAGATTTTGGAATCAAAACTAGATATTTTCTCCGTAAATAGTTCTACAGTATCAAAGAGAAAGATGGCCTATACTTCATTCAATCAATCTACCAGATTTTTACCATTTTAGGGGAAAAACATAGTCCAACATTCAAATTGCGAGCGGTATAAAAGCTGAGTTAAAGTTTATTTTCCATAATTTTCAGTGTAGTGTCTAAGAATTGATTCCAATCAGATGAAACATACTATTAATAGACATGGTCATAGACCTGCAGTGCGCTGATTTTCAACTGAAGGATGCACTTCTAAAGAAGAACAACAAGAAGAAGAAATTGGACATAAAATAAGAAATACACGGAATGTGCAATAATTTATTACTCTTTTTTCAAAGATAATTGATGTGTTGCATGCTAATTATATAGGAAAGAAGTGATGTTTTGATCAGTAACTTGGCAACGCGCAGCCCCTTCCGCTCAAGAAAAGATTACTGTTGGAATTTTTAACGACTTTTTCATAATTTCATTATAACAATAGAATTCATCACCTCTTCGTCACTTCTAAAGCATTGTTCATTGAAAACAAAAAGAGATGTCTCAGAGTAATTTCTTAATTCAACGAAAATCAAGTCTGGACGATTTAAAATATTGCAAAAATTATCTATAAGACTATACAATAAATTTCTTTCACATCATAGAGGACATATGGCTGGAAGAGGACGAGTCATTCAACCTGACCACACCAAACTATCCTTGTAACTACCCAGACAACTTCTACCATCTTTGGAAATTCCAAGTTCCAACGGAGAACGTCATTTTCGTGGAGTTTAACTCGTTCTTCCTCGAAAACAGCGATTTTCTCTACATCTTCCAAAAGAACGGCGCTGAGGAATTCAACAGTTTCACAGGATCTTTTAAGAATTTGACTGGTCATAGGACGGGCCCTGTACTGCGGAATTGGAACTATATATCTTCGACGTCATCTCTCACAGCCATTTTCACCAGTGACTTAAGTAAGAACAAGACGGGTTTCTGGATCCAACTTCGAGCTGTTAAAGGTACATGACATATATAACAATCTTTAAAGATTTCGATGCTGTGAAGTGCTATATGCTGAGTGGCAAAGATTGTTATGGCGTTGTCAGATGATTATGAGTACCTGTTTTCCGTATTCCTATCTGAACAGAATCATAATATTAATGTGTCGAATTTTTATTGATTTTAGACAACACAATCGATATGAATTTATGTAAATTCATTTATTTCGTTTTGTAAATTTTATTTGTACTGATGAAATGGCAAATATTTGTATTGAAGTTGTAATGAAAGAAGTGACGATTATAAGTAACAAAGCCAGAAAGTATCTGTATTCATGGTATTGCTGTAAATCAGTATATGGCTCGAAATTAGTGGTTGAATGGTGTCTGTCTATTTGTGGCATGAACAAGCAGTATGATTCAAAATGTATTAACTTTAATTTACGTGAAATACATTTTTTTTTTCCCAGCCAGCAGAATTAAGTGGATATCGATGAAAGTAATTTGAAAGGTCAATCAGTCTTGCACCAAGCATGAATCCCTAGTATAAATGCGTAATTACGTACACGATCCCAAAGTCACAAAACTTTATTTTACTAAAGCGAAAGCACAGAAAAAATAATTGCCTATCATAAATTAGATTTTTGGGGTACAGTATATACAATTACTTTGAAACGACATTCACAATTTGTTAAGGAAATACTGTATTACAAAGGCATAATTCTTTCACTATCTACATATTCTCAGTGACGACTCTTAAAAAAAAAACAAAGTGAAAAAAGTCCTTGTAACACGTTCTCTCACTGTCCTATATTCCAAAGCTTATGTGCGAACCACAAATGTGATATATGATAAAAATGATAATAAATATGATATCCTGTTATCACGAGAGTGTGAGAAAATACCCGAACTTAACATGTCTGATTTAGTCATTTTCAGGACTGTAATGTTAACGGTAGTGATAATGATATTGATGTGATGTGATATGCATAGAGTTTTGAAACAATTCGCATTGCATTTTAATCGGGTAAAGGACATCCGAGATTTCCTGACTTTGAAGAAAAAAAAGTGTTTAAAGATTATTTTAGAGCTTTTTAAAGAGTCTTTTAGAGTCTTTTACGCAAAATTCGGACAGGAGAATCATTTAGAAGTGCCGATATAGATAACAGGCCTGCGAACATTGTAAATATATATATATATATATATATATATATATATAAATTTAATGCATGTGCCTTTATCCACTATTGATTAAACCACGGTGACGGGTCACATTATGAGCATCTGGAACACTGTTAATTCGCACAGAACTCATGTATAAGAGCATTCGAACATTTTTTTTTTTTTTTTTTACCCCTGACTTTTTTAGTGTGTGATTCAGAGAGTTGGCTGTTTTCCACTCATGCTCAGTGACTTTTTAAGTTTGTCTAATATCTTTCGCATTCAGGAGGAACTGTTCCATATCAACCACCAATACCCTCGTCCACACCGTCGTTAACAAATTCATGTGATATGACCATAAGCCCTGGAATATCAGGTAACTTATCATAGCGTTGACTGATGATTGGCATTTCATTTTTATTATTTACGTGTGTATGGATAACCCTGAACTGACGCAAACTATACGAAAACAAGGTCTACTTTTTTTTGGTCTTTTACCAGAGGGTTTGAACTTGTTTAAACAAGGAAATTTTCAGGTTTTGAGCTGCACTCATTATTCGAAATTTATATTTTCGAATAATTATGTTACTTTTACTCATCGCAGTATTTTCAAGATCGTCATATTTACATTTTCCTGTCTTTGGATTTTCTTTGTCTTTGATTTTGTTCTCTGTTCTATAGCTGTTTCTTGTCATTTCACTCTTCCTGCCCCCCTCCTCCCACATCTTCCTTCTCGGTGGACATGGTGGAGAGTGAATGAAAGATAATGTAGATTTTGGTTCTTTGGGACTACTCAGTGTTTGGTAAAGTGTCCAGAGTGCAAAGGAACAAAGTATTTCGACTGGAACAATCTGCGATATTCAAAAAAAAAAAAAAAGAATCCATAAAGGGCTTGAAAGAAGGGAACATCGCAGACTTTGAAACAAAGCGGTACAGTATTACATGTGTTATTGGAAAGATGGCTTTAATAGTCTGGGTGCCAGAGGCTGAACCTTGTTTTCCCGTCCACCCAATGTTTTTTGATGGTTTTACCCTATTTCGGGGGTGCTGAATCAGAATCCGGATGATGCAACTCTTGCATCCTTGAGGGTTTTGAGATATTCAAGATGGCCGCCAAGATGGCCACCAAAACCGGAAATTCCCACGTATTTCCTTCTAATTGGTGAGATATTGAAAACAAGTGATGGTTTTACCCTATTTCGAGGGTGCTGAATCCGAATCTGGATGATGCAACTCTTGCATCCATGGAGTTTTTGAGATATTCAAGATGGCCGCCAAAATGGCCGCCAATTAAAACCGGAAATTCCCATGTATTTCCTTCTAAATGGTGAGATATTGAAAACAAGTGATGGTTTTACCCTATTTCGAGGGTGCTGAATCCGAATCTGGATGATGCAACTCTTGCATTCATGAAGTTTTAGAGATATTCAAGATGGCCGCCAAAATGAACGCCAATTAAAACCGGAAATTCCCATGTATTTCCTTCTAAATGTTGAGAAATTAAAAATAATTGATGGTTTTACCCTATTTCGAGGGTGCTGAATCCCAATCTGGATGATGCAACTCTTGCATCCATGAAGTTTTTGAGAAAGGCCTATTCAAGATGGGCGCCAAAATGGCCGCCAATTAAAACTGGAAATTCCCACGTATTTCATTCTAAAAGGTGAGATGTTGAAAACAACTGATGGTTTTACCCTATTTCGAGGGTGCTGAATACGAATCTGGATGATGCAACTCATGCATTCATGAAGTTGTAGAGATATTGAAGATGGCCGCCAAAATGGCCAACAAAACCGAAAATTCCCACGTATTTCCTTTTAAATGGTGAGAAATTGAAAACAATTGATTTTTTTTTACCCTATTTCGAGGGTGCTGAATCAGAATCTAGATGGTGCAACTCCTGCATTGTTGAAGATTTTGAGATAGTCAATAATGGCCCTTAAAATGGCCACCCAAAACGGAAGTTCCCATGTATTTCCTTCTAAATGGTGACAATTTGAAAGCAATTGGTGGTTTTTATCTTATTTTGAGTGTGCTGAATCCGAAGCTCAGGATACAACTCTTGCATCCTTAAGGGTTTTGAGATGATAAAGATGGTCGCGAAAAACGAAAATTCATATGTAGACTCCCTATTTCCTTCTAAATTTTGTAAAATATAAAACAGTTGGTGGTTTTACACTATTTTGAGTTTGCTGAATTTGAAGCTCCAGTATACAGCTCTTACTTCCTTGAGGGTTTTGAGATAATAAAGATGGCCGCCAGAATGGCCCCTAAATGGCCGTCAAAAACGAAAATTTCCATGTGAGCCCTATATTACCTTCTGAATGGTGTGAAATTGAAAACAAGTGGCGGTTTCACTCTATTTCGAGGGTTCTGAATCCGAACCTGGTTGATGCAACTTTCGTGTTCTTTTTTAAGGGTTTTGAGATGTCCAAGATGACCGCCAAAATAACTGTCAAAAATTGGTAGATTTTAGGCCCTATTCAGCACCCTCGAAACTTGGTTGTTGAAATTCGTCCATTCTTTAGGGTTTTTAGACGTCCAAGATGACAGCCAAAATAAGTGGCAGAAATTCCAATGTCAATATATTTTTTCTTAATAGTAACATTTTTAAAATAAATTGATGGTCTTACCCTATTTCGAGGGTGCTGAAGGTCTTTGAAGGTTTTCGGACATCTATAAATGTCCTGTATGAACGGAAACTCCTTAACATGTTCATATACTGAAATGGTGAAGTATTGTGCTCCAACGCGAAGCGGGAGATTAAACCCATGCAGGGTGAAAAGCAATAATTCGTATTCTTGAATTCAACTCAGTTGAGCGAATTTGTCAAATCAGCCAAAATTTATTGAAAGTCAAAATGACAGTCACAATGGTATTGTAATATACTGAGATATTCCAATATGTCTCAAACGGAACTTTAACACGTACTGGAAAAAAGAAGAAGTGATATTGACATCATACTGAAACGTACAAACGCAAAGAAAGATACGATTGAAAATGTCTTTATGCATAATTGTTATGAAATAATGCTTGTGGTCTCCAATAATATGGCTCCATAGATGTAAAGTTAATCCTTTTCGGCTATCAATAGAGTAAAATTAAATTATGGCATGTTGGTATTTGGTGTTGAAACTTGTCTTGTATTCTGACGAGTCTCGCCTCGTATTCTTGTGAAACTTGTCGCATATTCTGATTAGGTCATTGGAAATGGTTGCATCCATGACCACTATAGGTAAGGGTAATTTCAAAAGCACTCTGCGCGATTATGATATTCGTAAGTACTGGATTATCAACTATTACCTTCCATGTTGTCGTTTGATTTTTATTAATTTTTTTTCCAAGGCGCGTTACCTGTGATTTGTCCGTCCCCTCGTGTGTGTTTGTAATAGATTATATATACATATATACATACATAATGTTACATCATATTGAAGAAAAAATTGAAGCATAACAATAAAAATGTCCCACTCGTGTCTTCAACAATGTCATCAAGGCCACCAATATAAACCAAATAACCAATTTGAGTGTTCATGGATAAAGAGATTAAAACTGGTCATGGATTAAGGCAGGTAATGTTGGGTAATTTCAGTACAGGTCTCTACATCACTATCACAATATGATTTAGATGAACATGTTTTGTCCATTAATTGTTAGTGTTCAAAACTTATCCATTATATGTAGAGGAAACAGTGTAATCTTGCAATTATTCAACCGCATCTGTAGTCTTGAAGGATTAATTATTGCTGGCACACTTGTATCGTACCAACTCAAAGATATCCAGTAGAGCTGGTTTCACTGTATATACAGCACGTTCAAACTGTGCCATTGACGAAAACCATCAATTGTTATCAATTTCTCACCATTTATAAGAAGGAAATACATTGGAGTTTCCGTTTCGGCGGCCATTTTGGCGGCCATTTTGACTATCTCGAGGTGCATCATCGAGATTCGGATTCAGCACCCTCGAAATAGAGTAAAACCATCAACTGTTTTCTATTTCTCACCATTTAAAAGCTAATACATAGATATTTCCGGTTTTGATTGGCGGCCATTTTGGCGGCCATTTTGGCGGCCATTTTGGCGGCCATTTTGGCGGCCGTTTTGGCGGCCATTTTGGCGGCCATCTGGAATATCTCAATACCCTCAAGGATGCAAGGTTTGCATCATCCAGACTCGGATTTAACACCATAGAAATAGGGTAGATCCATCAATTGTTTTCAATTTCTCACCATTCAGAAGGAAATACATGGGAATTCCCGTTTTTAATTGGCGGCCGTCTTGAATATCTCAAAAACTTCATGAATGCATGAGTTGCATCATCCAGATTCGGATTCAGCACCTTCCAAATAGGGAGAATCATCAATTATTTCCAATTTCACACCATTTAGAAGGAAATACGTGGGAATTTTCGGTTTTGGTGGCCATTTTGGCGGCCATCTTGAATATCTCAAAATCCTCAAGGATGCAAGAGTTGCATCATCCAGATTCGGATTCAGCACCCTCGAAATAGAGTAAATCCATCAATTGTTACAATATCTCACCATTTAGAAGGAAATACGTGGGAATTTCCGGTTTTGGCGGCCATTTTGGCGGCCATCTTGAATATTTCAAAACCCTCAAGGATGCAAGAGTTGCATCATCCAGATTCGGATTCAGCACCCCCGAAATAGGGTAAAACCATCAAAAAACATTGGGTGGACGGTAAAACAAGGTTAGGCCCAAAAAGTGGCTTTGGCACCCAGACTATAAATATGACAATAGCAGCAAATACTATCTTGTCAATGTTGCTGTATTGGTATAATGTTATGACATTATAATCGCAAGTGATAATTATTTTGATAAGTTTCTACCTTATATGAGGTCTTCCTTATAACTGATAGGATATATCACTTTCATTTATCACCTCAGTCAACAGGAACTCGCAATTATCATGTCTGTGGTCACCCATGGTCGTTATGAACTCTGTCACAACCATGATTTGCTCAAAGCAAGGGGGAAAAAATCTACACAGTGGCAGTGAGAGGGTTACTTATTCTGAATTTCGCTTCTTTATGTGTCCCAGCAAATGGCTTGAGAACCGATTTCAGTAGCACAACCGGCGCCTATCGAGTCACGAGTGAAATACAACCCACGCAGGACAGCTACAATACACAGCATTCCGGTGAGTCTTTGGATCGAAAGATGCGATCATTCATGGAAAGAGATAACTTGAGATATTATCAATATTTACCATCTGCTATTTCACTTCCATCCTACCCCCCCCCCCCACCTTGCCATTATGTTTATCAGTGGTTGTTTCTCTCAAAATGACTTTTGTTTCGCTACTCGTTTTTTACATTGTTTTTGTTTTTGATTTTGAGTCCATTTCAATACGTGTTGAGCTTGAATTTGTCGAGTCATCGAAAGTATCCTTTTCCACTTCATTCTTGGTTCCCGCGTCATTGCACATTTTGCACGTACAGAATTTTACCGAAAAAATACAAAATTTAGAACTTCAATTGTTTATTTGTTTTTATCGAAAATCGGGCATAATTAGTTTCAATGGTAACGCTAATCAAAGCTCGAAGGGACAAAACTATAGGCCGTGTAGCCAACTGTGTCCTGACTTCGATGTCATGTCCTTTTAAGTTATAGATCTGCTTTCCACGTAAGCGCCAACAAAATGAAAGTATATTCTTCAACGAAACCGCGGATTGTTGTTGTTTTGTTGTTTTTTGGATATAAACTCCAAATTTTATTGTCCAAGAATGGAAATTCTTTTTGCCCAATTGATCGTGGGCCCGGCAGCCACTGAGCAGCGCCAGATCGACGTTGCGCTAACCTTCTCAACTGTTGAACGGCAAACAAGGTAGCAGCAACTCCCATCTTTTAACGTCTTTTGGTATGACGCGGCCGGGGTTTGAACCCACGACCTCCCGATTGTGAGGGCAGCTGCTCTACTCTCGGAGCCAACACATCGGTGATGCAAGCACATGCACCATTGTTTCCTTACAAGGATTACAGATACATCGGAAAACGTGTTCTCACCTCATACAAAAATATCTAGGATGGAATATCACTATAAAAATACAAAAGGTCATGTTATGCATTCATCAGACTTCATCTTGCATCTAAATGAGCGGATGCGAAGGAAAATAAGGGGATTTGGCTAAGGTGACAAGAATAGATGACTCTGTGATTTCAGGCATTTGGGTTAGCAATCGAAAACTATTGTCTTTAGCCAGCGTCAGAGAATGAAAGGCAACGCATATCATGTCATAGTTTGCTATCTTTGTAACAGTATTTGGATGTGTCTCCAGCGTTTTTCTAGAGCCAATTTTCAGTAAACATTTCTTTTTTTTTATAGTGTTGACCCCAGGCATTTTTTCTAGAGCTAATTTTCAGTAAACATTTCTTTGTTTATAGTGTTGACCCCAGGCATTGACATTTTTCTGCTCCATAGGCTCCAACTGTCTTCCTCATTTAGCTCTTATTATTCTTTTGAATGGTGAATTCTACCATTCATTGAAGCCGGATGTATGTTTGTATGTATGTGTGTGTGTCTCTGCATGTGTGTGCGTTTGTGTATTTTTTGTGTGACTGAATGGGTTTTTAGCACAGATGCAAGGCACTTTACGACATGGCCCTGAAAAAAGACCGAAAGCACTGGAAGCACTCGCGTTAAACCATGAAGGTATTCCTTATAAAGGACTGTTTGCGGTAATCTTTCTGGATCTGTTTTCATTTTAATTTCATTTAATTAATTCTTTATATCCAAAATGATACACAATTATTAAAAAGTAAAAAAAAAAAAATGTTTGTGAGCAAGTGAAAAGCATATTGGGATAGCACATTAACGTAACTACAAAATCCACGAAAAAAAAAAAACGATAAATAATATACAAATGATGCACAGGATAGAGTGCGTTAGTGGAGGCGTATAGTGCACTCGAGGGTATTTACAATTGTGAAACATGCACGAGGCGAAGCCGAGTGCATGTTGCACTACATTGTAAATACCCGAGAGTGAGCTACGCCTCCACTAACGCCACGAAATAATCCTGTGCATCGTTTGTTTTATAAAATGGGTCGAAAATTCGAAAACTAACAGCATTTCCCAGCGTTTTTCACGTACCTTTGTGGGTCAAGACGTCCGAAGATGTTCGTCCCAAACATTTACGCACGTCGCACTCGGAAATCCCCCACATACAGTACAAGTATGATGGGGGTTGGGTTTCCGGACACTTAAGTTCCCGCATGAAAACTTACTTATTTTACATAGAATATGCACCCTTTACCTTAAAGACTTGGTATAGACTCCTCATATAGGCCTATATACTAGACAACATACTCTGAAAACGGCGTGAGAATTAACCTGCTAAATCGTTGGATTTGCCCTTCAAAGTGACTCCATGTACGCGTCCGGTCCCACAACGCTTGGTCTACTGTACTATATAAGTGTACGTATATAAGAGTATATACGTACGCCAACAGTCATGCACAAGGTAAGAAAGGCCGGTCGGCCGGCGGCAGCCCGAACTAGAAGTTGGATTGACAGCGCGTAACTGTATGCATACAATTCAAAGGAGCCGCCGCGCGCACAGACGATCGGCAATAGGCCTAGGATTTAACCACGGTGGATTTAACACGCAGTGCGATGGGACTAGAATAACCAAAGCACACGTGACTCATTTCAGCGCTTCCTATTGGCTACATTCTTGAACCCATTTTATAATGTACGTTTACACACCTGCACAAACGCGCTACGCATAAACATACAAATTTCATTTTGATCTTCGTGATATCAATGCGAAATGAAATGGTATCTTATTTTGAAGGATTGTGGATGGAACTTGCAAAATCACAAAATAAAACAAAACAGAACTTTTACTTTGTTCACTAAGCAAGTGCCCTATGCATAAAGAGAAAACAAAACTTGTACTTTGTTTTATATTATATTATATACAATATTGCAGGTACATGTAAATCCCTCTTACAACGAGTAAACACGTAGGGGTTTTTATGTGTGTGTAAATACAGAGAAGAGAGATGATAGATATGATTTTAAAAATGTTATATCTGGAACTACATCCATTCTTCACTTTAAGCATTCCACAATAGAACTACCCACATTGATTAATCGCAGAATATTCCCTTACAATGTTCTTACCGGCTAAACAAACCTTCGACTAATACAAGAAAAACTGTTATTGTCCATCTAGAGGACCTTTAATTCTTGAAACCAATGATTTATTTTGTTAAATACCTTTTTGAAAGCCAATTATTTTCAATTATGCTTAAGTGTTCTGATATGAATATTTGATATCAATAAGGTCTATCGTAATTAACGTCTGATGTCCCAGCATTTATGATTGCTTTCTTTCATTTTATCAATACTGGCTATTGTCTTATTAGTTTTGATAACATCGATTTGTGATATACTCCCCTTCGCTTTGGTGTTGAAGAGGAATTATTATTTATCTGTCAGTCTATGCTAACCACGTGATAGATGCGTATTCATTGTATCACACTCCAAGAAAGAGATCTTGTAGCATCCATACAAGACGATCTGGTTTACATTCATATGAGTATAGTATTGCAAATTATAATAATTTGTGTGTTTCATCATGAAGTTGTTCAATTTTAAGTATGTGGGAGTAGAACATAATAATAAAAAAAGAAAAACCATCGTTTCATTTAAACGAATGGCAGGTTAAAACACGTTACATGAGTTACAAAATATCTATTGAATTTTAAATTTTCACAACACAAAATACATATATATCATATTACACACAAACTGTCAAATATCAATAATGAGCAATGATTAAAACATATATGCTATCATTATCATCTCATTTTATATTCACTATCTTCATTTTTCACTGGACTCTCGCCCCCCCCCCCCCAAAAAAAAAAAAAAATGAGCAGAGCTTCTACCTTTAACACTAAGAAAGTTTTTCTAAGCTAAAAGTGAAAAAAACGTGTACTTTTATTATCTAACAGTAAGTACTTATAAATCGCTCTCACAACGAATAGACAGTAAGAGTCTTTTTTCAGTTACAAGAAGAGAATTGGTAATGTACAAGTCATGTAGGTTAAAAAGTCATACCTTGAACTACACCTTAAGCAGTACAATATAGAACTACTCAGTCCGTCCGCACTCCGTATGTAAATGAAGCTTAATGAGGTTCAGCACGCAGTCTCGTGAATTGCGAAGTTTCACGGGATTTTGCGCACCTCGTTGCAGACTTGCAGAATGCTTGCATGCAGCTTTCGCAGTCATCGAGGATGTTGACATGGTGAATGAGTTTGATTCGCCGTTTCTTCCTCTTAAATTTGATATAAAATTTGCCCTTGTTTGGGGATTTTGAGACTATGTAATTCATCGTTGAACTAACAAAATATTTTGAGTGATTTTTTTACTTGATTTTGAACTTAAACCTCTTTATTTTTTGGTGAATTCGGTAAATGACACACGTGGGAATACATATTTCAAAAATGAAAGAGATGCAAAATTTCTAACTACCTTTAATCCCGGTCCCAATTTTGACTGAAATAAAGTGTGAACCGGAACAGTCAGTCCGCACTGCGTGTGGATCTCGCACTGAGAACGCACGACGTATGCAAGCTCGAACGGTCATGCATACGTAATGAGCTAAAAATCGCTCTTTTGAAATCCTCGTAGTCTGGCTAATACATAACGTATTGACTCCATTTTCATACCAAACGAAAGGAGAAAGGAAGCTATTTCATCCTATTGCTATCATAAAGTGAAATTCGAAAAGGAATCTGGGTAAAAAGTGAGCGGAGTTTAATGTGTTCAAAAGTAAATACAAGGGTTGGAAAGAAGTGCGGTAAATGAAGATTGAATGACAATGCATCTCTTCCTTAATGTACTTACAGGGTACTACGTGTTACTTCTTTCAAAATATGGGCAAGTTTAATCATTTAATCTTGTATCCACATGGGATCCAGCAAAGTATGACACTATGTCACAGCGCCCACCGTTCGAAATCGTCCATTGCGGCCGCTGTGAAATAAATGATCGCGAGTGGTCAGAAATGATGTCATTTCATTGTGAACATATCATTACTCTGCAGATTTTTGTTACTTTTATATTCCAGTATTTATGTTTTTATTATTGTCACATGTTGACAGTTTTGCAGCTCACTCTCGTAAAATCGTACATATTATTAGGGAGAGTCCAAGCATTCCTGGTTGTGTTTGAATGGCTACTTCCACGAATAAACCTTGTTTTGAGATTCACTTCTGATTTTTCAACATTTGTTTATTTGAGTTGATGGTGCTGATAATCATGAAATTAATAGTGTGTGAAGTGTGGTAAATAAATACAGCTCGAGGGGAAGAATGTATGCCATTGAATGCTGATGCCCGAACAGTAGTCTGCCAAAGTAAGGCCTGCACGTACAGACGTCGAATACAGCCAGACATTATTTTATTTACTGCAGGATTACATTTGTTGCTTCTAACATACAATGATCACCCATGGATAAGTGCTGTAATAAATATCATGTAATTAACCAAACTTAACTAGTGTTACGGAATTGCAGAACGAAGGAATGTCCCCATAATACTGACAGCTTGACACAAATGTGAGTATATAATATGGGACTACACCGACTTGAATGTTGACCAGATGCCTCTGATGGCGGCATCACTCGTGAAGTTGTCACGTTTTCATCACATTTCCAGAACAAATCTAAGGAAAATAAACATTTGCAAACATTTCCTTTTTTCGAACAGAAAGTACGCGTTAAGAAATACATTCGGACAGATTCTCTGTTCTTAATAGGCTTATGCAATCGGTGAAAAACTGGCGCCGTGCATATGATGCAAGCAGACTACGCGGACCGTGCATGACGACATGCAATGACATCATTTTTGACCACTCGTGGTCTTATTTCACAGCGGCTGCAATATGGACGATTTCGAACGGTGGGCGCTGTGACATAGTGTCATACTTTGCTGGATCGTATGTGGTATACAAGATTAAATGATTAAACTTGCCCATATTTTGAAAGAAGTAACATGTAGCACCCTGTAAGTACATTATGGAAGAGATGCATTGTCATTTAACCTTCATTTACCGCACTCCTTTCAGACCCTTGTATTTACTTTTGAACACATGAAAGTCCGCTCACTTTTTACCAAGATTCCTTTTCGAATTTTACTTTATGATAGCAATAGGATGAAATAACTACTTTTCTTCTTCCATTTGGCATGAAAATGGGGTCAATACGGTATGTATTAGCCAGACTACGAGGATTTCAAAAGAGCGATGTAGTAGCTCATTACGTATTCATGACCGTTCGAGTTTGCATGCGTCGTGCGTTCTCAGTAATGCCCCAGTCACACAGTGCTTTGCGATGGGTTACGTCCGCCGCGGATAGATACGGATGAGTGAACGCAGGGGGACGCAGCGTGGACGCAGGCATCCGCAGGGACGTATGTAGACGTATCTGTCCGTAACTCATCCGTAAAAAAACGCACAATGACGGCGCCAAGCCTGCGAAACTTTGAAATGTTCAAAATTTCGCAGAGGGATTCTACGGATGCAGACTTACGCAAGTAACCGTAACCAAACGTAATTATCCGTAACTGAACGTAGCTATCCGTAGCCTGGACGCAGACCATCCGCAGGAAATTTTACTTCCCGTCCGTTTGCGTTCGTTTACGTCCACCGTAAGTATCCGAAAGTAACCGCAAGTTAACGTATCTCAACACTTTCGTCCGCTTACGGATATTTGCGGACAGTTACGGATGCTGCGGACGATTACGTCCTTCGACGTTTTCCGTTTTCCACTCGCATGGGAACACAGAGACTCGTGGGAAGCCACACAATTCGTATTCCCAAGCTGCAGCGCATTTACCTGAAGGAATGCTACAACACAGTCGGAGCAGTGGAGAGGCAGAACCGCATAGTCAAATTATGACATTTCTCCCACAAAATGGTCATTTTGGGTGGCACTCATACACTCATGACATCGGTTGACCCTTGGTGCTAAACATTTTTTCTTGCACTCTTTGAATGTATATTGTTTTCGAAAAGGCAATATTTTGGGTAGGGGATGGGGTGACAGCATTTCATTCACTTTTCTGGCCGGGAAAGGTGTGTGACAGCGATAACTATATAAAATTCTCGATGTCAATGATATGTCAAAATTCTCTATGTCAATTCTTCAAACATCCTCTCTTTCTTATTATTTGCGGATGATAATAATGTGTTTTATCTGATTCTGATTCTGATCGATTGTTGATACTTTAAGCGGTGAATTAACGAAGTTACTCCATTGGATAAGAGCGAACAAACTGTCAATAAATTTGCAAAAAAATGCAAAAAAAAAAAAAAAAAAAGAATGCATGCTGTTCAGTAATTCGCCGGAAAATTTACCGAGAAATGTTTTCCTGGAAGACACGGTCATAGAAGAAGTCTCTTTCCATCAAATTTCTAGATTTGATTATGGATAATAAACTTACCAGGGGTTTGCATATTAATTCTGTATGTCGTGTTATTTCAAAGAATATAGGTATTATAAACTAAGTTAAATTTTATCTTCCCAAAAATGTACTTTTTTTAATGTTATATTCTACTTTGATACTAACTTACTTAAACTATGGTATACTCATATGGGGAAACACTTTTTCTACTTATACAGACAGAATATTATTATTACAGAAAAAAGCTCTTCGTATCATTTGTCACGAATCGTGGAGAAGTCATACTAGTAATTTATTTCACAAAAATAATATTTTGAAAATATTTCACCTTTATCGTTTGCAATTAGGACAATTCATGTATAAACTCACTAACCATTCTCTCTCCCTTGTGTTTGATTCCATGTTCTTAAAGAATGAAACTGTTCATGCATATCCAACCCGTCAATCCCATGAATATCATTTGCCTTTGACTAGGACGGTTTTTGCAAAATCTTTATTCTCCTTTTCTGGAACAAAATTCTGGAATTCTCTTGACAATAATATAAAAGAAGCTTTAAGTTTTAATACATTTTCTTTAAAGTTAATGAATTATTGAAAAATTTCGTATGCAGCAAAATAATTTTTTTTTTTTTTTTACTTTTGATTTTCAAAATCGTTGTTGCGTCGGTAACCTCACTACTCTTAGTTTGTCAGCGAGCCCGTGCTTCTGTGCCTCCAGTGCCCTGGTTATGACCCACCATATCCCTCTCCTCTCCCCCCCCCCCCTTTCCACCTCGGACTTCCTACCTTCCTTACTATCTTTCTATCCTCTCATCAATCTTTCCTTATAAGAGAGCCGCTTTGTGTTTGTTAATGTGCGTTGGTATGTGTGCATGTATGTGTGTATTACTCTGTCTGTCTTTTTTTTACTACCGTTTAGGGAAATTGTTGTTGCTGTTGTTGTTTTTGCAATTATATTCTTTTTCTATATGAGGGGACTGCATTCTACAAGCCCTGCTTTTTAGCAGTCCCCTCCATTTCCAGCAATATTGTTCATGCATTCACAACAGTGACGTAACAGCTATTTGCATCTCTGTTGATAATTTACCTGTATCTCTTTTACAATGTTATTCTGTTCATCGCATTGTGGTACTGATTTCCTGACATCTGTGTATTCGAGTGTTTCATTGTATTTCTAATTATTTTGTTTGTTGGAAGTGAAATAAATCAACTTGAAAACTGAAAACGAATTTAGTATTTCTCTATAGTCTTCCCACTTTACGCTCCATGGAATGTGCATTACATTCTTTGTATAAATATTGTACTTGGGTGTGGGAGGGGTGTTTGAAAGTCTTGATGTCTTTTTTTTTCTCTGGAAATCTAATAAGCATTGTTTTATTATAAAAATCTCCTTAACATAACCCAATAAGTCATGAATATTGCTACACAACGACAACGTAATCACAGTTTGTCTATTCCATGACTGTGAGTAATAATTTTCTTACTCTAATGTTTAACTTATCGATCTATATTATATTATATTTGTGGTATAATTATGTTATGTATTCTTTACATTTATGAAGTTTATTCATACTATAGATGCACAAATAAAGTTTAAACCTCAAGCTCAAAATTTCATATATCTTTTATCACTGTAAAGCAAATTAAATTAATTAATTCACAACTTGTCAGTAATTCAATTTCAGTTTTCGCCAGTCATACCAGTGTACAATGTAAGACAGTCCAATATGTGATAATCTTGCTGTCATAACACACTGACTAAGCAGGGATCGTCACAGAAAACAATACTGTCCATAATTATTTATAACAATATGTAACTATCCGTAACTATCCGAAAATATCCGCAACTCTCCGCAAGTGTTCAGAACTATTATGTGCCAATTCGTAAGAATATCCGCAAGTGGACGCAAGTATTCGCATCTGGTTGTATTTGTCCGTATCGCCCGCATTTTTCCCGGTATGTTTTGAATAAATTTTCTAGTGACGGCAAAGGATCCGCTGGAGTCCGCAGAAAAAATGACTTTTTTGGACGTAACGCCGGACGCAGAGCATTATGTGACTGGGGCATAAAGGATCCACACGCTGTGCGGACTGACTGTACTCACATTGAGTAACCGTAGAATACTTCTTTGCAATCTTCTTGCAAATCTTCGACCAATACAAAAAAAAAGTATTCATGTCCATCTGGGGTACCCGTGATGCTTGAAACCAATGAGTTAATACCTTTGTGAAAGCCCATTAATTTCAGTTATTTTTAAGTGTTCTGACTTTCTGATCTCAATTAGGTCTATCATGATTATCGTCATAAATGTAATGTCTCGACATTCATGATTGGTTTCTTACATTTTATCTGAACTGGCTATTGTATTTTTCGTGGTTTTGATAACATCGATTCGTGATATACTCCGCGCTTCGCCTCGCTGTTGAAGAGGAATAATTGCCTATCGATCAGTCTCTGCTGACCACGTGATAGATGCATTATTCGTTGTATTACACTGCAAGGGGAAAAAGAGAGATCTTGTGATGGATAATAGTCATCCATACAAGGTGGCAAGTTTGCATTTCCATGAGTACTTTCAAATTGCAAATGAAAATGACTAAGTTATTAGAATAAAAATAACTACCTTTAATGTCGAATTTTTCGTACTTTTTGTATAATTTATGGTTTTCCATACGTAAAGTCACAAAATGTAGTAGTCTTATCATCAAGCGTTGGTGGCACCAAAGCTCTTTTTTTATATGTCTGCATTCCTTCAATTCAAATTGCTTTACGTAATGAAAGATCCTTTCATGTCTAGAATTTCAGTGCCTTACTTTCACTCCAAGGCAGCTTTCAATATAATTTCCACAGCGTATGTTACTCGATACACTTATGGATATTACTTTCCTTGAGAAACTATAAAATCAAGCCAATTGTTTCTTACTTAGTCCTTCTGGATCACAGTTCGTATACATTGATTTTTGCTATGCCGATTTCTGGATGCCAGGAGCGGGCATCTGCGCAGGTTTGCATATCATGCTTATAATAATGTGCGTGTTCTAAACTAGTGCTTCTCAGGCACAGGGCCGGCGGAAACGGGTGGTTTGCCCCCCAGCCCCCCCCCCCCCCAACTTTTTTGCGGGGCAAGATATTAGAATGAATAGGGTGTAACCACTTTGCCCCCCCCCCCACACACACTTTTTTATTATTATTTTTTTTAACCCGAAAGTGCCAACAGAAAGTTGCGCTAGAAATAAAAACTGACCCCCACCCCCCCCCCTTCTTTTCAAAACGTGGCGCCGGCCATGAAGCAGTGGGCCGAGAAGCTCTCGCGGATGCCTCCTAAAGAAAAAGATTTCTATTCGACCTACACAGTATGTAAATGGGCTTCACAGAGCGTTGAAGGAGCCAATATGGGCCTCGGTTTAAGTAAGGTTTAGATGCGCTTTTCTAAACAACAACCTTACTGCATACTGCATTGCAACACTGTCTTCTTAAAGTCAAACAGGGCCGGACGTCATAGAAATATAATTACGAGCATGTAAATATCATCATGCAAGTGTGTATCGACCGCGTCCTGTAAGTAGATAGCATGTGATCCAGTTTCTTTTTTTTTCTGTTCATTTCCGTTTCCTTTTCAAACCAGACAAATTCCTCTACGTAGGATTCGCAATCGCCATTGCCATTCTTCTCATCCTGCTGATCATCAGTGCTGAGAAGTGGTTTCAGATTCGTCGGTAAGACAGACTGGTACTATATGAATTATCACGTCATAATCATCTCGCACTATATTATCATGGACACCGCACATGCGACTCGAGGGAGATTAAAAAAAAATCGTGGAGGGGGAGTAAAAGAAAATGACTCTTCCGTTTATACGCAATGTCAACTAGAAAGTAGCATTGGTATTAAACACACACAGTGGACCCAACACGCAGTTACTGGTTACAGCGCCCTGGAATAACCCTTGACTAAACCAACTACAAACAATACCCCTTACATGCACATACACACACATAAGCACACACACATACACACACACACGCGCGCACACACACACACACACACACACACACACAAGCATTCACACTAAGCGAACAAACAAAAACGTTCAGTGGCCCCTAACATTGTAGATATGTTTTTCGTTCCGGAAAGGTTATTGGGTAAATGGGATTAACATCTTAAGACACTTGTTGCTATTAAAGGTGAAACCATACAAGTTCTCATGATAATGAATGAATCAATGAAACTCATTCCGGGGTTTTGTTTGTTTGTTTGTTTGTTTGTTTGTTTTTTTGGGGGGGTATGATTTAAAACTTCAGAACAAGTAGCACTACCATCATCATTTAACAAAATTGTTATCTTTGTTGTAGTGAGTACCATCATTAACCGGACTTTTAATTCCTATTTCAATTCCTCTCCGCTGCTCCATTTTCTCTTACGTCGGCTTTAGGAAGCACCAACTGCTCCTGCGCTCCACCCAATCCCCGGCGGAACAGAGCCCCTTCTACGTCACCCTGAATGCGGAAGAACCTCCGGATGAAGTTACTGCACCGATCAACTCTTTTGGCCCGCTAGCCGATGCCCTCGGCGCCAGCGTAGAAGCAAACCTTTACGACTGCGACCACGTGTACAATTTCATCAATTCTCCAAGCGGGGCGACAAGATCGGCTGCCGAGCCGGGAGGAGAATCGAGTTGGGAGGAGCGGAAGGACGAGGCGAGGGAAGGACATCCTTGCAGTTATAGCTCTGAGAGTGAGCCTTGAAGCATCCTTCCTGACAAGACACCAGAGGAGCTTACAGACGTGAGTGCAAGGGAGGCCGATGCCGTTGAATCCGACAGAAAGAGCCAAGTTAAGGATGTCAGTTAAGGATGAGGATAACATGGTAGACAACGTTTCGTTTGTGTCTGCATCTTTCTAAGTATATAGGGGAGACCAGGTCAAGTTGTTAACCCATGAGCAAGTTTATTTATTTCTTTAGTTTATTTCTTTATTCTTTTTTCATATTAACTGACATGTAACTAGACTTATATTTAAACATATTTTGATTTGTTCATTGTTATATCTAATTGCCTTTAAGACGTTTCCATTATCCGTTGTTGTTTTTTTTCTCTCTCTCTCATTTTACCGTATGTGTTTCCACCTGCATGTTTGTATAAACGTTGGTTTCATTTTGTACGTGTCCATTAAACTGTATATTGTATTCACTGTATGTGGACCCCATGGAAGAACAGCGTTGCCATGTTAGCAACGCTGAATATGGGCAATCCACCCGTTTTTATTGTTTTTTATACGGAAATAAATACCCATATAGAATGATTATATAATTTCAAAAAGGTCAAAGGTCAACAAATGTGCACTTCCGTGACACACCATTATCTTGGAAAAGTGTTATTATAGGCTTTCAAATAATTATAACTGTCGAAAGCTGTCGAAATGAGAGCAATACAGGCGCGGTGGAGCACCCCAATTTGCATCTCATTATCGCCCCGTTCTATTTGAATTTCCAACGGGCATCCACGGCTGCCCGAAACTGAGTGCATGAAAAAGTCAAATCTTTACCTTCTCCTTGTGCCGCTATGCGTGCCGATAGTAAACTCAAACTTCCCACACTATCTAAGTTTTTAAAAATCTTTCTTTTGATGAAAAAATTATGAAATTTGCTGCACTAGAACTTGAGATATTAAAGCTTTTTGAAAATCACCTCTCGCAAAACATGCTCTCTGTTTTTTTTTTTTTTCGACTGGACCATGGCCGGGCTCCAATGTGTCCGAAATTGGCAACATAAGTTCATCAGGCCTCGATCCATGTGTGGTGAAAGTTTTCGCTTGATTCCACCTGTACTTTTTGAGAAATCAACTTGTTTCTACAGGGTTTGGAATAGAAAATTGTAGTCAGCGAAACATTTGAAAATGACGTCATTTCTTTTCCCGTAACATGGGGATGCGTGCGTGGATACGTGAGATTCAGGATTTCGTGCGTTGTTGTTGGTTTGCATGTGACGCTGTGCGGCCGCAGTCAATTTTGCCAGCTGGGATTCTCGTGCTGTGTGATTTGGTAAGTAGGAAGTTTGATGAAATTTCATTCGTGATAATCATATTTGAATGTTGTATTTCTTACAAACATCTTAATGTTTCGTTTAAATTAGTAAAATAATCATAACAATGTAACGGTCTGACATGATGTGGTTTTGATCGGACTCTGCGGCGCGTCTCTGTCGAGGCCGAGCTCGAGGTTCGGCCCGGCCAGGCCGGCCCGGGCGGTGGACCTTAGCAGTTGGTAGAAAGCTGAGCGGAACCTGTCTGTGATTGTGTTTGTGAATGTGTGAGGCCCGGGTGTGAAGCTTGTGATTTTTGCGCGTTGTTTTTGCGATTTTGGTAGCACATGCGATTAACTTCTTCATAAAAATCGTAAGCAGGAATGTGTTTGTTATGAAATTTTCTATTCCTAGTTATGAATTCAGCAATGACCATGGCCAGCAAAGCTGAATGAATAACACCGTATTTAAGTAACACTAACATTTAAACTCTAAATTATAATAAAATTCAAGTAGAAATCAAAGCACTCAATCATGCAGATCATCCCTCTGTTAACTTGTGAACTAGAATCTAATATTACTTCTCTCGGAATTAAAGCTACGGTCACAGATATCCCTGCAAATGCCGTACAAAGATTTTTGTCCATTTGGGGCTGTACAAATCGGTCATTTTTACAGTGTTCGTAAGGACTTCTGTGACCGTAGCTTCAGTGGGATGCATACTTCTGTTTATGCGTTTCTGTACGATTGATGTGCACCGAGTTGGAAGAGGCAATCATTGAGGAAAGTGATGCTGCTATTGGAATGTGTGAGAAGGATGCAGGGCTGCCAACATTGGAAACTACTTGAGAGTGAGACTCCCATAGGCCAATGCTATAATTTCGGAGTCAAAATGAGTGAGATCAATAGAAATGCATGCAAATGAAATAAAGTTTTAGAGTGAGAAAGGACCAAAATGAGTGAGTCTCACTCTCAATGAGTGAGAGTTGGCAGCCCTGAGGATGATACATGATTTTGTAAATGTGGACAACATCTGAGAGGAAATATGGAAGGATTTGTTGGAAGAAGGTGCATACACATAATTGTAGCAAAAATTACTAGTACTTAATACATAAAAACACTTTAAAACAATGTACATAGGAAGAAAGACAGTACCACACACATGATAGTGATAAACACACACACACACACACAAAATTAATGCCTACATGCATGTACATCAATAAAGAACATGGCCGCTGAAAATAATTCAGATTTACATAAACTGGCCCCCCATCTGCTTTCGTCCAACTATGCCATCCACCCAGTAGAAGGTAATCAAAAAAAAAAATAAATATTTAAATAATAATCATATAAATAAAAAAGAAAAGATAAAGATTGGATTTTCTGTGTCATCGAATATTTATGAACAAATAGTTTTTCCTCCTCCCCCCTCCCCCTTCCCTAGGCCAAATTTTCTTCTTCCTCACACATGCCATGTAATGTGACACAGGAGTAGATTTTTTGCATTTAGATCTATATTGTGTCAGAACACAGTTCTCAGTTTTTAGATTAACATGTCAGCTCAGTTCAGTCTGCATACTTCTACTTTCTCGTGTTTTTGTTTCTGTTAAAATATCTCCTTCGTAGAAGGTAAGAAATTACATTTATTCAATCAAATAAAAGTGCAGTGGCCGAGTGTCGCACTGCGGTGACTGCTGAGCTGCTGCCGCGCACGCTGCATGCAGCAATGCGTTGTGTCTGCTGCGACATGCAACGCTACAGTGACGCGATTATATATACATGGGACCGACCTGTACGCTTAGCGTTCGTGTCATTTTTGACATCACCTTCTGGTTTTTTCCGACACAACCATGGCCGGGAATATTACGGTATGACATTTAAAATGCAAGCAGATAAATAAATGTCGGTGTACTTTGTCCGAATGGCGCTTTCGTTCCGCAATCACACTTCGTGAATCTTAGGATGATTTTCGAGGCATATTTTTGGTAATTTTGCTCGCCAGGTTTTCGCTAAAATTTCACATTTTATCATTGTCAAATCCTTTGATATGTTATATGTGAATATTCGGACATGTTTTCAAATTCAAACTAACTCAATTTTAATCCAAAAAAAGGTTTCCTTAAATTGTTATTAGCTTGAGAAGTTGTTTACTTTTTCTCAACTACGCGAGTACATGTTGTTTACTTTATGCAAATGAGGCTCGGCTGCCGATGGATTTCTGCGAGATAATTGGGGTGCTCCACCGCGCCTGAATATTGCTGTACCCGCTAGAGAACCATAGGTCATTATATACGGGATCTTCGGTTGCTAGAGGGTTAATACATGGGTAGGTTGTAACATGATCATTTGTGACCGTGCATCACAAAACGAACAAAAAGTCGCACGCAGTGATTTTGTGTGAGGACTGAAAATAGGTGAAATAGTTCAACCAAGCCAATCTTGAGTTTTTCATATTTTCTGAAAAAGCAAGTCTTCTACATTATCGTAAAACAAGCGGGAAACTGTGTTTTTAGCAGTTTTTCTCAAACACTTTTTCGTAGATTTCGTGTGATTAGCTGTGTCTAAAAGGGTCCCCTTTTCATTTCTTAAAAACCCTGTACACACTCTTCACTTTCAACTCAAATGACTTTAGAAGCGATGACACTACTGCTTTGATAAGTTGGCATTTATCATAAACAGAATGTGTTCATAAAGCATGCTGAATTTCAGCATAATCTGATAATCCCTTCATTGTTACTGCTCCGGTGGTTAACATCCTGTTTTTTGTCCCATTCATTGCACAGCTAGTGCGGCTTGGTAAGGATTAAGCGCTTGAATAGACCCTTTACTTCCAAGCCTCTTTTCTCAGTTCACACTTTCCCAGAGTGTATGCTTTCTTTCCAACAGTTAGATAGGTCAGGAGAGTCCAAATGAATTGAGTTATGCATCATTTTAAAGCTGAGAGTCTGTTCTTTTAGAATCTGCAATTGACTAAAAATCCATCTGGCGAAATTTTGTTGATTTTGTGATGCAGGGTCACATTTTGTCAAAATCAAAACAAGAGACGTCTTTCACATCTTCATCACATCAAACGTAGATGAAACTATCTCTGCATGCGAAATGTGATCATGCCTTGACAGCGTATACAGAAGTTAGGGAAAACCGCTTTCTCCCACTGTGAGTAAAATCATAAGATAATCAATGTGTTCTTTTTTTTTAATTTCACCAGAACCATTCATCTTCAGTTAATCATGGGTGTATGTGGGTAAAAAATGTGTGTGTGTCAGTGGAGTCTTTTGATGAAGGTAGCACCGTCTGATGTTTGAGTTTGTATTAAGCACATTAATATTGCTTAGGTTATTGAAAACGATACGTATCGGTTCCAGTTGTTACACTGTAACACGTTAACCTACCCCATTTGTTGATTATAATGTGATGTAACAAGTTAACCCAATGAATTTCAGTTCAGTTATGTTTTGTTACATACAAAATGTCTGATTTATAATGACATGTTGTTTTTCATAACTTAAAGCTTATGTGCAGATATTAACTGATCAATCATATTCAGATGTTCAAAGCCTATGCACTCTTCAACCAATTAAATCAATGACTAGCATTTGAGAATGCAGCTAAGTGAAAAACTGCTAATGCCCCAGTCACACAGTGCTTTACGATGGGTTACGTTCGCCGCGGATAGATACGGATTAGTGGACGCAGGGGGACGCAGCGTGGACGCAGGCATCCGCAGGGTCGTATGTAGACGCAACTGTCTGTAACTAATCCGTAAAGAAACGCAAAATGACGGCGCCAAGCCTGCGAAATTTTGAAACGTTCAAAATTTCGCAGAGGGATTCCACGGATGCAGCCTTACGCAAGTAAGCGTAACTGAACGTAGCTATCCGTAACTGAACGTTACTATCCGTAGCTTGGACGCAGACCATCCGCAAAAAAAAAAAAAAATGTTTAACTCCCGTCCATTTGCGTTCATTTGCGTCCACCCTAAGTATCCGAAGTTAACCGCAAGTTAACGTATTACAACACTTACGTCCGCTTACGGACATTTACGGATGCTGCGGGCGATTGCGTCCCTTGACGTTTTCCATTTTCCACTCCCATGGGAACAGAGAGTAATGGGAACCACACCACCCGTGTTGCCAAGATGCAACGCATGTAATATAAGGAATGCTACAACATAGTCGTAGCGGTGGAGTAGCAAAATCGCATGGCCGAGTTATAAAATTTCTCCAATAAATGGTCATTTTAGGCGGCACCCATATACAGATGACATCGGTTGACCGTTGGTCCTGAACTTTTTTCTTACACTCTTTGAATGTATATTTTTCGAAAAAGGTAAATATATTTAGGATAGGGGATGGGGTGACAGCATTTTATTTACTTTTCTGGTCGAGGAGGGTATGGGACAGCGATAAACTATATAAAATGAGAACGAATTTACTATTTCTCTTACAGTCTCAGCCACTTTACACTCCTGAATGTGTAAACTTGTAATGCAGTTAAGAGTAACCTTTATTTGTTTATTCATGATCAATGTTATTAATGTGATAAGTACGCCATATCCATTTATGTTTTAATGTGTAGCATTCGATCAGAGTACGAGTAAATATAAACTGCTCAAGTGTACACACACAATCACAGACAGACAGACAAAATACACACACAATTCCGTGATAAAATAATAAAAACTTGTTGTTGTTTTTTTTTTGTAGTCAAGCGAATATAACATATTATGTTATATTCGCTTGACTGAAAAAAAAAAGTTTTATTGTTTTCAATGAATAGAGGGTCTTAGCTATTCGCACAGAGAAAAAGAAGTAAATTTCTCTGTTTGTTTGCTTGATGGACCTCAAAAAAATGTAAAATTTGTAGCATTGTTAATAGACTCGGTCTCAACTACTGAGATATATAGAAACAACCAAACGCTCCTAGATATCCCGAACCAGAAGTAGACAGTAGAGTACACCACTTCTCCCAAATATACTGATGTACGCAAGTTTAAAAGTGTGTATATCTTATTCTTATACATTAAAATATGTGCGTATATTTGTTGGTTCCGCATTATGTACTCTTTAACACGGTTCCTGGCGTAGTACAAGGGTAAAACAATCAACTTGTTATGATCAAAAGTCTATTCCATTTTTTGTTGTTGTTGGTTCGTTTGGTTTCTGTTTTTTAAACGATGTTATACTTTTGTAAAAAGTTGCAAAATGTCCTTGCAGATTCTCGCACAAAAACAAAGGCAAGCCGAACTATCTGTATAATACATGTATACATTGGCATATGTGTAATTGGTACTGCATTCTATTTAATGAATATGTCGTGTTTTAAGAAATCAAACATGAAACTGATTTCGATTTTGGCTTCTTTTGTTTGTTTGTTTGTTTGTTTGTTTGTTTTTTAAACCATGTTTAACTATTGTCAAAAAAGTAAAATGTTCTCGCAGCTTCTCCCACAAAAACAAAGGCAAGACACGTGTATGTACGCTAGTGTAGAATTGACTTTATCATGTGTGTACATGTATGATACATTTTTCAATTTTGCTTATTTGTTTTGGCTCTGCGTTCTATTTCAAACGTAAACCGGATATACAAACATGCATGGTTCCTGGCGTATCAGAGTAAAACAATCCAAAATCATTTTTGTTTTGGACTTGTTTTCTTTTCTTTATTTTTTTTTGGGGGGGGGTGGTTGTTTTTGTTCTTCAAACCATAGTCTTTCTTGTAAAAAGCTGTAGTATCCCATCAATCTCTCGCACGAAAAACAAAAGGAAACAAAACGTACCTGTATGTATTTGGACGAAAACACATGCTGTGAATATTTGAAATCTGTGGTAAGGTATATGCATCTTAACGCAAACTGGTCAGGACTGGGCTGGTGGGATATTACAGTGATCTGGAGCCATGTGGCCTAGAAGAAGCAATTGAGCTATGTAGAAAATAGAGCAGAGCTGCAAGTATTGATTATTTCACGGATAGGAGGTTCTCAGTGATAATGAATTTCGCTGAACTTTATTCATATTGAGTCATCTACAGTAACTGTATATTATCATTTGTTTGTACCAACAAACGGAGAACTTAAAATGAAGACATAACATGAGAATGGGTTAATTTCATTGCATTATACATACCAGAAGATTAAATAAAAGGTGTGATATTAATGTTTGTCTGTTTATGTGTTCATGCGAGTACAATCTGTAGGCGTATAATGGGGGCAGGATTATTATTAAGCGTCCTTAATAAGAAGTGGTATGATATAGCTTGAATAGAAACTGAATATACTCTAACATTACGATGAAGAAAAACCACTTCTAGTGGCATAATTACGTCTCACGAGATATATCAATTACTTTCGATCACCGTGTCTTCTCTTGTGTTTCCGTATCATAAACTTATCAAGACATCTGATAGCAACCCTATTCTGTTTAAGGCAAGAACTCATAGATGCACGTTCGATCGTTCTATTCTCCTTCTGAGTTTTAGTGAACAATTTATCAAAAAATCGAGACAAACATGTCTTTCGGTTTTACAAACACGTCACGTTTCTTTCAATCAAAGTTTGTCCAAGCAAGCATACTACGGCGATTTTGCAAATTGAATGAAGAGGGGTGTCCTTTGTCATGCATGTATGTGCACTTATGTGGATATAATAGACACTCAACCCAGTAGCCGTTACAAAACAGCCACATATTGTTCATACACGATAGACTGCCTAGTTTTCTTTTGCAAAAATAGAAAAAATAAATAAATACAGAAAAAACGACAAAAACATAATATGCAGGATTAAAAATCAGAGTGTGAATAAAGATGTGCAGTACTTCATAAGCAATAATGCGAATGGGGTTAACCAATTCATTTCGATTTTATTGTTCTTTTCTGGAATTTTGTTTTGTTTACATGTATTATTGAACACGTCGGTACATAGATAAAATGCATACGCACAAGTTACATGTGTAAGACGGAAAGATGGTACCCTGAACATTGGTTCATTTAGAAATCCAGTCCACCCCAAACTCTGTTTACAATTCCCACAGTTTCAAAGTTCCTATATCTTTTCATTAGCAATGTCATTGAACTTCCCAGCAAACTTGTCATGTAATAGCTCACCATCACAATATACCATTTCCTCTAGTAATCCCCAATTAAACCAATACTTAATCCTTTCCTTTGTTCCCCGGTCAAACCCAAGTCGATACAGACTCCTGTATTTACAATTCCCACAGTCAGTCCTTTAGTTTGTCCAGTTTTATTACATGTAACCATTAAGTAATTCTTACATCAAAGACCCCTTACTCACTAACCCTGATATATCTGACCCTCACATGTTGAGAGGGGTCATTCTGGATTCTCCCCTCTTGGGGACAAGTCCTCAGGGCCGATACTCCCTAGCCATACGCATGACCATTGTCATGGGAAGCTATATGGTTACCAAGCAAAATTAGGGAGCCTGCGTGCTTATATATTTGTTGTTATTCTATGCTGGATATACTGCTTGTATATATACATACTACCAATAAACATACACGCGTATGAACTGCATATCAAACTGTGTGCTTGTTATTTCTTCGCGTCTGAGCGTAAGAGTGTTGATTGTACCAAGCTGCATCACCCGACAAGGGACATACAAATCACGCTCTTACACATGTATAACATAAACAACAAGGACGAGGGACATACAACGTAAAATTAATTTCAATGTCAGATATGCGTAACAGTAGAGAAAGCATCAAGCTGTACTATTCAAGTCAAAATTATGTTTGGTATGATGTGTATGCATGCTTGTACGTGTGTGTGTTTGTGTGTGTGTGGGTGTGTGTGTGTGTGTGTGTGTGTGTGTAAGTGACTTTGTTTGCTTTTAAACAAGAAGTGATTCTTATTTCCATGTGGACATGCGCATTTCATAGCTCAGACTGGGCCCCTAGCTATTGCCGACCAGTGGGACAACGCCCACAGAAAGGAAAGGCTACATACCATTGAAGCACGAAAAAAAAAAAAAAAAAATGGAACAGCTTGTCCGAGACTTCGAATGTCGCCATCGCCCGACGAGAGCTCACTGGTAGTTGCATTCTAGTCTTTTGACAAGACCCTCTCGCTGTATGATATGCCTGTAATTTGATTATGGGCGAACGCAACGAATATCTCGCAAAACGTTAAAAGCTAAATCCTCACCTCGACCAGAACTGTACACACCCTGACAATGCTTCATTATTTATTCATGAGAAATTCCACTATCACAACTAGTCTTTATTCAGCCTCTTGCAGTATCTGCGTAAAGTCAAACGCCTGCCGATACTGTCGTTGAGTCGCGACAGTGCTCTCCCTTCTTCTGAAAAACGAAATTATAATGAATACCTTCTGTTCTGTCATAAACATGGTGACAGGAAGCAAAGAAAATCAATTGGAGTATGCACTTGTGTATATGAAGCCTTTAATAAATCTACTGTGAAACAAATCGCCCCAATAAAAAATGCTGCTGAACTCTTTACCAAAAATGATCTCTTTTTATCGAAAAAGCGACAAATTTGTCAGACTATTAGGAGACAGTTGTATTAAAATGAAGAACTTTAGATCATTATGCTTATTTACATCCCAAATTTAGTGATATGTGAAGCCAAATTTGAAAATAATTGATAGCTGGAATGAAATGTGGTGTTTGCAAGCATATGGAAACATGACATGTGCTTACTTTTTCCATGTGCATGCATTTTACACTTTACAATGCATAAATTCAGACTAGTAGTGTCCAGGGCAATCCACATGAATTATTGATTGAACATTCATGTGGCTGGGAGCGCGAGACTGTCGCCTAGTCAACAGGTGGTTCAGGCAGGTCCATTGTTCAGGGCCATTGTCAACATACACTCACATACACATCATTGGTTCCTGGGCAAGTTCAATTTTTGTACAGAGGTTTAGAATTTGACCAAAATCTGAAACCTTACTTCAAAATCAATCTTAGATTTAATGAAACTGACTTATGCTTTCACATTCAAATCACCTCCAACAAAATTGTACACTATTCAGCTATAACTTATATTAATGACAGTTTATGGGATGAATATTTTTTGAACTATTAATGATCAAAAGTGTGATTTTTTTTTAAACACATAGTATGTATTATGTGTGTGTGCGTTTTGTTTCGAGTTCTGTGGTGGTAGACCTCAACGTTATGCACAGCTATAGTTAGCTGCAAAGTGCGAGTGTTTCTTCTTCTTTTTTTATCAGTACAATTAAAGGGGCCCTGAAATCCAAATGCATGTTGATTTGCGTTGATTTATGATACCCTCAATATCATTTTTGCGGAGAAACAAATATCTAGAAACATTCTATATATCTTTTAACGATTTCTTTCTTCTATTTTTCTTCAGATTACTTGGGAACGCCCACAAAAAAAAAAAAAAATCCTTCCAAACCAATATTCTTGAGATGACATCATCTGTCAATCATTGCTAAAGTACTGAAATATTTAACAAAAGACACTGGAATGCACCTTCCCCTCGACTCAGCATAACTTGCATGTTTCTGTGATATTAATGTGGTGACTAACAAAAGACATGGCGAGTGAACATGCAAGTTAGGCTGAGTCGAGGGGAAGGTGCATTCCAATTCCATTTGCTAAACATTTCAGTACTTTAGCAATGATTGACAGATGATGTCATCTCAAGAATATTGGTTTGGAACATGCATTTGGATTTAAGGGCCCCTTTAGATTTATTGAAACTGCGCTGCAGAACAGCCGTCACTCGTCACACACACAGGTGTACGACGTGTACGCAGATACCTAGTATGCGTGTGTTTGTGTGTGTGTGTGTGTGTGTGTGTGTGTATGTGTGTGTGCGTGCGTGTGTGCGTGTGTGTGTGTGTGTGTGTGTGTGTGTGTGTGTGTGTGTGCTTGTCCGACAATAGACGCACATGTTATGTATGTACAGAAAATTAACAACGTAGTGTAAGGGGAAACCTCAGGGAAATGCAATTTCACCATTTTATTTTTCGGGTGTTCAGATCAGTCAGATCACCATCAGGCAATGCTGAGTAAACTTCCCACAATAATTCTTCAGCACTGGAATGTGATTCAAGTCAATGCAGACAATAAGTCAATGAAGGAGAAAGGTTTGCGTTGGCACCGTAATATAATTATGTAGTCCTTAACCGGATATTTCTCCTTCATTTACTTCACCATGCAAACCTTCAAACAACACAGGACAATAAGTTGTTTGGCATTGGAACCTTATGCAATTGTTATGCTTTAGGCTGTAATAATCTCATACCAAACTTGACTTCCTAACAGAATTTGTGAAACACGCTTTCTATCTATGGTGGTCAAGATTGAGCGCAAGGTGACAGAATGCAAGATTCTGAAAGTAATGGTGCCCATCAATGAATGTTGAACTTCTATGAGCTCAATTTTCTGCAAAGCTTTATGTATTCACTGATTTTTTTTTTTTTTTTGGCAATACTTTAGACAAGTTAGGTGTACATAATAAATGTCAATAAGATGTACACTATAAATAATATCAAGTTTGCACTTTCTCTTGTCAAAATTTGTCTTACCACCTGCAAAAATCGTACTTGAGAACAGAAATACAGTGTAGTTTGCATAGCAATTACATGTGAGCGAATTGACAAGTTGATCTCTGACACAAGATGAGCTTTCTATTATCTTTCTATTTCTTCGATGTCCTTTATCAAGGCAGTGTATCTTTTTAAAACTGTGCATGATCTCTCGAGGATACGGAATTCACGTGTGCGAGACACTTGAACCCTGTGTGTGTGGGGGGGCGGGGGGGGGGGGGTAGGGACATGTGAAGGTGATGTTACTTGTGTATCTCTATGTTACATCAATACTTGGTCTATTGTTTGTCAGTTTATTGGTATTCTTTTCAATGAATGCCTAGTAACGAACTGTTCAGTTTACTTTTTCTTGTAAGCCATATTCCGAAACACAGAGACATGTTTGCACGATGTAGTCGTTGCTATATGTCGGAGAAATCTCTGTCTAGCTCTCTGGTTGATAGGGCAATCGTTGGGTTTCATACGTGTAATCTTACAGAACATTGCGGGAAATCACGGCGGTGAACGAGTCGTTTGATTGAGGGCGCCCTACAACGAAGTCTAATGATGACATTGACCACAATTTTTTGTGTGGATTGAACCTTCTCTTTGACCAAGCATGCAATACGAGTAAACATAAATCATATCAACTTTTACACTTGTATAAAAATCATATTGATACACTCAACTGAGCTTGATCCACATTATCGAAACTAAAAAATAACTAAATAAATAAATAAATACTCGGGCGATATTGAGTTTTCAAGACGGAAAACCAGAAAGTGTTTGTGTTTTGAAGACCCATTGAAAAGCAAAAAGAGAATAGAGCATTTAGAGACGCAATTCCACAAAGTACATAGGCCGCTGGACAACAGGGCATGTACTTATAGACTGTTTCAAAGATGGTTAACACACACTCGGAATTATATGTCATAAAATATATTATATTCAACATAATACACTGTGTGTGTGTGTGTGTATGTGTGTGTGTGTGTGTGCGTGCGTGTGTGTGTGTCTCAATAGTCAGAGGGGGATAAGTGACTGACGTTTTTCAGAGTTCTTGTGCAGGCTTACCCATCCATGTATGTACACCTATTGCATTGCACGATCAATACTGTGAACATGATTTGATCTACTCTTGTGATTTGTTATATTTAGCGTAGTTTTCCAGTGATTACACACCTTGTAGATAAGGCACAGGATTACGTTACGTCGTATTCTTCCAAATGTCATGTCAAGGTTTTAATGTTGCTCTGAAGAGTTCAAAAGTTGTCATTCTTTTGGAAACCTGTTTTTGCATGTACGCCTCCGTATACTCACACTTTCAGCAAATAACCACCAGATGCATATTGTTTCAAAGCTCATAGCAAACATATTTAAAGTGCATTTTCAATGAAGTACTATATTGTGTGTAAATAAGCTGATAGTGTCTATCAATATTCAAATCATGGTATGACTGTATCTCTCAATATGTATGAACAAAAAAACTTATGCACATTGGCAAAACATGAAAGAAATTGCAGGAAAATGTTTTGTCTGTAGTATAATATTGTACGTGTGGAAGTTGAATTGTACACAGAATGATTTTCAAATTACTCCGTAAAATTACTCTGTTAGATATTTTGTACATACCTGGCTCTTTTCTTAAGTATGCCTGACCGGGTGTGCGATCGCAACGCTTGGTAATGAAATCGCTTACAGTTGTAAACACTGTCCAAAATTATTGGCAAAGTATAGAAAGGGATAACATTATGTCAAAATAATGGGGAAATCGTTCGGATTGAATAGATGTGATTATAGCTCTTGATAACTAAAAAGCCAAACATCTTGAAAGTTTTCAAACAACCAGGGCACTTAAAAGTATTATATGTGTGGCGCTCCGTCGGAATGAGTCAAAAGTCGCAAAAAATGAAATCGTAGTTATGCCTATAAGTGAATTCTACAGACTCTAAGCTTTACACTGATATGTAATACAACTCATTTCGACATCCCTATAGATCATAAAAACGAATATTAACCACGTTTGTTACGTCAGTTGATTTTCTAAATAACGGAGAAAATCGCTCTCAAAGTTCAGGCTATGTTCATGCTCACAACCTGTTTCTTTCACGGGACGAAACAATACAACTGTCCTGCTTAGCGACGGCGTTTACGCTCCATCGCACGCACTACCGTATAAGGCGATAGCTTGGGTATGTAAGATAATCAACCAATCGCAGGACAGGTCTATCATTAACGATTCTGACCAATACGGCAGCCCGAATGTAAACTTCGGCGCGTTTGTGTCCGTGCCGCTGCCGCCGCATGAATGAGTCGGTACGCGTTGTGTGTCGGCTGCGTTGTGGTTTGCCGCAATTTTTAACTCACAAACAATAGGAAACAGTAGAAAGAAAAGAAGGCACGCAATGCGTCTTACGAGAAGCGTCTTTTAGGGAGGGCGTTGATCGCTTCCATTCTCCTCCCATACATGTTGTTGTCAATGGAAACTAAAGAGGATGCGTTTAGCAAGTACCAATACCTAAATAGAACCTGAGAACCTATTGTAGGCGGGCACGCAATGCGTCTTACGAGAAGCGTCTTTTAGCGAGGGCGTTCATCGCTTCCATTCTCCTCCCATGTTGTTGTCAATGGAAACTAAAGAGGATGCGTTTAGCAAGTACCAATACCTATTAAATAGAACCTGAGAACCTATTCTAAGCGGGGGTTCAAAAGACAGCATCGGTAGAAAAAGTCAATGAAGTTGATTAACGATAGTCGTCTTTTGAGATCGTGTTCTTTGCGTGTACTTAAAACCCTCAAATTACGCACATGGTCGTAATGTTGCAGAGCATCAAAAACTGCTTTCGCGTTTTTTCTGCTGCAGCTGTATACAGCCGTAACATTATGATTTCCCGCCATATCAAAGGCACATTTCCTTTTAATAGGCGTTGCGTGCACAGCAATTATCGCTTATCAGAAGTATCAGAAGCAAAGGTTGATGTAGGCTTGACAGCTTCACGTTGGGTTTACAATGATTCTCAGTCACTTTTCTAATAGCATAGCATATAAAAAAACAATTAACTTGTAGCTTAAGCGGATTTTTTTTTTTTTACATCACATGCGCAGTTACAATCTTTCTGCGTTTGAGAAGTGGATCATAAATAATAATACTGAAAAATATTCGGAATTAATACTTAGGCCTTCTTCACTTCGTTTTGTATTCACAAACCTTATCAGAAGAAAAAAATGATTGCTTGATTACTTTCGGGTAAAGGAACTACCGGAAAGGAACCGCATTTAATTTTCTTGTTAACGAACCTAAGCTAATGGCAAACCATATTTCATTGTGTGATTAACGAACCTTCAGAATAATCAATTGTATTACCCCCCTCCCCCAAGGGAAAAAAAAAAGCATTTCAATGTCATGCGTTGTCAATAGCGATAAAAGGCCCGTTTTTATTTCGTAGTGTGTCTCAGTACTCCTGTGCTTATTTCTAAGGATGTGCCTCTCTTAATGATTGCGATTGATGTTCAACTATTTCTTTCACGCGAGCTTGAACAGGAAGAAGCTAAAATTCAGGCAAGGAGACGAGTTTTCTTCCATGAGATGCAATCATTAAGACACATCTATTCACGAAAGTTGTGTGATTGCTTATGTGCTAAAGAATTGTGTCCATTACATGAATCAGGCACTATACAAAACGGTTGAAATCTACTGAAAGTCGAACTTCGTTTTGTTGTTGTTTTTTTTTTTTTTTTTTTGTTCAATTTCATTTCAATTTTAAGCGGGGATAGACTAGAAATCAGTTTGTCTATACTGGCAGGAGACATTACAGTTTTCCAGTACATGCTCCGCATTTAAACAGTCGCCATATTTTCGTGGTCAGAATCAGATAATGGACACGTGATATATTATAAAAATGAAAATAGAAAACAACGAACACGCCATATGTACAAACATTATGAACTTCAATGAATTAAACTTACCTGTGATATTCTGCATAAAAAACAAGCACGCCGATTAAATGATTTAATATAATTAATAGAGCACACAGCGATATCATGCATGGCAGATCAAATCAAGTTCAATTGGTGAGAAAGCTAAATGAAGTTAAAAAGTTGACTTCTTTTCGTTTCTCTTTCAATTCATGAAAACAGAATTACATTGTATATCTATTGAAGAGGATTGTCTCTGTTGCGAACGATCGCCAAATATAGCACTGTTAGTCTCCTGCGCAAATCCGAATCCCTAAATACTTTAATTTTTGCTTGATAATGTAATAACCCTGCTCATAATTTCATAAAGGACTCGCAAACTCAAAGTTTCAAACCGTATACTAAAACATTATATTGTATACGGTGTATTTCAAAAAACATTTTGAATGCGTTGCGTGTTAGCATGTTAATAGCACCAATCTGCCTTTTATTTTCCGTATACGTAAAGCGCACAGAAACGTAACCAAATGTTACAAAATACAGTGAAATGCATTGTACGGCGTGGTACTATCATTAGAAGTATATCCCATTCCTTTTTACTTTTATTTGCTTGAACCAAACCATGTGTCATTTTCGTAGCGACATCACTAGGAATTAGAATGTATGAAGATAATCGTTACTCATTTTTTTTTTTTGCGCTACTATTATAGCATTTACATTTTCCAACTTTTATTGACATGCAGTACTATGTTACTGTATTGTTACGATTACGAATGTTGGTTATGAATTCAAAAGACTGGTTTATTAATCGAACTACAAAGGTAATAGCTGTTTTGAAAGTAGTTCGATACAAGTTCAAAACGCGATCGAAATCATTGTCATAGGGGGAACTGATAGCTCTAGAAAACTTGTTTAGGCTAGTAAAGATTGCCGTATAGGCAATCTTTGTAGAAAGTTTTGACTTAGGCCGTCTATTGAGTATTTTGAGAAATTTAATAAAGAATTATTTGTTTTGATTATGTCAAGAATTAGTTTGAACTATGAGAATAAAAAGGCGCGGTTACCCAAACAATGTCGTAGTTCGATTAGACAGTCATGATGGGTAAAGTGAATTCATGACTTGACTAATCCTTACTGAATTGATGATCACTTCTGTAAACCATCAGTTATGTCTTGTAATCGTAGTCAAAATTCTTTTGAGCGATGAGACGAAAACCAACAAACAAAATGCCGTGTATCATCGCTCGAGATTCCAACATTTGGCGTCACCCGACCAACAATAAGTGACAAATCAAATGGAATATTATGTTGTGGGATAGCAGACTGTGTTACGATTTTTAAATGTTTCGAGCAATTGTTTAAAAAAAGAGAGAGAAAATGAGGCAAAGTTCAAGAAATTAGAAAAAAGCACGTAAATGCAGGCGATCATGTTTGATAATCATAGTAAGAGATTACAACCGGCCGTGCGGATGTATATGATTGCCTTATTTACATGTCTGATTTCTGTAAACTATGTGATATTTAAATTTAAGTTCCCTTCCCTCCTTGATAGAAGTTTTGTTGGGTTTTCGCTATAGGCATTTATTAGGAAACGCTGTAAAAACGACAACAAATGCCTACTATACATCAAGAGATGACCTATACATACATGAAACACAAAAAAAAAAAATCTCTACGTTCTGATATAAATCAACTGCTTGTTTGTTTGTTTGTTTATTTGTTTGTTTGTTTTGAATTACCATGGTCTTTGTCGGGGGAAAGATGAAGAAAAGTAGTAGAGTGTATCACTCTCAAATCCGGATGATTGCGATAAGTGTGTATCCCCGCCCTTTCTATACAGGTAAACGATTTAAGCTTGGTATGCTATTATAAAAGCCTGCATGTGTCACGCGGAAGAACTGATTCCGTGATCACTTTTAGCCTTTCATAAAATTCACGTTTTAAGATGGTAACGATAGCTTGTAGGAGATAGAGTAAGTTAGCGTCACTGACTGTGGTTCTGAACACAAAAGGAGACTGAAAAATTCCTTTACAAATTAGCAGACATAATGCCGATCCTCCAACACTGTTGCTCCATTCCGTCATTGATTCTGCTATCAATGGCGAAGAAAGAATACTAGTTGCATGATTATCCACCCCTTGATAGCAGGAAGTTTACCTTTCATTGTTTAAGGCTTCGTTGATGCGGGGTTTACTCGGATACAAGGCGTGAACATTGCCGTCCGAGTTCTTTCATTCGAAATTCCTCAGAATACGCAATTCAATGGGCAATTAGCGCTGCTACTTGGCAAAGCTGTTAGCCAACTCAATTGTCCCAATTCTTTGCAGACTTGACCTCTCACATGTCAGCTACACGCAATACACGGCAAACAGCTTTCATTACAAACATTCTGATTAAAAAAAAACAAAACAAAATGAAGAAGCACACTTTTGAGTAGCGACACAGCTTTCTGTCCCTTTCTCAAATAGGTCCTACTTCTAAAAAAATACACAGATGACTAGAGTCAGAATATCCTCCAAAGGGAACACGAGCTATCTGGGCATTAATAATGTTTGTCTTCCTATTTCTCTCCATGCCGTCACGGCCCAAACCATCATAAGTAATAAGGCAATAAGTTTCATTAACCAGGGAAATAATAGTACGCATTACATACATTTGGCGAATTGCACACAAATTGTCGACTTTATAAAAACGAGAATAATTGACAACTTAGGCCCTACTATATCTCCAGAGATGAACTTTAAACAGCAAGTCACATACCAGGGAACGAAAGTTATGATTATTTGAACAAATTCATTAATGAGGCCAATTAATAACCGTTGTAAAAGTACACACACGCATAAAAAAGGTTTCGAGTTCGATATGTGATCATTGTATTAGCTCATAGATAAAGTATCATAAATTTTGCGTGATCGTTCGTTGGAATTATTTTTTTTCAGTGCGATTTGTGCGTCATGTCAATCACCACTCATTGAAATGGAGTGCATGTATCAAACGAAACTCGCTGGTCATGCAATCAATAGCCTTGGTCAGCTCACTATTATTGCGTAATTCTATAGCCCTCGCCGCTTGGCCGCCGACGCCGCCGCGCGCACCATGCTTTGTTTTGTCTTCAAAGGAGTCAAGAGCAATGCCTCATTAGCATACACCCTAGCAACGGAGGCGGAGTCTCGATCTGGCAAGAACAATAGGTGCGAAACGCAACGCAAAGGCGAGCGTTCGAAAAAAATGTAACCGAAAAAAATTGTCTCAGAAAAACGGTGATTTGGGACACTTGTACTCATTTTCACACGCTGAAATTTTCTGTGCAAACAGATAAAACATAAAGGAATCAAAATCCGTCATAAAAAAATTTCGACCCGAGTAGTGCTTCCCCTTCATTTTCGGCTCATTACGGGAAAACTCCCCGTGCGACTTATGACTCATTTTGTCGGAGCGCCACACATATAGAAACGAATACAAAAGAAAATTAAATAATACTCGTCATTATTTGTAAGACTAACGAAATAAATTTCATAATACATAATACTGACATGACTGATGAGTCTTACTTCCGTCTTGCATGGAAATTGTCGATCCATTTTAGCATATTACATTGATGATAGTATCTGATATATCCACTCCAATCTTAGGCAAAGATGCAGTCAAAACGATAGCATTAAAACAGAATGTAAGTTGTAGACCATCACGTCAGAGTCTTGATATTGTTCCACAAGTCTTAGTTATCAAAGTATAATTTAAAAGGATGGTACAGTGTTGGTGGAGATGAGAATTGGGCTTTTAACTTTTTGCGAGATATCAAGAAAACACTTTCTTAGTTGATATGATATAGTGCAGAGCATAAAATTTTAAGAGGAATTCAAAGTTTATTTGATGAAAATCGGGCTTGGAATGACTTAAACATCCAGAAACAAAGTAAAACAAAGCGATCGTAATGAAGTGTGGATCCCACACTTTATTAGAATCGCTCTTTTTGGATATCTCAGCCATTTAAAAACCAATTTTCATGAAATAAGCGTTGAATTCCTCATAGAATTACATGCTCTTTCATATTTAATAAGAGTTTTCTCATTATCTCACCAAAAATGTAAGAAACCTGAAATCAGGTCTCAACCAAAAGTATACGATCCCTTTAACATGCGGTTAATCATATTACATGTATTTGGGAGCTTCATCTTTTCCTCGAGTGAGGTGATTAAAATGTTTAAAGTAATAAGTAGTTCCAGTGTACAAAAAGAATGATCGTAAATGCATTGAGAATTATGGACCCATTGCCTTGTTACCAATATTCTCAAAGACTCTGGAGAAAATAGTTTATAAAAGATTGAATGACTTTTTGCTTCTTAATAATATTTTGATCCCCCAGCAATTTGGCTTTCGTAAAAATTGCTCCACTATAGTATGGGTGTTTTAAATTTAGTAAATACAATTATTAGTGCAATTGATGATGGGAAGTACTGCCTTGGTGTATTTTTAGATTTGTCAAAAGCATTTGACACTATTGACCACAATATACTCTTAAACAAACTTGAACGCTATGGTGTTCGAGGAATAGCTTTGAATTGGTTTAAAAGTTACTTGGAAGAAAGATTACAAATTGTTGCTGTTAATGGTGCCAAATCACAATCCAGTAATGTAACGTATGGTGTACCACAGGGATCTGTTCTTGGTCCGTTACTGTTTTTTATTTACATAAATGATATCATTCATTCGTCTCAATTATTTACTTATTCTCTTTTTGCTGATGATACATGCTTGTTATATTCTCACAGGAATATTCACACTCTAATGCAGTTAGTTAATTCTGAAATTTGTAAACTCTTTGCATGGTTTTGCTGTAACAAACTATTATTAAATACTGGTAAAACTAAATGTGTATTATTTAGATCCAGAGGGAAGAAAATCCCTGAAAATGTTATTCCCGCAGATGTTGGTGGTCATCAGATCAACCGCAGTCAACATGTGCAATTCCTTGGGGTTACAGTTGATGAATTTTTATCTTGGAAAGAACAACTTAATAACGTATGTATTAAAGTGTCTCGCAGTGTTGGTGTAATATCCAAACTTCGTTTCTTCCTTCCCCAGCATACCCTAGTTACTTTATACAATGCAATTGTTATGCCTCATTTGATGTATTGCAATATTGCTTGGGGACACACATTTAGGACTCATGTACACAAGTTGCATGTTCTTCAAAAGAAAGTTGTCAGGTACATAACAAATTCAAACTATAGATCACCTAGTACTTCTTTGTTTTTGCAGCTACATATTTTGCCGTTTGATGAAATGGTTTCTCTTCAATGCTTTATATTTATGTTTAAATGTCGATCTCTTCAATATACATTTTTGTCTGATGTGTTTGAGGAAAATTCTTCCATCCATCGTTATGATACTCGCCAGAGTAACCTCATCCATCAGCCATATGCAAGAACACAAACTACATTAAATTCATTCAGAATAGTCTGTGTTAAAGAGTGGAATAAGTTGCCCCGTAATATAATTAATTCCACTACACTGTCTCGATTCAAAATTTTGTGTAAAAGACACCTTTTCGACAGATTGAAATTAGGTACATGATTGTAGAAAATGAGATGAGGTAGCCATGTGTAAAGTGTGCATGCATGTGTGTATGCGTGTGCGTGTTTGTGTGAGTGTGTGTGTGTGTTGTGTATGGGGGAGGTGGTATACGTGTACTTGTCTGCATTTAGTTATATAATTTGTATATATGTTATATTCCATGTGAATATGTTACACCTTGCCATATATTGTAGTGTATTATGTAAAGGGGCCCGACCACAAGCTGTGCTTCACTGGGGTCCCAAATCTATCATTCTGATTTTTTGCAGTTATGTCTTGTATTTTTGTCATGTTTGATTTGATTTGAATAAACTGAACTGAACTAATATAGGTAGTTCAGCCCACAGACACACAACATGCATCGTGACTTGTCGTTAAACAGCAACAAAAGAGAAAATCACCCATGGAGTAGATGGGAATTTTCTTGAAATATGTTTACTATACTATTGTTAAAAAAAAAATAAATGAATAAAATAACAGTGGGATCGGTTCTGAGATCAATTCAAAGCTGGAAAGTGACGTTTCATGTCATATTACAGCAATTAACATTTGTTTTTATGCAGCTCCATGATGTACAGTACAAAATAAGACGTATAGAAGTAGTAAACACATCTCGTCCCTGTAGGAAGAATGAACGTTTCTCCTCACCTTTAGCGTCATTATTTAAAAAAAGAAAAAAGAAAAGCCGCACAGGAATCACCCTTTAAGTATTGGTTTCTATAAGGCAAAAATATTGACTTCGTCTTTCTAAGTTCTCTGAAGGAGTAATACTGGCACTTCTTTTGTCGCAAACATGTTGTAAAACAGAAACATAGAAAAAGGTTTCTTCCGGCATTCTCCTTTCTTCTAGCTTTCTTTTTCTTGTCTCACTTCTTGTCTCACACTACGCAAAATAGGCTCAAGAGACCGACACGACGTAAAAAAAAAAAAAAAAAAAGGCTCATGAGACCGACACTACACAAACAAAGCCCACGAGACCGACACCAGGCAAAATAGGCTCACCAGACCACATATAGGCAGAAATTAAAGGGACATAATTCCAGACGATTTTCACATCATGTAGTACATAAATCGACAGATCCATGTATAGATTTGTGGAATTTATTGTGGTCTTGAACTTGAACAGAGAAACCTGTACTATGAAGATCTTAAAGAAAGTGCAGTGAACAATGTTGACATAGGGGCCTTACATATTTCAGAAATGTAGCAGAGTGATTTATTACAATACCGCTGGCTTAACAAGTTTACCTTTGTAGCCTCTATGCATGTCTTCTTCTCTTGTTCTGCTGATCCTTGAGCCCCAATTCATGCATTCTTGTGTTGAGGCTGCTTTATTTTTAATAGTCATCATTCTTGTTCATTCCAATTTGTTATAAATTTGAAAAAAAAAATCTTATTCCTCATCCCAATCACTGTAAATTCTGAGACTCTGTACTTACTGTACTTACTTGTAGTTGTTCAAATGTAAAAGTCTAAAAATCACCCGGAAGTCTCTTTTAAGGCCTAAGAGACCGACACAGTGCCGTACATGTATGTACGAAATTGGACCGACGGGATGAACAGCGCCATCTATACGTCAACTACAAGTAGGCCCTCTGTTGCCATAGAGGGCTCACACTCATAAATATTTCCCCATAGGGCCTAGGGATGTGTGTTAAAAATCAAATTTCAAAAAAATCTGTAAAATAGCTGGGAGAAATGAGGTGTTTCAGCTTCACTAACCTGGATGAGTGAGATATATCCTTTCATCCATCAAATTTTCAGGGTGGATTCTTCAGTCCAAATTCTGTCCAGGGGTCCGCAAAGCCAGACTACGAGTTCTTGTCACTCAAAAAATCACCCATTTTCCGTACACCTACCCAATGAAATATAGTCCCCTCAAATTCTACCAGAAAAGCTTTCATCTTCCAACCAAAATGCAATTTGTAGAGGAATTCATACTCAATATCTACAGCTATTCAGTTTTTTGCCAAACTACATCATTGATTTTTAATTAATTTTTTTTTCTTCATTTATTTTGGTATCTTTGGTACGAATTTGTGAAGGGGTCTGGGACATTCCATTGTATTTACGGGTGTGAGCCCTATAGTGGAGGTCATATTTCTCATTTGACTTTTAAACATCATAAATGTGTTTTTGATGATATTTGCCCCTACATCATATGGGAAATTACACATTCAAGGGTTATAAAGCTTCTCAGAGGGACACTTTTGAAACTCATGCCCTTTGAGGTTTTGTTAAAAAATAAAAATGTAGTGTTGATCAGTTCTTCATAAGATGAATACCTAGATGCAGGCAGTAATCTTTGATTATGGGGGTGTCATCATCACATTATTGCCTACAAAATACTTGAAAAGACTTTGTTTTGTCAAACAGACTAACTATATGAATTTTGACCTGTTTCAGTGGTAGCCAAACAAAGAAATACATTAAAATAACCCAGTCATTCAAAGTTGTGTGATACTGATGACTGCTATGCACAAAGATCTAGTATTACAACAACATGATAAGAAAACAAATTGTAGCCAAACAGAGTTGGGGGGGGGGGGGGGTAGAGGAGGGGGGGGAGGGAGGAAGGAGAAGGGAGGAGGGAGGAAGAGATCTGACACAATAGATCAACATAAACCAGCAGAGTTTGTATGGGATGAATACTTCCCATAGACTTGTGTGCATTGCATGCATCCTCTATAGGGCTCACACCCATAAATATTTCCCCATAGGGTTGTGTGTTAAAAATCAAATTTCAAAAAATTCTGTAAAATAGCTGGGAGAAATGAGGTGTTTCAGCTTCACTAACCTGGATAAGTGAGATATATCCTTTCATCCATCAAATTTTCTGGGTGGATTCTTCAGTCCAAATTCTGTCCAGGGGTCCGCAAAGCCAGACTACGAGTTCTTGTCACCCAAAAATTCACCCATTTCCCGTACACGTACCAAATGAAATATAGTCCCCTCAAATTCTATCAGAAAAGCTTTCATCTTCCAACCAAAATGCAATTTGTAGAGAAATTCATACTCAATATCTACAGCTATTCAGTTTTTTTGCCAAACTACATCATTGATTTTTAATCAATTTTTTTCTTCATTTATTTTGGTATCTTTGGTCCGAATTTGTGAAGGGGTCTGGGACATCCCATTGTATTTACGGGTGTGAGCCTTAGAGGGTGTGGCATTAATGACAAAAAAAGTGAAAAATAACATACGGCCAGGTGGGACCCACTATTGCTATTGTGCTACACGCATAATATCTCATAATTTGAATATTTTGCCAATAATTTCCACGCAATGAATGCATTGTATGAATGCAATTGTAGAATGATAAGTATTAAACTGTTGTATGCGTCAGCAATATTCTGATTCTGCAAATTCATGGGCTTGCACTATTTTGAATTTTGCTTACAAACCATTTTTGGGGTTTGTTTGTTTGTTTGTTTGTTTGTTTTGTTTTGTTTATTTATTTATTTATTTATTTATTTATTTATTTATTTATTTATTTTTATTTTTATTACTATTATTTTTTTTTGGGGGGGGGGCGCTACTGTCGAACTCGTGGGCTGTTTAACTCGTGAGTGTCAGTACACCCTTCTCTTAAAGACAGCAGACGAAGGGGAGAAGCAGAAACGAGTGATATCAAAAGTAAATCAAAAGTCCTACGATTTATACTGACACATATCAACAGAGCCTGCACATTTTCATAAGTCAAGACACACACACACACAAAATAACCAGGCTATATGATATGTGATTATTTCGAGATGTTGCTCTCGTGAAAGAGAAAGGTAGTGGTGCTGAACATAAGGAAACATAGCAATCCATTTTGAAATTTAGTTACCCGATTTTTCTTGTTTATTAATTAATCAATATATCTATTTATTCTTTTTCATTTCTCTGAAGTTCCGTGGGGCAACACCAATATATATATATATATATATATATATATGGGTGTCTGTGTGTGTGTGTGTGTGTGTGTATCGAGTGTTTAAAAAAAAAAACTGCAAATGACGTTATGACGGTTTTATAAGAACAACACCATAAAAATTTATGCGTTTTAAAGACCCATCAAGTTGAGTTAGCCAAGAGAAGAATGTTTATCAGAATCCTATACACTTTCACAAACGCAGGAAAATATGCATGTAGGCCAATAGACTGCAACAAAATGATAAACACACATTGGTCTCAGTACAGGCATGAGAGTAGGCCTATGAGTCTACAGGTGAAAGAACGTGTTGCTGGAAACTATGTGTTTTAATACGCACACACAAGCACAATAATTGAGCCTTATGCATACATAACATACAAAACTCATTTTCAGATTTGCATATGAATGCGCACACAGAGCTATACACAAGGAAAACAGAGAAAGAAAGAAGTAGAGAGAGGGAGAGAGAGGGGAAAATACCTTACTTAGAGAGAGGAAAGAAAAAACAAAAACAAAGGTAATACGTGATCAACACTCAAGATATCATGAGCCATGCATCACAAAAGCAACAAATGGGTGTAGGTACGATTATTCATATAATGCAAGTCATAGAAGATTTACCGCTTAAATTGATAGGCCAGACGTGAATTCGAATTTAGATGTTCGAGGAGGACTATGGGAAGACAGAGAAAACTTGGTGCAGGGATGATATATGGATCACATTATTGACATGAGAGTGATGGTTCTATTGGTTAATATACTACATACATCATTTGTGATCCATTTTATTTGCTGTCGTCTACATTTCTTTTTAATCGTGATTTCATTGTCTTTTCGGCATTGAATCATACAGAAAGTGTCACAAAAAGAATCGTCACATGATGCAGGTAACACAGGAGAACGAGGGTTTTCTAAAGTTAGTGGACCTTCTTTTCAGTTAGTATTACACTAGATTATTGTTCTTTTAGAATAGGAAAATAACACAAAAACATGTTTCTTAAGTATTAATTCAACTTCTGCTTTATGCTAGAAAGGAAAATGCATCTGTTTATTTACCATGTTTAGTTATTTGCTCAGACGTGATTAGAACTTTAGTTTTACATGGGAACGGAGACAACATCAGCGGACCTCCATATTGATTAGGTATATGTGAGAGACGAAATAACATTTCTTTCATTTATGCAGGCACAAAAAGAAAAGAAATCTATCCATTTCTTTAAACAAAGTATATAGTTAAAATTTTGTTCAGGTATGATTATGAATTCAGTTTTGAATGGGAAAAGGGCTAAGGTGTAAATAATGAGATGTGGAATAATATGTCATCGCACTTGTCTTCCTAGCATTAAATGCACTCTATATGACTACATGACATTGTATTATGCCTATGTATACTGTACATATCAATGAGGTCGCAAATCACGTGATAAGAACTATATCAAGCCGATTACGGAGAGTGAATGTAATAACGCTTTATGACATGGAGAGAAAAAAACAACAACAACAACAGTAAGAAAATAACGAGAAGGAAGGAAACAAGACTGGGCCATTGGTAAACGAGAAGTTTTGATTACATACCAAGCAGAGCTGCTGCTCCTTCTTCACTGACAGGACTGATATGCGATCAGCTGCTTTGGCAACAGACACCGAGGAAGTGCATATCATTCGAGCATTTTTATCGGCTGGAACTGGGACCTTTTGTGATGTCATCTGACCTGTAGTTAAAATGGCTTGCCTGTATGCCTGGATTCTGGTTTTCGTCGGGTCTTTTCATCCAAGTGTTGAGTTCCAAAGTAAGACTGTTATCATTACTTGAACTAATGAATATCACGAGATTCTATACGTCGATGTAATTTTCCGAATAATGATAATTACGGACTACAACCAATAATCGCTAATTGACTAATACTGCGAGCCATTGTCAAAGAATGAGAAAAGAGGATGTCTATTAATATGCTGTCGCTACCACAGATGTGTACTTTCAAACCATATTAATTAATGTCCCTATGCACTCCTAATGTAATGTAAAAGGTAAAGCCCTGAAATTCTAATCATGTTAATTACATTTTATTTTTAGCTGAGTCGTATCAGTTTTTTTTTTTTTTTTGTGACCTTCCATTCGGATGGTTAGCTTACTTTGCTTTGATTTGTTTTACTCTGTTTTAGGATGGCTAAACATGGCTGAAATTTTGATACTACAAATAAGGAATAACTCTGAACTCACAACATGGGACATAACTACCAACGAAACTATGAGAATTCAAGTTTCTTTCAATACATTTTTGCTACGTGATGGGCATGACTTTCTTGATATAGAAGATATCTGTGTGAATTACCAAGACGACACAACGAAATCTACAAAACTGGCTAATTTCAGTGGAAGCACAGTTCCTGGACCTGTTACTTCTTTAAGTAATAATGTGAGGATAAGATATCGGCCGTCTTCTAGAACATGGCATAGGAACGTAGAAATAAATGTGACAGCGGTACAAATACCAGGTGAGTTAAGTGGTCATTATCCTTCAATTCAGCTCATGCTACGTTTTGTCTCTTCGTAAGTTTTTAAATTGTAACAAATTGATATTCATGCATCTAATGCTTATACCAATGCATACGGAAAACATGTTCAACGTGAAGATTATAATAATAGTTCCCCCTTTTGATCAAATTTCGATTAAGCATCTATGTTATCAATTCTATGATTTGACTGCATGCACTAGACGTCTTCAAATCAAATTGAACATTTAGAAGAATTGCCATTAAATTCAACCACTTCTTCTTTTCACTGGCTTTACCATCAAATTCATAATATTGATGAACATGACTATTGACTTTCATTTTGTGTACATTTAAGTAGCAAATAATGCAAAATATACTATTATTAGTATTAAAAAAACATACATATTGAAATGACGATTTTTGTTTGAGTTGTAAAAAGTCCATAATTATGGCCTTTCACCGAGTCTACCTAGTAATAACATAATAGAGCTCAGATTTTATTTTTATACCAAAAGAAAGTCTTCGAATAATTACTATATTCAATCGTGACAATTTAGCCTTTGCCACAACACCTTGTCCATACAACCACATTATATAAGATTTTCTTTTATGCGACAGAGGACATATGGCTGGGAAAAGACAACTCATTCAACATGACGTCACCAAATTATCCTTCTGACTACCCAAATAACTTTTACTATCGTTGGAAATTCCAAGCTCCAGAGGGATGTGTTATTTCCGTCGATTTCAAATCGTTTTTAGTGGAAAACCAGCGCGATTTTCTCTCCTTCTTCCAAGAGAACGAGAGAAATGAAAGCACCACTTGCACAGAATTACTTAAAGTTGAGAATATGACTGGTGGGAGGACAGGTGCTGTACTGCGGAAATGGAACTTTGAATCTTCGACGTCATCGCTCACAGCCATTTTTACTACTGACCAAAGTACGAAAAAGGCGGGTTTCTGGATCCAGCTTCGAGCTGTTGAAGGTAGATATTTCCTTTGTTACAACACTTTCATATGTTGTTACTTAAGTCATGACAGTAATGATGAAGCAGTGGTAATAAAATAATCGAAGCCACTGTATGAAACATATATATGTAGCATGTGAAGTGTATAACAGGACATTTTGTTGTAGGACGTGATATATATGCTTCTTCAATTCTCAGTATATTCGTCTTAATGTCTAGAAAAAAAAAAGAACAAGACAATAAGAAATAATTTTTTGTTAATCGATTTCTTTCTCCTCCAATGCCGGAAACCTTGAGTGAACCACAAATGTGAAAATATAATCCACGGTTATCATAACAGTTTGATAAAGTTCATATATGTTCATATGTCTGATTCAATTACCATAATCTTAAGCTTCTCGTAGTTTGGTGTGTATGGATTTTTTTTCATGATTTATGGCATTACCATTTAACCATAAAAGTATTAAGAAGCCCAGGACATTATACATGAAGAGATTTAACGCAGTCAACGGTGAATTCAAATTATGTTTCCCTACTTATTCAGGAGAGTATTATGCGTCAGACGAATAAAAGAGTTTCATATTTCAAGACATTCTTAGACACTAAAACTCGGACAGGAGATATCACCCTCTCGCTCTTCGGACAAGTATCGATTTTTTTTTTTTTTTTTTTGACAGCTTTCATGTCTGCGCCTTTTTCTGGTAAACTGACATTCTGGTACATTGATTATGTCGTCTATTATTATTAGTCGTTTATAAGTCACAGAGAATAGTCGAGCACGTTTTGTCATCTTGTTTTTAAAGGATGTGTTTCACTGAGCTGGCTATCATCTGCAATCATTCTAATTGAATTCACGCTTGTATGATCTTATAACATTTACATATTCAGGGGACAATGCTTCATGTTCACCGCCTACACTCTCGCCCACAGAGTTTTCAACAAATTTATCTGGTGCAACCGTAAGCCGAAGACAATCTGGTAACTTATCGTTGACTGATGATGATCGAGTCCAACTTGTAATAATTTATCATTTACTTGTTTTTAGATAACGACTGAAGGGAAGCTCGAAATAATTCAACTTTTCTTTTCCTTTTTTTTTTTACCACACCATATGAACTTGGCATTCAAGCGCAGGTTTTAGGAGCGAGCTGCGCTCAAATTCGAAATGCTACGTTTTCCTTATCTTTATTTTTATGATGAGTTTGGCATCCATCCCTGTTTTTAACTAGTCTCATTTTTTTTTTTACTGTTTAATGTGTCTATTTCTTCATTTTTATGTCCTTCATTTTTTTCTTATTCGTAATTACGTTTCTAGTCAGTCCACTTTTCCTTCCCACCTCCATTTCAAGTGACAAAAAAAAAAATATATAATATCTCAATCTGGAAAATGTAGACAGTCAAAGTGTTACATCAACATATATAAACTGTGACAAAGTTCATGTAAAAACGTGACTCTGACGGTGACAGTATAATTATTAATAATCATCCTGCTTGTATTTTGCTTTATTGATAAAATGTTGTGTGCAATGTGTTAATCGATAATTGTTATGATAATATTTTCTTTCTTGATTATGGTAGACCTTGCTCCTAAATGACAGCATATGCCACTTTGATTCATCAACTCTTTACTGAAGCTCGTTATTTCGCTAACGTGTATTCCGTCACACATGGTCGAATTAAATGTAAACACTTTCATGGAATAAAAGGAATAAATTCTACACAGTGGCAGTGAGAGGGTTACTTATTCTAAATTTCCCTTCTTTATGTGTTCCAGCAAATGACTCGAGAACCGACTTCACAACCGGCCCTCATCAAGGTACGAGTGAGATACAACCCACAGAGCACAGCTACATGTACAATACACAGCATTCCGGTGAGTCTTTGGATCGAAAGATAATGATCAGAGATTGAAAGAGATAATTTGACATAATTACAATCTGCCATTTCACTTCTTCCTTTAACCCCAACCTCTCCTTACAAAATGTCATTATTGGTTTGTTCTTCCAGAACAGCTTCTGTTTTGGTATTCGCTGTTTTATATTGTTTTTGTTTTTGTTTGAATGTCAATTTCAACTTCTGTGTTTCCCGCATGATGCACATTTTGCGTGTGCAGAATTTGACTACACAAGATACATTGTAATACAATTGTAGAAATTAAATCATTTGTTGTTGTTTCTTTTTTGGTAGTTTTTTTTCCGTAAAGATATAAACATTTGTTTTTTCGGTGGCAAATGAATGCATGGTTGGAGCTGTTTTCAGGGGCGATAACACATAAACAGAGCTTAAGAGGCGTGGGTGACAAATCTGGAGAAACCCGTACGAATATGGATAAAAAGCAGTTTCCTCTCTGCATTGTGCAGGTGTCGGTGTCACTGCCCAGTCTGGGTCGTGAAGCAAAGTGTGTCCTGACTCTGATGTTATGTCCTGACAGATATAAATTCATCTACTTCTCACAAACATGCCGACAAAATTAAAGTGTTTCAATGAAAACTGCGGATGCCAACACACCATGTTTCCTTTAAGAGGATTACAATTACGTAGGGAAGCATGTTCACATCTCATACAATCATATGGAAGATAGAATATCACTAGAAAAACACAAAAGATCATATACATGAATCATGAACCAGTCTTCGTCTTGCATCTAAATGAGTTGATGCGAAGGGGAATAAGGGGATTTTGACTGTAAAAGGTGACAAGAATAGATGACTCTGCGATTGCAGGCATTTGAGTTAGTAATCAAAAACTATTGTCTTCAGCCAATGTGAGAGAATGAAAATGTTTTTCTTAAAGGGGAAATCCAGTCCAAATATAAGTTAGACTAATAAGAAAGAGTACAATATTACGAGTTCAACGTACGGTATAATTTTGATTGAAATCGGATGAAAAATAAGGAAGTTATGACATTTTGAATTTTCGCTATAATTTTTTTTTTTTTTGGGGGGGGGGGTAACAGTTCGTGAACAGTCAATATGAGTATGCAAATGGGAAAGTGAGCATGTCATACCCTCACAACGTACCATAATTATATTATGTACTTAGAATTTTGAAATTTCCAGTTTTTCATTCAAATGCAATTATGCCCCAGCCTCAAATCCTCGTATATCTAACTGATCACTATTCTGAAGTTATTCAACCAGTAATAACATTATTTTTCAGACTTCAATCACAGAAACATTGAATTTTTGGCATTTCTTTTTTGTACACGATCAATGGAAAATTATGAGAGTATGACATGGTTAGCTCACTCATTTGCATATTGCATATCCACCGTACAAGTACTGTTTTCCAGAAATTAGCACAATTATAAAATGTAATAACTTCCTTATTTTTCATCCGATTTCAGTCAAATTTTTACCGTTGAACTCGTAACATTTTCCTCTTCAAATATAAAGACGATCATCATTGTGATCTTAAAATAGCACCGTAAATCTGACACGGATGTGACCCATATTGGGTTATTACTCATACGAGGCAGGGCAGCGCATATCTCACAGTTTGCTATCATTGTAGATATGCTATGTCTCCAGCGTTGTCTAGAGCTAATTTTCGTAAACATTTCTTTGCTCATAGTGTCGACCCGTGTTGAAAGTTTTTGCTCCATAGATTCCCTTTGTCGTCCTCGTTTTGTTCTTATTATTCTTCTGAATGCTGAATCCCTCCATTCATTGAACAAAGTTATGTTTCACTTTTCGTACGTTATGTGTACTGTTTGGTAAAAAATGAGTAGCATATAAGAAGTTTGAAGCCGGAAATATGCGTGTATGTAATAATGTATGCATATATATAATATACTATGTGTGTCTTTGCGTGTGCGTATGCGTGTGTGTGTGTGTGTGTGTGTGTTTGTTTGTGTTTGTATGACTGAATTGATTTTCGGCGCAGATGTATCGCACTTTACGACATATCCCTGAAAAAGACCGAATAGCACCAGAAGCATTGGAAAATCTTCGCGTTAAACCAAGGCATGAAGGTAGTCCTTATAAAGGACTGTTTGCGGTATTCTTTCTTGAATAGACATTTTCTTTCATTTCATTTCATTTCATTTCATTTTTATTAGTTAATCCTCCATATCCAAAATGATGCACAACTATTACATAGTAAAAAATATCGCTTGTGAGCAGTCGAAAAAGCATATTGGGATAGCACATTAACGTAGCTACAAATACGTACACGAAAAAAAGAATAACGATGAATTAATGTACGTTTACACACTTGCACAAACGCGGTATGAATGTATACACATTATATACAAACATCGCTTTGATCTGCGTGATATCAATGCGAATTAAATAGTACGCCTGCTAATTTTGAAGGAATATGGATGGAACTTGCCTCCACCACCCCCCCCCCCCCCAAAAAAAAAGAGCAGAACTTTTGTCTTGTACACTAAGCAAGTTCCCTATAAAGCAAAAAGAGTGAAAAAAAAAAATGTGCTTTTTTTGTCTGGTTGTACAATACAGGTACTTATATTGCACTTTAACAACGCGGGAAATGTAGAGACTCTTTTTAAATAAAAAGAAATGAGATGATAGATGTAATTCAACAAAGTCATATCTGGAACTACACCAATTCTACATCTTAAGCAGTCCACTATAAAACTACCCACAATGAGTAATCGTAGATGATTTCATTGCAATCTTCTTAATAAAGAAGCCTTCGGCCAATGTATTGAAATAAGCATTAAGCATTGTCCATCTGGAGGACCCGTGACTCTTGAAACCAATGATTTGTTTAATACTTTTTTGAAAGCCAATTAATTTCACTTATACTTAAGTGCTCTGATGTGAATATCAATATTTAGTTAATTAGATCTATCATAATTATCGTTTAATGTCTCAACATTTATGATTGATTTCTTTTATTTTATCAATACTGGCTATTGTCTTATTGGTTTTGATAACATCGATATGTGATATACTCCACTTCGCTTCGCTTTTGAAGAAGAATAATTGCTTATCTATCAGTCTCTGCTGACCACGTGATAAGTGCATTATTCGTTGTATTACACTGCAAGAGGAAAAAAAGAGGTCTTGTGATGGATGATTAAAATCATCCATACGCGGTTTGTGTAGTTTACATTCCCATGAGTAGATTAAGTTGCAAATTATGATAACTAGATTATCAGAATAAAAATTACTACCTGAAATGTGATATTTGTGAAGAATGGTTTCCGCATTAACATTGGATTAAATGAGACGCACTATTATTAATGATTTACACGCGTGTACTTTCTATTTCCTTCTTCTAAGCTCTTGTGTCTGAGTCTTTAGTCTTGTTTTTCTGTTGACGGCAAATTGCGAACATAGAATAAAGAAACTACTATTTTCTTTTTATTTTACCGCAATTTATACGTATAACATAAACGGAACGTGACTTTTTTGAATTTTTATGTAGGATGTTGAGAAATAATGCTCGGGGTTTCTTTCTGAAAATGTTTAAGATTTCACTGATCATAGGATTAAAATTAATTCATCCAAAATGGAGCAACTTGGTTATCAGCTCGTGTATATTTCACCCTTCTAAATAACGTCCGTAAATATGTAATGCACAGCCATTGTTGGATGATGAGAAAAGTTCTACATTTCGTGACGTCTTTTACAGAAAAGGATACATTGAAAATCAAGAGAACTCCACATTTTGTTTTAAATGAAATGTACTCATTTCCTCGACTTATTACTGACATACGTTAAGGACAAAAATTAGGTGACCTCTTTGTTTTCTGAAAGAGGTAAGTCAAGTGTTCTTTCTTTTCGTTAAAGAGTGAAAATATGTTGCATTTTTCATACTTTCTTTTTATAATTTTCCATACGTAAAGTCACAAAATGTAGTAGTCATCTCATCAAGCCTTCTCATCATTTTTTTTCGGGGGCGGGGGAGGCGAACCTGTTGTTCCATTTATATCAAACCTCTCGCTAATGTGCTGTGCAGATATTGCTGCGTTCCTTCAATTCAAATTGCTTTACATAATGAAAAATCCTTTCATGTCTGGAATTCCAATGTCATGCCTTACTTCCACTCCAAGGCAGCCTTCAATAAGTGAATTTCCATAGTGTATGTAATTTGATGAACTTATGGAAATATGCGTTCTATGAGAAACTGTACGATCGAGCCAATTGTTTCTAAGTTAGTTTTTCTTGATCACAAACTGTATACACTGATTTTTGCTATGCCGATTTCTGGATATCAGCATCTAAGCAGGTTTGCATATCATGCTTATAACAGTGTGCGTGTTCTACACTACTGCTTCTCAAGCACAGAGCCGGTGGAAACGAGTGATACCCCCCCCCCCCCCACACACACACACGCACATGTTTGTTTGTTTGTTTTTGCGAAAGATATAAGAATACATAGGGTGTAACCAATTTGTACCCCCCCCCCCCAAACTTTTTTTTCTCTTTTGTAACTCGGAAGTGCCTCTAGAAAGTTGCGTTGGAGACCTTTTTTCTATCTATTTTGTTGTTGTTGTTGTTGTTGTTGTTGTGGTTGTTGTTGTTGTTGTTGTTGTTGTTGTTTTTTTTTTTTGTTAGCTGATGAAACCCGGAAGTAGCCGTAAGAAAGAAAAACTGGGCCCCTCTACTTTTTCAAAATGTGGCGCCGGCCATGAAGCAAGGAGCCGCGAAGTTCTCGCGGATGTCTCCCCCCCCCCCCCCCCCCAAAAAAAAAAAAAAAAAATAAAATAAAAATAAATAAATAAATAAATTAAAAAAAAATGTATTTGATCTACACAATGTCAATGGGCCTCACAGAGCGTTTAAGGAGCCAATATGGGCCTCGGTTTAAGTAAGATTTAAAAGCGCTTTTCTAAACAATAACCTTACTGCATACTAGCATTACAACACTGTCTTCATAAAGTCAAACAGGACCGGACGTCATAGCAATATAATTACGAACATGTAAATATTATCATGCATGTGTGTATCGACCGCGTCCTGTACTCTCTAAAAAAATTCGAGTGAAAATATTCACTACAAAAAGAGTGAATACAAAAAAAGAGTGAGTTTAGAGTGAAATTGGAGTGAATTTTGAGTGAAAATGTTCATTTTAACTCGTTTTAGAGTGACCTCAGGGATCACTCCAAAAACTTGGAGTGATCCTTGAGGTCACTCAAAAATGAGTGAAAATGAACATTTTCACTCAAAATTCACTCCAATTTCACTCAAAATTCACTCTTTTTTGAATTCAATCCTTTAAGAGTGAATATTTTCACTCGATTTTTTTTAGAGAGTAAGCAGATACCATGTGATCCAGTTTCTTTTTTCCCGTTCATTTCTGTTTCCTTTTCAAACCAGACAAATTCCTCTACGTAGGATCCGCAATCGCCATTGCCATTCTTCTCATCTTGCTGATCATCATTACTGCGAAGTGGTTTCAGATTCGTCGGTAAGAGAGACGGGGGGACAAGAGAGGCAGAATGAGATTTCGCCAAGGCGGAGCCGAAAGAAAATGACACTGTAATTTCAATTTCAATTCTTTTTAATGTTTTCTCAATGAAAAATACATCAAATATGACAGAGTACAGTGACAATAAAATAGCAAGTTGAAAGTAGTATTGACAATATAGTTACACACATACACACACACACACGCATATTTATATTCATACATATATATATATATATATATATATATATGTGTATGTATATACACTCAGCAAAAAAAAAAAAACACTTTTTCAAGTTCATCTTTCTCATAGACTATCTGGCTAAAAATGGTGTTTTATATACCATGTTAAAGGTAATCTAATTAGCTATCAACCTAGCAGGTAATGGAAATGTTAACTTAACGCATGAGTGAACGCATTCGTTTTTCTCTTCCGAGGCACAAAAGTAAAAATGGACAAGTTATTCAAGCGTATTTGCTCTTCCAAATAATATTGAGAACAAAAGACAAATTCAACACAATAGAAATGCAAATTGATTTGCAAAAATCAACCTATGATCTCAATAATGTCTCTGCAACCCTCCAAAGATAAAGAAAGGCAAAAAAAAAAAAAAATGATGGAGGAAAATGAAGAATCTTCTGTGAAATCCGCAGTCAAAAGACATACCAAAGAAAATTATGGTAACAACGAAAGTTGCATTTGAAACGTTATTCCAAATCAAGAACATTTGAAATGATATTTAGTTCTTGGATTTGTCTCTTGCATTCTTAAATCCCTTAATTAAAAGGTAAAATGAAGAAATTCTGTCGATTTTATCACTTTACGGCTTACTCCCAATGTTATTCCCCATTTAAAGTTTGAATTGATTGAAAATGCTTATTTCCCACCTTCAGTTTCCCACTATATTTTTGTTTTGAATATAAAGGGAAACAAGGGAACGGAAACTGATTTTGTTGTTTCATTCATGTCTCTCACTGCGTTGAATTGGTCTTTTGTTATCATTGCTATCTTGGAGGCATTTGCAAATGAATTTCAATACATCCAATTCTGCAATTTTTACTTTTCTGCCTTGGAGAACAAAAGCGAATGCGTTCACTCATGTGTAAAATTTTCCTTTGTATAAACCTACCAGGTTGAAAGGCGATTAAATAGTCTTTGATATGGTATATGACACATTGATTTTTTTCCAAATTTTCTATGAAAAATATTAACTAGAAAAAGTGTGTACTTTCTTTCTTTTTCTTTTTTTTTTGCTGAGTGTATATATATTTCTATTTATCTATCTACTTATTTTTTCATCTATTGATAATTGATAGGGACTCAATCCCTTACACCAGACAAATAAACATACACACATGCACACACACAGAGACACACACAGACACACACAAACACACAAACTAAAAAACATTTAGCTAACCCCCTAACATCTTTTTTGTTTCGTGTCTTTCAGAAGAAGAGTAAAAGAAATGCTACTATTTTTCAATATGTTATTATTTTTCTCTCTTATCTCTCTACATGTTGTATCAAGTAAATAAGAATACTTATTATGTCTTCCAAGGTTTCAATCTTACTTTTTTGTTTATAAAACCCCTGTAACCCAAACAAATATTCCGCAATAGAAGATGTAATCGTATTATTCATCGATTTTGGTAAACATTTGTGTGTGTGTGTGTGTGTGTTATGTGATATCACGATTTCAAAATGTACCCTTAGTTCCATAATGATCTCTAATATATATTATATACTATTTTCTTAAAGTTTGTTCATGATAAACTCTTAGGAACCAATAGGAATTGAAATAATGATATAAAAGTAGACGCAGTAAAATGAAAAGGGGCAGAGGTATTCATCGTAGTATATCAGTTGCTACAAGGTTGGGAGATACAAATACACTATGTAGAAGATTTTGAATGCCTGAGACTCTCAACATCCAATTGCCATCAGGTTAACTATATGATATATATAATTTGTTTTGTGTGTGTATGTATGTGTGTTGGTATGTGTATTTCTTTCAGGAATCAAAGCAGTCATGCCGATCCTTCCCAGAAGTCGTCCGCCAGTGATCAAATTGGTGCTGGCAGCACATCCTTCAACTACATGGATCTTGATCCAACCACGCGTGGACATTCCGACTACGCGTTTCTAGATGACACAACGCGAAACCATACCGCGGAAACTAGTTACGCACAAACCGACGACGTCATCCACGAAATCGTCCTAGATCACAACTACGAGACTAGGATCCCAGTGACACAAGGCGATGGAGAATATCCATTATACGAAGATCCTATCGACAGGCTACTCAACGAGCAGCTCCTTGAAGACAGACAAATGATCCTCAGTCACAACTACGAGACGAGGATCGTAGTGTCCCCTGAAGGAGAGAGTGCAGACTGTAATATTCTTGCCGACAGCCAGGTCAAAGAGCAGTCGCTTGAAAAAAGACAATCCTTCATTGATCACAACTACGAAACGATGACCACAGTGACGCCTGATGAAATAGTGTATGCAAGATATAATGTTCCTGTCGATAGCCAGGTCAATGAGCATTTGCCAGAGGAGGGAGCAATTATTCCTGATTACATCGACATCGTTGAACAGAATGACGGAGATAAATGCTTAGAAGCATTTTAGAAAAAAATGACACTTATTCTACAACATTACAACATCAGTAACAAACAATGATTGATTGCTGTGTGACAGTATAAACATCAGCTAAAACAACAACTGAGCGATGGCTCGTGGTACGTGATGTGTGTATATATATATATATATATATATATATATATATATATATATATATTATATACTATATATATACATGTATATATATATATATATATATATATATATATATATATATACATTATATTTTCATAACTGTCAACTGTGGAGCGTGCAATGTTGATTGTAAAGAAAAGAGAACTCTTCCCTCCATCGTTATGTAACTGTGTTGACAAATGTCATACATGTCTGAGCACATTAACTTTAAAGACAACGATAACAACTTTCATTATTTCCAAGTTTACCTGTTATCATGAAGGAACAGTGCACTGAAATGGATGAGATCTGTCAGTTGTGCAGGCTGGCCTGTTTATTTGGCCATTTTCATTGACAGATCTCATCCATTTCATCAAGACTTCAATGTTCCTTCTTGGTAACAGTCAAACTGAAAAAAAGTGCAGTTTGAAAAAGACTTTTCCTTTCCTCAAAAGTAAGATTTGCACCCTTCATGGCAGAAAATTATGATATAGTGTCCCCCTAAAGTTGGATTACCTTATTTTCTTTTTAGTACACACTGAATAAAACTACTTCAAACCCTTTGAATAAATGCATGGTGGTTTAGAACAACCTATTTGATATAAGAAATTATAATTTTGTATTACCGTCCAAATCGTACTGTTAGAACATTGTTAGTATTATTTTATATGTTTTGTATATCAATTTCTAAATTCAAACGATCCACTTTTAGACCAAAATTTGCTTAACGAACAAAAGCAAAAGAAAGCATGTTTAACTACGAGTTTCTAATTGTAAATATACTATCATCTCAGGGGAATAAAAAGACAAACCTACTTTCCCTCTGTGTCCATTTTTTTATAGCAAACCCAAAATGCATCTCAAATTTTGTTAACATCATCCCCTTAGTTGTACAGTCGTTTTAACGATGATATTAAATCACCAACACTAAGCACTCGGAAGTATATGGGAATGATGCCAATATCAGGAAATCATCCCCCTTGTGAGATCTTATTTTCATACTACCGGGGTTCGTTCGCGTGTGTGTTTGTGTGTGCGTGTCAATAGTCAGAGGGAGATACGTGACTGACGTTGTTCAGAGGTATTGTGCAGGCTTACCACATCCATGTATGTACACCTTATTGCATTGTACGATCAAAGCTGTAAACATGATTTGATTTACTCTTGTGATTTGTTATATTTTGCGAAGTTTTTCAATGATTACACACCTTGTAGAAAAAGGCACGTGATTACGTTACGTCGTATTCTTCCAAATGTCATGTCAAGTTTTTAATGTTGCTCTGAAGAGTTCAAAAGTTGTCATTGATTTGGAAACCTGTTTTTGCATGTACGTATATTCATACTTTCAGCGAAACACTTTTTAAGATGAGGAATCACTGATCATTGTCAAGGAATCGATGATTCTAAATGCAAAATTTATTACAATGTAGTTAATAACGATAAATAAGCAAACAGTTGGCCTATACGCCGAATTTGTACCAAAAATATTCTTTCACTAGCTACAAGATACGCGGAATACTTTCAGAAAATAACCATCAGATGCATACTGTTTCAGTTCTTATAGCAAACATATATAAAGTGCATTTCCAATGAAGTATTTTTTATTATTTGTAAACAAGCTGATAGTGTCTATCAATTCAAATCATGGTATGAATGTATCTCTGAATATGGTTGAACAAAGAACTTCTGCACTCTGGCAAAAGGTGAAAAAATTGTCAGGAAAATGTTTTGCCTGTAGTATAATATTGTACGTATGGAAATTAATTACACAGAATGATTTTCACAATACTCTGTAAAATGACTTTGTTAAATGTTTGGTCCATACCTGACTCTTTTCTTAAGTATGCCTGACCGGGTGTGTGATCGCAATGCTTGGCAATGAAATCGCTTACAGTTGTACACACTGTCCAAAACTCTTGGCAAAGTACAGAAAGGGATAACATTATTTGAAAAAAATGGTGGGAAAATCGTTAGGGTTGAGTAGTTATGATTATAGCTCTTGATAACTAGAAAGCAAAACATCTTGAAACTTCTAAAATAATCAAGTCACTTGAAAGCTCTATATCGAAACGAATACAAAAGAAAATTAAATAATACTCCTCTTTATTTGTAAGACTAACGAAACCAAGTGCATAATACTTGTCAACCCATGGATGTGGATAGCTTTCATTGTGACATTACTGATGAGTCTTAGCTCCGCCTTGCGTGGGAATTGTCGATCCATTTTAGCGTGTTACATTGATGATAATACATAATCCACTGCAGTCTTAGGTAGAGATGTAGTCAAAACGATAGCATTAAAATGCAAGTTGTAGACCATCACTTCAGAGTCTTGGTAATGTGAAATCAGTTCCACAAATCTTAGTTAAACTAACTTGACATTAGTTTTGATTATCTAATAAACAAACGAATGTGGATAATGCTACATAGGATATTCTTGTCACTAGTCATTAACTGTGGTATAACACGGAGAATCATATTATATGGGAGCTTCATCTTTACCTTGAGTAAGGTGATTATATTTCACGTGATAAAGGTAGGTCACCCATATAGGCACACAACATGCATCGTGACTTGCCATTAAACAGCAAGAAAAGAGAAAATCATATAGGGAGTGCTTGGGTCTTTTCTTGAAAGATGTAACTGATATTATTGTTAAAAAACAAACAAACAAAAAACCAACAATCAAACAAACAAACAAACAAACAAACAAACAGTGAGATCAGTTCTGAGATCATTAAAAGGTAGAAAGTGACGTTTCATGTCATATTACAGCAATTATTGTTTTTATGCAGCTCCATGATGTACAGTACAAAATAAGACGTATAGAAAAGGTAAACACATCTCGTCCCTGTAGGAATAATGAATGTTTCTCCTCACCTTTAGCGTCATTATGGAAAAAAAAAAAGCCCACAGGAATCACCCTTTAAGTATTGGTTTCTATAAGGCAAAAATATTGACTTCGTCTTTCTAAGTTCTCTGAAGTAGTCATACTGGTACTTCTTTTATCGCAAACATGATGTAAAACAGAAACATCTAGACCAGCGTTTCTTCTCCTTTCTTTTGGCTTTCTCTTTCTTGTCTCACTTCTTGTCTCACACTACGCAAAATAGGTTTACCAGACCAACACTACGCAAAATAGGCTCACGAGACGGACACTTCGCAAAAAAAAAAAAAGGCTCATGAGACCGACACTACACAAACAAAGCCCACGAGACCGCAAAATAGACTCACTAGAGCTACACTAGGCAAAATCGGCTCACCAGACCGACACTTAAGGCAAAGATTAAAGGAGCATTGCAGACGATGTTCATAATTTCACATTATGTACAGTGTAGTACATAAATCGACAGTTTTACATGTATAGATTTGTGGAATTTCTTGTGGTTCTTATTGAGCAGAGAAACCAATACTCTGAAAATCTTTAAGAAAGTACACTGTACAATGTTGATGACGTAGGAGCCTCAAATAATTATTTCAGAAATGTAGCAGTATGATTCCTTTACAATACCACTGGCTTGACAAGTTCACCTCTGTAGAATCTATGTATGCCTTTTTCTTTTGTTCTACTTCCTTGAGCCTCAATTGATGCATTCTTACGGTGAGACTGCTAAGTCATCATACTTGTTCATTGCAATTTGTTATAAATTTTGAAAAAAAAAAAAATCTCTCATCCCAATCACTATAAATTCTGAAACTCTGTACTCACTTAAACTTATCTATAGTTGTTCAAATGTAAAAGTCTGAAAATCATCCGGAGGTCTCCTTTAAGGCCCAAGAGACCGACACAGTGCCGTATGTACTGCACTGGACCGACAGGATGAATAGCGCCATCTATTTTGTGTCAACTACGAGTACCGTAGGCCCTCTGTACTGGGTGTATGCATTAATGACAAAAGGGGAAAATAACATACGGCCGGATGAGGCCCGCCTTTTATTAAAGGGATCATATAGTTTTGGGTGAGACCTAATTTCAGGTTTCTAACATATTTTGGTGAGATAATGAGAAACCTCTTATGAAATATGAAAGAGCATGTAATTCCATGAGGAATTCAACGTTTATTTGATGAAAATTGTTTTTGAAATGGCCGAGATATCCAAAACAGAGCGATTCTAACAAGTGTGGGACCCACACTTTATTACGATCGCTTTGTTTTACTTTGTTTTTGGATGTTTCAGTCATTCCAAACCCGAATTTCATCAAATAAACTTTGAATTCCTCTTAAAATGGTATACTCTGTACTATTTCATAAGTGTTTTCTTGGTATCTCGCAAAAAGTTGAAAGCCCAATTCTCATCCCCACCAATATTGTACTATCCCTTTAAGCCCACTTTGTTTTGCTTTGTTTTAGTTATCTCAACCATATCAAAACCGATTTTCATCAAATAACCTCTTAATTCCTTTTAGAACTGTATGCTCATTAATATTTTATATAATTGGTTTCTAATTACTTTACAAAGGGTTAAAACATGAATTCCCATCTCAACCAAAACTATACCACCCCTTTAGACACTCATCTCTCATAAGTTCAATTCCCATTTGATATATAGATTTGCATGTGTTTTATTTACTTAATGATTCGTTGACTATACAGCTATGAACACTTCCTTATGACTCCCCAAACTGAAAATGAAAACACTGGCACTATGCTATTGTGCTACATGCATAACAACTCATAATTTGAATATTTTGCAAATAATTGCCACGCAATGAATGGATTGTGTGGATTCCATTGTAGGATGATTCGTGTTAAACTGTTGTATGCGGCCCTACCTTAATTCTCATTATGCGATTAAAGAAACGTTAATTTGTTACTTCTGTAGAGAATTTCCGAAAAGTATTAGCCCACAAGAATAATAAAAAAAAAATGATTTGGCAGCCATTTTGTTTCTGCAAATTTGATGGGCTTGCCTTATTTTGAATTTTGCTTACACACAGTTTTTATTTCTATCAACTCCGCATAGTCGAATTATAGCAAAAGAAAAGTGTGATATTCAACTTTTACTCTAAAATACCTCTAGCAGTCACATTTCTTTTTCGAAGGTCCCACTAGGCTATAATAACCATGGCCATACGCAGATTTGTATTTCTTCTTTCTTTAAGGTTGGAGTAGGAATGCCTAAAATTATCGAGGATGTTTTTGCATTTTAGAAATGAAGTGGAAAGCTCTGGTGCACAGTTTTAGTGATTTGTATTTCTTTCTTTCTTTCTTTTCCAGAAACACTCACACACGCATACACAGACAAAGTTATTGAAAATTCCAAGGGGTGAGGGAGGGCAACTGGGAGAAGCAGAAAGGGAGAAGCAAAGACGAGTAGTATCAATTTAAGTCCTACAATTTATACTGCAGAGCTATCAAGTCTCAAGCATTCTGCGTGAGACTCAAGCATTTAGGGTCTGTCTCACGATCTCACGCATGGCACCCATTTTTCTCATGCATCGGGTGAAGTCTGCAACTTGGGCCAAAAATAAGGAGCATAGCTCAAAGGATTAAAGTGATAGTTGCAATTGAAGGTATATTTCCCTTTTGTCTTTCAAAATTAGTAGAAAATAGTTACTAAAGCATGCACCAGATCGCATCATTAAGAGCTAATAATGAAAAAAAAAAAAAAAGCTCCCTACCATGGGAGGGGGGACACCCCCTAATTCGCATTATGCGCGCGAGCGCCGAGATGCCAAGTCATGAAAATTTCACTCATATTTTTTTTTGAACTTGGCATCACTGATACTGACACATATCAACCGAGCCTGCACTTTCTCAGAAGTCAAGCACACACACACACACACACACACACACACACACACACACACACACAAAATTACTAATCAGGCAATATTATATATGATTATATCGAGATGTTGCTTGCATGAAAGTGAAAGGAAGAGGCGCTGAACATAAGGAAGCATAGCAATCGATTTTGAAACTTTGTTGCCCAATTTTTATTAGTAGTAATTAATCAATTCATGTATCTATTCTTATTCATTTTTCTCTGAAGTTTATATATATAAATATATATATATATATATATATATATATATATATATATGTGTGTGTGTGTGTGTGTGTGTGTGTGTGTGTGTGTGTGTGTTGTGTGTGTGTGTGTGTGTGTATTGAGTGTTTTAACAAAACTTACAAATCAAGTTAAAAGGGTTTTATAAGAAGAACCCCATAAAAATCTATGCGTTTTAAAGACCCATCAAGTTGAGTTAGCCAAGAGAAGAATGTTTATCAGAATCCTATACACTTTCACAAACGCAGGAAAATATGCATGTACATAGGCCAATAGACTGCATCAAAATGATAAACGCACATTGGTCTCAGTACAGGCATGAGAGTAGGCCTATGAGTCTACAGGTGAAAGAACGTGTTGCGGGAATCTATGTGTTTTAATACGCACACACAAGCACAATAATTGAGCCTTAAGCATACATAACATACAAAACTAATTTTCAGATTTGCATATGAATACGCACACGGAGCTGTACACAAGGAAAACAGAGACAGAAAGAAATAGAGAGAGGGAGAGAGAGGGGAAAAATACCTTACTTAGAGAGAGGAAAGAAAAAAAACCTAAAGTTAATACATGATCAACACTCAAGATATCATGAGCCATGCAACACAAAAGCAACAAATGGGTGTAGGTACGATTACTCATATAATGTAAGTCATAGAAGATTTAGATGTTCAAGGAGGACAATGGGAAGACAGAGAAAACTTGGTGCAGGGATGATATATGGATCACATTATTGACATGAGAGTGATGGTTCTATTGGTTAATATACTACATACATCCTTTGTGATCCATTTTATTTGCTGTCGTCTATATTTCTTTTTAATCGTGATTTCATTGTCTTTTCGGCATTGAATCATACAGAAAGTGTCACAAAAAGAATCGTCACATGATGAAGGTAACACAGGAGAACGATGGTTTTCTTAAAGTTAGTGGACCTTCTTTTCAGTTAGTATTACACTAAATTATTGTTCTTTTAGAAGAGGAAAATAACACAAAAGCATGTTTCTTAAGTATTGATTCAACTTCTGCTTTGTGCTAGAAAGGAAAATGCACCTGTTTATTTACCATGTTTAGTTATTTGCTCGGACGTGATTAGAACTTTAGTTTTACATGGGAACGGAGACAACATCAACGGACCTCCTTATTGATTAGGTACATGTGAGAGACGAAATAACATTTTTTTCATTTATGCAGGCACAAAAAGAAAAGAAAATCTATCCATTTCTTTATACAAAGTATATAGTTAAAATTTTGTTCAGGTATATGATTATGAATTTAGTTTTGAATGGGAAAAGGGCTAAGGTGTAAATAATCAGATGTGGAATTATATGTCATCGCACTTGTCATCCTAGCGTTAAATGCACTCTATATGACTAAATGACATTGTATTATATGCCTATGTAGACATATCAATGAGGTCGCAAATCACGTGATAAGAACTATATCAAGCCGATTACGGAGAGTGAATGTAATAACGCTTTATGACATGGAGAGAAAAAAAAAACAACAACAACAGAAAGAAAATAACGAGAAGGAAGGAAACAAGACTGGGCCATTGGTAAACGAGAAGTTTTGATTAGATACCAAGCAGAGCTGCTGCTCCTTCTTCACTGACAGGACTGATATGCGATCAGCTGCTTTGGCAACAGACACCGAGGAAGTGCATATCATTCGAGCATTTTTATCGGCTGGAATTGAGACCTTTTGTGATGTCATCTGACCTCTAGTAAAATGGCTTGCCTGTATGCCTGGATTCTGGTTTTCGTCGGGTCTTTTCATCCAAGTGTTGAGTTCCAAAGTAAGACTGTTGAATGTCACGAGATTCTATACGTCGATGTAATTTTCCGAATAATGATAATTACGGATTACAACCAATAATCGCTAATTGACTACTACTGCGAGCCATTGTCAAAGTATGAGGAAATAGGATGTCTATAGGTTCAGGAACGAAAATTTGATTGGTATCGTCAGAAATCAAAATTTTATCTCCAATTAATAGACAAAAGAGTAGATTTGCTCTTCATTTTCATCAGTGATATTAACCTATACAATTATTGAGAATGCACCTCCAACCTCTAGTTAAATTTGAAAGACAGAGAGATAACGTTTACAGCTTTCATACACATTGTAGCTTCAAATGACATCTATACGTAAACTCAGCATTCTCTGTGCTGTGTGAGGACATACAGTGTATTATGTATGCAAACATTTTATACTTTTTACTGACCCTTCATTCGGATTGTGATCGTAATGCACTTACTTTGTTTTGGTTGGTTTTACTTTGTTTTAGAATCGCTAAACGTGGCTAAAATTTTAATACTACAAATAAGGAATGACTCTGAACGCACAACGTGGGATATAACTACCAACGAAACAATGAGAATCCAAGTTTCTTTCAACGCATTTTTGCTACGTGATGGGCGTGACTTTCTTGATATAGAAGATATCTGTGTGAATTACCACGACAACACGACGAAATCTACAAAACTGGTTACCTTCAGTGGAAGCACAGTTCCTAGACCTGTTACTACTTTGAGTAATACTGTGAGGATAAGATATCAGCCATCTCCGAGAACATGTCATAGGAACGTAGAAATAAATGTGACAGCGGTACAAATTCCAGGTGAGTTGAGTGGTCATACCCTTAAGTTTAACTCATGTGACGTTTTTTTTTTTTCTCTCTCTCTCTCTCTCTCTTTCTTCGTAAGTTTTTTATGTTGTAAAAATTGATAATCAGGCCGCAGCTAATGCGTTTACCAAGGTATACGGAAAAAACCTGTTCAGTTTTAAGATTATAACGTGATAATAGTTCCTCTATTTTATCAAATTTCGATGAAGCATCTATACGATCGATTCTGTTTGGCTTGATTCCATGCATAAGACATCTGCAAGTGAATTTAAACATTCTGCGGTATTGCCCTTGTATCATTCAACCACTTCTTCTTTTTACTGGCTTTACCATCAGGCTCATGATATTGATTAACATAACTATTGACTTTTATTTGTGTACATTTCAGTTGTAAACATTGCAAAATATACTATTAGAGTATTAAAAGAACAACAACATGCAAATTTAAATGACGTTTTTGTTTAAGTTGTAAGAAGTCCATAATTACCAATTGTACCAAGTTAACCTTTAAAGGGACTGTACAGTACTGGTTGAGTTGGGGATGCATGTTTTGAACATTCCTAAGTGAGATAATGAGAAACCTCTTATGAAATATGAAAGAGCATGTAATTTTAAGAAGGATTCAACATTTATTTGATGAAAATTAGTTTTCAAATGGCTGAGATATCCAAAAAAAGTGATAATAATAAAAGGCGACAGGCCACGCCTTTTATTAGCATTCTTTGTTTCACCTTGTGTTTGCATATCTCAGCCATTTCAAAACGGATTTTCATCAAATAAACGATTGATACCCCTAGAATTGTATTCTCTTTGACATCTCATAGAGTGGTTTCTGAATATCTTGCAAAATGTTAAAAGCTAAATCCTCACCTCGACCAGAACTGTATACACCCTTTAAATAGCATATAGTTCAGATTTCTTTTTTAATACCAAAAGAATGTTTTCTAACAATCGTGACAATTTAGAACTTTTGAGAAAAAAAACCTGTCTATACAACCATTCTATATTAGAATCTTTTATGTTACAGATAACATCTGGTTGGGAAAAGACAACTCATTCGACATGATGTCACCAAATTATCCTTCCAACTACCCAAATAACTGTTACTATCGTTGGAAATTCCAAGTTCAGGAGGGATGTGTTATTTCCGTCAATTTCGAATCGTTTTCACTGGAAATCGGGCACGATTTTCTCTACTTCTTCCAAGAGAACGAGAGAAATGAAAGCACCACTTGCACAGAATTACTAGAAGTTAAGAATATGACTGGTGAGAGGACAGGTGTTGTACTGCGAAACTGGAACTTTGACACTTCGACGTCATTACTCACTGCCATTTTTACTAGTGACCAAAGTAGGCCTTCGAACAAGTCGGGTTTCTGGATCAAGCTGCGAGCTGTTGGAGGTAGATATTATTCCCTCTGTTACAACATGTTCCTATACTATTTAATATGATTTGCATCCTCAAAAGAACACAAAAGTATAGGTGGTCGCATGGGCAATAAAGGTTTCATAAGCTGTTCTTTACACATGTTATAAGTTATGACAGCAATAATGAAGCAGTGCTAACAAAATAATTCAAGCCACTGAATAAAATTGAATATGAATAGCAAAGATTAAGATGGCAATATCAAATTTTATATATATATATATATATATATATATATATATATATATGAAGAGTTTGTTTGCAAAAACAGATAAGTCCATTTTTTAAGATTTTGAAGTACGGTCTCTGTCATAAAGTACAAAATAATACCTTTTAAATGATATATTGGTCACTACATATAAAGGTACATTTTTGAAGTTATGGTCAAAAAAAGCAAAGATTTTGTTATCATTCTCTTTATTTTTCTTGACCTTTAATCGCAAATATCTCCATTTGGCAAATATGGACTTATCGGTTTTTGCAAACAAACTCTTCATATATATAATATCCTAAATTCAATCTGCAGAGGGATATAATGCTTATGTATAATGACTTTTTGATATTAACGTTAAATGACAGCACGCCCGTATAAACATTGTAAAATGAATACGTGAATTATGTGCCCGTACGTGTGTATGTTTGTTTACCCTTGTAAATTCTACAACTAGAATAATTATTTAGATATAACAGAGATAGAGAGTTAAATGTAGAAGTAGACTGCGCGATGACAAGTTGATAAGTGGTACAGTAATACAGCGACTATGTTTTGTACAAATTACTGATAGCTGCAAGTATTTCTGGGATTTGAAATACTACAATAGCGGCAAATATGCGAATGACGACGAATGTACGCCAGACATGTATGTATTTTGCACATTTTAAAACAACTGCATTAATGTAAAGAAGAAAATCTCTCTGGTTTAATATACATTTCTATATAGATAGAATATAAAACCCAAATAAAGTTTTGGGAAGACGCATTCCAAACAGAAACTAAATGACTTTTGCATTTTTCATTTAAAAGAGACAATCATCAAACAAACTCTCGGGTGAAAAGTAATCATTTTGACTGCACAAAAAAGTGTATGATAGGACATTTTCTTGTACGACGTGATATACTGTATATGCTTCTTCAATTCTCAGTATATTCGTCTTAATGCCTAGAAAAAAGAACAAGACAATTAGAAATAATCTTTGTTAATCGATTTCTTTCTCCTCCAATGCCGAAAGCCTTGAGTAAACCACTAATGTGAAAATATAATCCCCAGTTATCATGAGAGTTTGATAAAGTTCACGAACACCAAAATGTCTGATTCAATTACCATAATCTTAAGCTTCTCGTAGTGTGGTGTGTATGAATCTATTCATGACATATGGCATGGCCAGTTAACCATATAAGTATTAAGAAGTCCAGGACACTACATGAAGAGATTTAATGCAGTTGAATTGAAATTATGTTTCACTAATCATTAAGGAAAGTATATGCGTCAGACGAATGAAAGAGTTTCATATTTTAAGACATTCTTAGACACTAAAACTCGGACAGGAGATATCACCCTCTCGCTCTTTGGACAAGTATCGATTTTTTTTTTTTTTTTTTTGGGGGGGGGGGGACAAGTTTCATGTCTGGTTAACTGACATTCTTGTACATTGATTATGGTCTATTATTATTATTTATTCGTTTATAACTCACAGAGAATAGTCAAACACGTTTTGTCATCTTGTTTTTAAAGGATATGTTTCGCTGAGCTGGCTATCATCTGCAATCATTCTAACTGAATTCACGCTTGTATAATCTTATAACATTTACATATTCAGGGGGAAATGCTTCATGTTCACCGCCTACACTCTCGCCCACAGAGTTTTCAACAAATTTATCTGGTGCAACCGTAAGCCGAAGACAATCTGGTAACTTATCGTTAACTGATGATGATCGAGTTCGATTGAGCGCTCAACTTGTAACAATTTATCATTTGTCTGTGTAGATAAAGACTGAAGGGAAGTGCGAAATACATCTTTTCTTTTTCTTTTTTCTTTTTTACCAGACTATACGAACTTAGCATTCAAGGGCAGGCTTTAGGAGCGAGCTTCACTCAAATTCGAAATGTATTTTTTTTTTTGGTTATCTTTATTGTTATGATGAGTTTGGTATCTATTCTCTTTTTTAACTAGTCTCATTTTTTTTTTTACTGTTTAATGTGTCTCTTTCTTCATTTTTATGTCCTGATTATTTTTTCCTTATTCCTAGTTGCGTTTCTAGTCAGTCCACTTTTCATTCCCACCTCCATTTCAAGTGAAAACTGGAAACACCTTTAAGGAAGGGGGTATAGACAGTCAAAGTGTTACAATATGATATTCAACATACTGTTACAAAATTCATGTAAAAACTTGACTCTGACGGTGACAGTATAATCAATAGTCTTCCTGCTTGCATATTTTTGGTTTATTGATAAAATGTCATATGCAATGTGTTAATCGATAATTGTTTTGATAATATTCTTTCTTGATTATGGTAGACCTTGCTTCTAAATGACAGCATATGTCACTTTGATTCATCAACTCTTCTCTGAAGCTCATAATTTCGCTAGCGTGTATGCCGTCACACATGGTCGAAGTAAAATGTAAACCCTATCATGGACTAAAAGGAATAAATTCTACACAGTGGCAGTGAGAGGGTTACTTATTTTAATTTTTCCTTCTTTATGTGTTCCAGCAAATGATTCGAGAACCGACTTCACAACCGGCCCTAATCAAGGTACGAGTGAGATACAACCCACAGAGCACAGCTACAATACACAGCATTCCGGTGAGTCTTTGGATCGAAAGATAATGATCAGAGCCTAGAAAGAGATAAATTGACATAATTACAATCTGCCATTTCACTTCTTCCTTTAACCCCACCCTCTCCTTACAAAATTTTCATTATTGGTTTGTTCTTTCAAAACAGTTTCTGTTTTGGTATTCGCTGTTTCATATTGTTTTTGTTTTTGTTTGAATGTCCATTTCAACTTCTGTGTTTCCGGCATGATTGCACATTTTGCGTGTGCAGAATTTGACTACACAAGACACACTGTAATACAATTGTAGAAGTTCAATCATTTGTTGTTGTTTCTTTTTTGGTAGTTTTTTTTTTCATCAAAAATTAGACATTTGTTATTTCGGTGGCAAATGAATGCATGGTTGGAGCTGTTGTCAGGGGCGATAACACATAAACAGAGCTTAAAGGCGTGGGTGACAAATCTTTAGAAACCCGTACGAATATAGGTTAAAAGCAGTTTCCTTTCTGCATTGTGCAGGTGCCGGTGTCACTGCCCAGACTGGGTCGTGAAGTAATGTGTGTCTTGACTCTGATGGTATATCCTGACAGATATAAATTTATCTGCTTCTCACAAACACGCCGACAAAATTAAAGTGTTTCAATGAAAACTGCGGATGCCAGCACACCATGTTTCCTTTAAGAGGATTACAATTACGTAGGGAAACATGTTCACATCTCATACAATCATATGGAAGATAGATTATCACTAGAAAAACACAACGAGATCATACATGCATCATGAACCAGTCTTCGTCTTGTATCTAAATGAGTTTATGCGAAGGGGAATAAGGGGATTTCGACTATGAAATATATTAAAGGTGACAAGAATAGATGACTCTGCTTGTGATTTTAAGCACTTGAGTTGGCAACCAAAAAGTATTGTCTTCCGCCAGTGTCAGAAAATGAAAATGTTTTTCTTAAGTATAATGATGATTATCATTGCGGTCTTAAAATAGCAGCGTAAATCTGACAATTGGGTCATTACTCATACGAGGCAGGGCAGCGCATACTTCAGTTTGCTATCTTTGTAAATATTTGGATATGTCTCCAGCGTTGTCTAGAGCTAGTTTTCAGTAAACATTTCTTTGTTTATAGTGTTGACCCGTGTTGACATTTTTCTGTTCCACAGATTCCCTCTGTCTTCCTCGTTTTGCTCTAATTATTCTTTTGAATGGTGAATTCTACCATTCATTGAAGCCGGAAGTATGTATGTATGTGTGTGTGTCTTTGCATGTGTGTGTGTGTGCTTTTGTGTATTTTTTGTGTGACTGAATGGGTTTTTGGCGCAGATGCAACCCACTTTACGACATGGCACTGGCACTAGTTCTAAGCATTCGCGTGAAACCATGAAGGCAGTCCTTATAAAGGACTGTTTGCTGTATTCTTTCTGGAATAGGCATTTATTTTCATTTCAATTTCATTTAATTAATTCTCTATGTCCAAAATGATACACAATTATTACAAAGTAAAAAAATCGTTTGTGAGCAAGTAAAAAAAAGATTATTGGAATAGCACATTACGTAACTCCAAAATCCACGCAAAAAAATAACGATGAATAATGTACGTTTACACAACTGCACAAACGCGCTACGCATGAACATAATATACACATCAATGTTTTTCGTTTTGATCTTCTTGATATCAATGCGAAATAAAATCGTACGCCTATCTTATTTTGAAGGATTGTGGATGGAACTTGCAAACGCACAAAACAAAACAAAACAAAACAGAACTTTTACTTTGTTCACTAAGCAAGTTCCCTAAAGCAGAAAGAGAAAACAAAACTTGTACATGTAAATCCCTCTTAAAACGAATAAACACAAAGGGATTTTTGTTTTGTGAATACAAAGAAGAGAGATGATAGATATGATTTTAGAAATGTCATATCTGGAACTACATCCATTCTTCGCTGTAAGCAGTCCACAATAGAACTACCCACATTGAGTAATCGCAGAATATTTCCTCACAATGTTTTTACTAAACAAACCTTCGACCAATACAAAAAAAAAAAAATATTGTTAATCTAGAGGACCCGTGATTCTTAAAACCAATGATTTATATTGTTCAATACCTTTTTGAAAGTCAATTAATTTCAATTATGCTTAAGCGTTCTGACATGAACATTTGATACCAATAAGGTCTATCGCAATTAACGTTTGATGTCCCGGCATGTATGATTTATTTCTTTCATGTTATCAGTGCTGGCTATTGTCTTATTACTTTTGATAACATCGATTGGTGATATACTCCACTTCGCTTTGGTGTTGAAGAGGAATAATTGCTTATCTGTCAGTCTATATGCTGACCACGTGATAGATGCATACCCATTTTATCACACGCCCACGGAGAAGAAAGAGATCATGTATGGATGATTAAATCACCATACAAAATGATCTAGTTTACATTCCTATGAGCATACTATTGCAAATTATAATAATTTGTTTGTTTAATCATGACTTTGCTCAATTCTAAGTACGTGTGAGTAGAACATAATACGAAAACGAGAACCATCGTTTCATTTAAACGAATGGCAGGTTAAAACACATTACATGAGATACAAAATAACTGTTGAAGTCTACATTTTACCGCTACACAAAATACTTAATACTATCATATTACACACAAACAGTCAAATATTAATCAACCAAATATCGATGATATCATTGCAATACGATAACAACATTAATATAATCCTCTTCCACGTGCAATAATTTTCATTAATATAAACCTATCATCATCATCTAATTTTATCTTCACTATCTCAAACTTTCATTGAACTTTATGCCCACCCACCCCCCCCCCCCCCAAAAAAAAGCAGAGCCTTTACCTTGTATACTAAGCAAGTTCTCTAAGAAAAACAGAAAAAATGAACCCTTTTATTCGACAATATTACATGTACTTCTAAATCGCTCTCAAAATAAGTAAACAGTGAGAGTTTGTTTTTTTTTTTAAATAAAAAGAACAGAGAAGATAAATGTAGTTTAAAAGGTCATATCTGGAACTACACCTTAAGTCTCCTCTAGGACTATATACCCACATTGAGTATAGCCGTAGAATTATCTTGCTATCTTCTTACAAAAATTAATATTCGACCAATACAAGAAAAAAAAAATTCATGTCCATCTGGCGGATCCGTGTCTCTTGAAACTAATGAGTTGTTACCTTTTTAAAAGCCATTTAATTTCAGTTATGTTTAAGTGTTGTGACATGAATATTTGATCTCAATTATGTCTATCATAATTATCGTTATAAATTTCTTATCTTGGAATTCATAATTGATTTCTTTCATTTTATCTATAATGGCTATTGTATTCTTCGTGGTTTTGATAACATCGATTGGTGTATACTCCACTTCCCTTCGCTGTTGACGAGGAATATTGTTTATCTATCAGTCTCTGTTAACCACGTGATATATGCATTATTCACTCTATTACACTGCAAGGTAAAAAAGAGAGATCTTGAGATGGATAATGTAATCATACTTTTGAGGTGGTAAAGTTTGCATTTCCATGAGTACTTTGAAATTGCAAATGGTGATAACTAAGTTTTTAGAATAAAAATTAATCAGCTGTCCGAAGCACCTCAATTCCCTCTTCCGATTCCGATGTTCAGAGTGAGGGCTTTTGCTTTTTTTTTTCTTTACTTCCTTTCTTGCCCTTATTCTGTTGAGCCTTATTCCTTTCAATGGTATACTCCTCAGTCAAGTCATGTCATGTTGTTGTGTTTCTCCTGTCTTGTTCTGTCCTGTCTTTGTAAACAAATAGTATCATAAGAATCCTTTGAGTGGTTCACAGTATACAATTATGCTTTTCAGTGGACCTGTCAATTCTTTTTTCCCCCGCTAAACATAACTTTGTGTTTTATCGGTATGCATGTATGATTTCAGTTTTCAACCATTATCTATCATGTAAAGGTAAATACAAGTCCATGTTATGAGTTTCTTTTTTATGTTTTGCTGGGAAAAAGAATGAAAAATAAATGAATTGAACTGAATTGAATTAAATGTCGAATTTTCCATACTTTTGTATATCGTTTTCCATACGAAAAGTCACAAAATTGAGTAGTCTTATCATCAAGCGTTGGCGGCACCAAAGCTCATTCTTTTTTATATTTGGTTGCATTCCTTCAATTCAAACTGCTTTACATAAGGAAAGATCCTTTCACGTCTAGAATTTCAAATCCTTACTTTCACCCCAAGGCAGCTTTCAATAGGTGAATTTCCAAAGTGTTATATGTAATTTGATGCACTGATGGATATACGTATACTTTTCTTGAAAAACTATACGATCAAGCTAATTGTTTCTAACTTAGTCCTTCTGGATCACAGTTTTTATACACTGATTTTTGCTATGCCGATTTCTGGATTTCAGGAGCAGGCATCTACGCCGGTGGAAACCGGTGGTTTGCGCCCCCCCCCCCCCCTACACTTTTTTTTTGCGCAAGATATAAGAATAAATAGGGTGCAACCACTCCCCCCCCCCCCCAACACACACACACACACACACACACACACACACACTTCTTTTCTTTTTTTTTTTTACCCCGGAAGTGCCACTAGAATATTTGCGCTGAAGACCCCCCCCCCCCACACACCTTTCTTTCTTTTTCTTTTTTTTTTTTGCATGTTAGCTGATGAAACCCGGACGTGGCAGCTAGAAATAAAAACTGGACCCCCTCCCTCCCCCCCCCCCCCCCCACTTGTCAAAACGTGGCGCCGGCCATGAAGCAGTGGGCCGCGAAGTTCTCGCGGATGACTACCTGAAATAAAAATGCAAAAAGATCTGTATTCGATCTACACAATATGTAAATGGGCCTCACAGAGCAATGAAGGAGCCAAAATGGGCCTCGGTTTAAATAAGATATAGAAGCGCTTTTCTAAACAACAATACTGCATACTATCATTACAACACTGTCTTCATGAAGTCAAACAGGACCGGACGTCATATAAATATAATTACGAGCATGTAAATATTATCATGCAAGTGTGTATCGACCTGTTAGCAGATAGCATGTGATCCAGTTTCTTTTTCTTTCTTTTTTCTGTTCATTTCCGTTTCCTTTTCAAACCAGACAACTTCCTCTACGTAGGATCCGCAATCGCCATTGCCATTCTTCTCATCCTGCTGATCATCAGTGCTGCGAAGTGGTTTCAGATTCGTCGGTAAGACAGACGGGTACTGTATGAATTATCACAAGTCATCATAATCATCTCGTACTACTACATACACGTACATGCAACTTGAGGGAGGTGGAACAAATTTTCGTGGAGAAGGAGTTTCGTGGAGAAGGAGAAAATAACTCTTCTCCTAATGTGCAATGTCAACTAGAAAGTAGCATTGGTATTTAACACAAACATTGGACCCAACACGATGTTACTGGTTACAGCGCCCCGGGGTTAACATTGACCCTTGACTAAACCAACTACAAACAATACCCCTTACACACACACACACACACACACACACACACACACACACACACACATACATTCACACTTAACACACAAACAGAAACTTTTCGTATACCCTAACATTGTAGACATGTTTTTCGTTCCGGAAAAGGTTATTGGGGCAATGGGATTAACATCGTAAGACAGTTGTTGCTATTAAGAGTGAAACCATAGTTCTCATGATAATAATAATTATATGCTTGCAGAACTGTTGATTTTTTGCTCTAAAAGGTACACATAAGCATAATAAAAGTGTGAAATAATCCCGTAATGACATGATTTCAGTTGACGTAATGACGAAATAATTGTGTGTGTGTGTGTTTGCCGGAAGTATACTACAGTATAAAAAGTTAATACTTTTTATGCCTCTGCCACGAAGGGAAGCCCGATCACGAGGTTGAGGTTGTTATCTTTTGTTTTTTTTTGTTTGTTTGTTTGTTTGTTTGTTTGTTTGTTTGTTGTTTTTTTTTTGGGGGGGGGGGCATTTTCATTTCTATCAAGTCCTTGATGAAACAAGATGTATTCCTTACTGATCATGTGATACTATGTAACAGGAATATACCATCATTGTGACGTTTGAGTCACCAATGTACGTTGTTTGGAATTGAAAAAAAAAAATTAATCAATCAATGAAACTCAAACGCTATAGGTACAACCATGGACAATTCTACTACGCTTTAACCTCAAAATGTTATACTGAAGCTTTCGGGCTCTTTTTTTTTTTGGGGGGGGGGAGGGTTATGATTAAAACCTTAAGAACAAGTATCACTACCATCATCATTTAAAAAGATTGTTATTTCTGTTGTAGTGAGTGCCATCATTAACCGGATTTTTAATTCCTATTTCAATTCCTCTCCGCTGCTCCCTTTTCTCTTATGTCGACTTTAGGAAGCATCAACTGCTCCTGCGCTCTACCCAGTCCCCGGCGGAACAGAGCCCCTTCTACGTCACCCTGAATGCGGAAGAACCTCCGGATGAAGTCAATGCACCGAACTCTTTCGGCCCGCCAGCCCTGGCCCTCGGCGCGAGCGTAGAAGCAAACCTTTACGACTGCGACCACGTGTACAATTCCATCAATTCTCCAAGCTGGGCGACAAGATCCGCTGCAGAGCCGGGAGGAGAATCAAGTTTGGAGCAGAAGGACGAGGCGAGGGAAGGCCATCCTTGCAGTAGCTCTGAGACACGCCAGAAGTGTGGGCCTTGCGGCATCCTTCCTGACAAGACACCAGAGGAGCTTACAGACGCGAGTGCCAGGGAGGCCGACGCCGTTGAATCCGACATAAAGAGCCAAGTTGACGTCATGTTGTCTGTGACTGATCAGGAGTGTAGTTACATGTCAGTGAAGGATGAGGATAACATGGTAGAGAACATTTTGTATGTGTCTGCATCTTTCTGAGTATAGAGGGGAGACCAGGTCAATTTGTTAACCCATGAGCAACTGAACCGTCCGAAACCGCCCGTTTTTTTTTTAAGTTTATTTCTTTATCCTTTACAATATACATATATATATATATATATATACATGATTTCAAAAAGGTCAAAGGTCAACAAAAGTGCACTTCTGTGATATACCGTGTCTTCTGTGATCATGACATTTTACTTGAAAAATTACATAATTATGGCGTGAGAGGGATTATTTTGTCGTGGTTCAGAAGTTATCTAAGTCATCGCAAACAATAAAATTATGTTGCATTTAAATCCAGTCACTCATTATATTCTAACGTGTCATGTGGTGTCCCTCAGGGATCTATCCTCGGGCCCCCACTTTTTTTGATTCACATTAATGATATTATCAATTCCTCTCCTCGTTTGAACTTCATCTTATTTGCAGACGACACCAACGTTTTTTATTCCCACAAGGATATTGCAACACTGGTTGATACACTAAATATGGAATTAAGCAACATATCGAAATGGTTTAGAAGTAACAAGCTTTCATTGAATATTGATAAGACATCTTTTATACATTTTCATACTCTTCAATCCCAACCCACCATTCCTAAAAGTATTTCTATTGATGATACAAACATTGATGAGAAACATTCAACCAAGTTTCTAGGCGTGACCCTAGATAGTAATCTAACTTGGAATACTCATGTCCAGAATATTACAACAGCAATATCAAAAGCAACTGGTGTTTTAAGGAGAATAAAGTATTTAATTAATGATCAAACTTTAATAATGTTAACACTTTATTATGTAATGTACTGTAATATTGTATGGGGCAATTGTAGCAAAACTAAATTGAACACAATTTTTATTCTTCAGAAAAAGGCTCTTCGTATATGCACACACTCAAATTTCTTGGCTCACACTGATCCCATACTTTATCGCCTAAAAACTCTAAAGGCCCGTGATATACATTTATATCTAACTGCCATATTTATGTACAAACACACTCGAAATTTATTACCATTTTTTCATAATGCCTTAGTAACCAATGACCATAATTATTCACTCATACCCAACCCGTCGTTCCCAAGATTTTCATTTAAGTAATCCAAAGCTTCTACTTGCTCAAAAGTCGATAGGACATCACGGTCCGGATACATGGAACACTCTTCCTGAGGAGTTGAAACAGTGTGCCTCCTTGTTTTCATTCAAAGCAAACTTAAAGAAGCACATTTTATTACAGTGTACTTCAAATACGAACTAAAAACAAATAATTTATATGACTAATGTTGGTCTCCCGATAGCAACATCGCATGTCGTTCCCTCTTCCAGCAAACCATTTCTGTTATTCTAAATTCCAGCCTATCTGCCCTTGTGCACTTTTAAGCACTTGCACGCACATTCACCACCATCACACATTAGAGTTTATTTCCCCCTGTTATCTTCGCAGCAGAATTTGTACTGTTACGAATCTATAGTACGTCCCTATACCTTTTCCTCGGGCCGGCCATCTCTTCAAGCTATGCTTACAATGGCGGCCATCTCTTCAAGCTATGCTTACAATGGCGGCCCTTTGCATAATCGCTTCTTAACTACAATTATTGTTGTAATCCCCGCTGCATAGACATGCATACAGTATATTATATCATTAATTTCCTTTTATATCTTTGTTTATGCAAGTCAAACGACCCTGTTCTGAATTTACTTTGTATATTTCCCACATGTTCATGATTATGTACCTTATGTATATTGATTTGCTGATTGATTTTATGATTTGCAGAAAACAAAACCATTCTCTATTGGAAAAGGCTTATATAGGTTTTCGAATAATTATAACTGTCGAAAGCTGTCGAAATGAGAGCAATATTGCTGTATAGACCACAAGAGAACCATTATGGTCATTATGTACAAGATCTTCCGTTGCTAGAGGGTTAATACACGGGTAGGTTGTAACATGATCATTTTGTTCAAAATCTAAACAAGAGACGTCGTTCACAACCATAGCACATCAAACGTAATAATGAAACTATCTCTGCATGCGAAATTTGATCATGCCTTGACAGCGTACGGAGAAGTTAGGAAAATTCGTTTTCTCCCCTCTCTGAGTAAAATCATAAGATAATCAATGTGTTTGTTCTTTTTTTTATTTCACCAAAACCATTCATCTTCATTTAATCATGGGTATATGTGGGTAAAAAATGTGTGTTTGTGGAGTCTTTTGATGAGGGTAACACCATGTGATATTTGAGTTTGTATTAAGCACATTTGCTTATAGGTTATTGAAAGCGATACATATCGGTTCAAGTTGTTACACTGTAACAGGTTAACTAAACCCATTAATTTTGTTGATTATTAATGTTATGTAACAAGTTACCCCAATGAATTTCAGTATAGTTATGTTTTTTTTACAAGACAAAAAGTCTGATTATAATGACATGTTGTTTTTCATACCTTAAAGCTTATTATGCAGACTATTGATCAATCATATTCAGATGTTCAAAGCCTACACACTCTTCAACCGATTAAATCAGTGACTTGCAATTGAGCATTCAGCTAAGTGAAAAACTTATGTTGCATGATGTACGTCTATGTGTCACTGTTTGATACTTAATTTCGTTTGCTTCGACGAGAAAGTTAAGTTGTATTGCAGTTAAGAGTAAACGTAATTTATCGCGTTTATTCATGATCAATGTTATATATTGTGATAAGCACTTCATATCCATCTGTGCTATGTTTTAATGTGTAGCATTCGATCAGAGTGCGAGTAAATATAAACTGCACAAGTGTGTGCACACACACTCATAGACAGATAGACAGACAAAATACACTATCCAATTCCGTGATATGTTATAGTTACAGTTACAGTTTTTACTGTTTTCAATGAATAGAGGGTCTAAGCTATTCGCACAGAGAAAAAGAAGTAAATTACTCTGTTTGTTTGCTTGATGGACCTCGAAATGTAAAATTTGTAGCATTGTTAATAAACTCGGTCTCACCTACTGAGGTATATAGGAAACAACCGAACGCTCCTAGATATCCCGAACCAGAAGTAGAGTACACCCTTTCCACTTCTCCCCAATGTTCTGATGCATACGGATATGCAAGTTTAAAAGTGTGTATATCTTACGTATACATTATAATAATTATGTGCGTATGTATGTTGATTCCGAATTCTGTACTCTTTAACACGAGTTCCTGGCGTAGTACAAGGGTAAAACAAAAGTCTATTCCATCTTGTTTTTTGTTTGTTTGTTGTTGTTGTTTTGTTTCTGGTTTTTCAAACGATATTAGACTTTTGTAAAAAGTTGTAGAATGTTCTTGCAGATTCTCGCACAAAAACAAAGGCACGCCAAATAACTATCTGTATTACTTTCGCATAAATATATGTGTCATTGGTACTGTATTCTATTTAAGAATAGTGTCATGTTTTAAAGGTAGGGGATACCTTTTACAGACCTCCCAAAATGCAGCAAAACATTAAATATGAACCTCAAGGGACTTGTTTAGGCCACTGCTTAGAAATTTGGAAGTCAACAGTTATCTACAATTTGAAGAATGCACAAAACTCTTAACTACTCAGTAGTTCTGTGTGTCAGCCCCACTTAAGCCTTTTTGTCGCAGTCTTCTGTATTTTATATCTATAAACACAAATCTTAAAGTATAAGAGCTGTTGTAATAACATTTTGTGTGGCAAGAATGTATATAGTTTTGATGAACTTTCTTCACAAAATATACATGATGGACACACATGCAGTGCATGGGTCTGCAAAGGTAGCCTAATGTACTAGAATCTACGGTGAGCCCGACCAAAATTCAATTCAAAATCTAACGGTCAATAAAAATGTACTAAATGTTACCTTCCACTTTCAATACTTTATGGGAGTTTCTAAAATGATACTCTCTTCAACAGTGTTTATACCACTGTATTTATGCAAATGGATTCCCTACCTTTAAGGAATCAAACACGAAACTGATTTCGATTTTGCCTTCTTATGGTTTTGTTTTTGTTTTTTCTCAAAAAAGTAAAAAGTTCTCGCAGCCTCTCCCAAAAAAAAAGGCAAGCCAAGTGTATGTACGCTAGTTTACAAGTGACTTAATCATGTGTAATATACACTCCTTAAATTTGCGTGCTTGTTTTGGTTTTGTGTTCTGTTTCAAACGTAAATCGGATATACAAACATGCATGGTTCCTGGCGTATCAGAATATTCAATCCTCAATCAATTTTGTATCTTGTTTTGTATTGTATTGTTTTGTTTTGTTTTTTGGGGTGGGGTTGATTTTGTTCTTCAAACCATTTAGTCTTTTTTGTAAAAAGTTGTAATGTTCAAGCATTTTCTCGCACGAAAAACAAAGACAAACAAAACGTACCGGTATGTATTTGGACGAAAATGCATGCTGTGAATATGTGCAATCTGTGGTAAGGTATTTCTGCATCTTAACTCAAACTGGTTGGATGAGGGAGATTATAGTGATCTCCTATGCAAATGTAGAAAAGAGAGCAAGTATTGATTAATTCACGAATAGGAGTGTCCTAGCGATAAAGGAATAAACTTTACTGCACATTTATATTGTTATCGAGTTATCTATTGTTTACACCAACGAAAGGACAATTTAAAATGAAGGCATAACATGAGAATGGGTTAATTTTATTGCACTATACATACCAAGTGATCATCATGTTTGTCTGTTTATGTGTTTATGTGAGTGCAATGTATGGGGCAGGCTTCTGTATGATCTGACTGAAGTAAAATCGTCCTTCATCAGAAGTGCTATAGCTTGAATAGAAACCGACTATACTATTTTTATGATAAAGAAAACCACTTCTAGAGGAAGAATAACTTCTCACGAGATATAGGCCTTTATCAATTACTTTCGGTCAACATGTCCTCTCTTGTGTTTCCGTGTCATAAACTTATCACGACATCTTATAGCTACCCCATCATGAGGCAAGAACTAATAGATGCACGCTCAATTATTCTATTCTTCATGTGTTTCAGTGAACAATTCCTCAAAAAATCAAGGCAAACATGTCTTTCAGTTTCACAAACACGTCGTTCTTTCGATCAAAGTTTGTCCAGACTGCGGCGAGTTTTCAAATTGAATGAACAGGCGTGTCCTTTGTCAGGCATGCATGCATGTGCACTTAATACGTGGATATAATAGACATTCAACCCAGTAGCCGTTACAAAACAGCCACATATTGTTCATAAACGATAAACTGCCTAGTTTTCCTTTCTTTCTGGAGTGAGTGTAGTCCTGAAAAGGACTGTGAACCAAGGAAAATAGGAGAGTGTAGGAAAGGACTCAACGTTTCGGACAGTAACTGTCCGTGTCCGAAACGTTGAGTCCTTTCCTACACTCTTCTATTTTCCTCGGTTCACAGTCCTTTTCAGGACTACACTCACTCCAGAAAGAATACTCTTACTCAATTTCTCACCTCTCATCCGACCTTTTCTTTGTATCTTTCTCCTGTCATTCCAACAGTCCTTCTAAGGACTATACATGGTGGACCGCAAACCGAATGTATCTTATGTACTACACCATGCAAACACCATCCTTCAAAAATCATCTGCCTAGTTTTCTTTTGCAAATATACAAAAAAGTAAATACAGCAAGAAAAAAAGGACAAAAACATATGGAGGATCAAAAATCAGAGTGTGAATAAAGATGTGCTGCACTTCAGGTTATAAGGCGAATGGGGTCAATCAATTCATTTCGATTTTATTGTCCGTTTCTGGAGTTTTGTTTGCATGTATATTACACTGAACACATTGGTACATACATAGAATGCACACGCACAAGTTGCATGTTTAACATAAAAAAAGGAGAACAAGGGATATACAACGTAAAATCAATAATAATGTCAGATATTCATAACATTAGAGAAGATGATATTATTAAAGCTGGACTGAGTCAAAATTATGTTTGGTATGATGTGCGTGTGTGTGTGTGTGTGTGCGTGTGTGTGTGTGTGTGTGTGTGTGTGTGTGTGTGTGTGTGTGTGTTTGTGTGTGAAAATAAGAGACTGCACCAAAATTCCAAGGCGATAATTTCTTCTATGGATAAAGGCGAAAAAACATTTTGTCAGTTAGCACTGATAGCCTATGCACACTGGCACGCTTACATCGACAACAATATAGTATTGCTAAGGTACACTTGACTATCGATAAGGGTCTACATTCTAATGATCTCTTTGATTATGTTCAAACCTATGAATGTTTTTTTTAAACCAAATAATTTCCTTTTCATTCAATTATTCATTTCCATCCAACAAAAGAGTGAAACAGAATACAAATACAAAACATGCATCGCACAAAACGCAACATACTTTAAGAAATACATCCTAGTGCAGTATGAACCATTATGTATTCTATGAAATATGTTACGTGCAATTGAGTAGAACAACAAGAACAGTAACGCATACTTATAGCATTGTGGACAGAAAAGTAAGTATACAACGATGATAAAGAGCGGTCTACTAAAAAGCAGGGCTTGTAAAATGTGAATCATATTCAAACACGTAATTTCATCATGCAAGAATAAGTATCATCCAAAATCTATTAAAGCACTGCTATAATGTAGATGTTAATAATTATGATATAATATAATGCAGATTACAAGGGCATCATAATTGCTAACAGTAATTATCTTCAGTACACAGGATTTACATAACCAAAATAAGCTATTTTTTTTCCTTTATGATCTACACTTTCAAATGACTAACAGCCTAAAATAAGCAACGGGTTTCGGAGGACCAATTATTCACCGTCACTAAGCCAGAAACGAATGACTCATTCAGTTCTGAATACAGGCAAAATAAATAAATAAAGAATTGAATAAATAAATAAATAAACAAATAAATATATAAATGAATCAACAAATAAATAAATAAAAATACAGTACTATACAAAAAAAATTAAACCATGACTCTCCGATCCCGCCTATGCTGATATCATAAAGCATCACAGTCCCTCTTGAAATCAGAGAACAAAACTCGTGTAAAAGTGTAAGTGGAGAAAAGTTTACGCATAAGTAGGCAACATCGTTCTTGGGTTCAGCCCCATCCCCCACCCCCCCCCCCAAACACACACACACACACACACACACACACACACACACACACACACACACAACACAACAGTAGGCCAATGAGGAGCCCGATCAGAGCCCGGACTCACGGACTCAGTAGCTTTTCGATTTCCCTTATATAGGCATGTTTTTGTTTTTGTTTTTTTCCCACAGTCGACATGTTTTCCTCTTTTTGTTTTACTCACTATGCTCGAACCAAAAGAAAACGGGCTTGAAAACATATTCTTATACGTGTACAAAGAAAAAAAAAAAAATGATGAGGGTTGCGGAACGGGTGGGGGACTCTCCCCCCCCCCCCCCACCCAACATCCAACATACACACATTATTCGAATACTACTTAACAAGGCCGGCGGAGCGTTTCTGGTGCGCCACTACGGTTTATCATCTGACAAGCAAAAAACAAAACAAAAAAACAAAAACAAACAAAAAAAAAAGTCTTCAGCGCAAAATAAAACATAACCTTTGCCCCGCTCACACTTCAAGGTCTCTATATCTTTCTAGTGCCACTTACGCACTTCCGGAGTAAAAAAATGGTGACACCTTTTATATGTATTCCTTTCTATGGTGCAAAAAAAGTGGCGGGGGGGGGGGGGAGTCCCCCCCCCCCCCCCCCCGGTTCCGCCGGCCATGCATAATATGGGAATTCATGAGGTTTGTTGTTTCTTTCTTTGTTTGTTTGTTGTTGTAGCTTACTGTCCCCCGCCGCCATCGCGTGTAACATAATATGGGTGCAAGATTATAGACATCGACGTGATACTTTCCATGTTTTCGGTGGTCTCGGACATGTCCTTCTACGGTTCTTTTCTTTCTTCTTCTTTTTCTATATACGAGATTTTGCTCCTACTTGCCTTCGTCTACTCTTTTCTTATTTTGGATTTATTCGATCAAGCTGGTTGATAAGTGCACAGTTCCTTCACGAGCAAAAAAAAAAAAAAAAAAATGCCCTTAACCAATTCTCACGAAACGACTGGACACGACATCTATCTATCGAATTGAATAGCTCTCGGGCAATGCGAGATTTTACGTTACACTGTTCAGATAATTCTCTTACTACAGGCAGAAATCATGGTACGTTGGAATTACAAACAGTTGACCAAAAAGCGCCCAATATCACCACCATCTCATCGTTTATGTACAATTTCCTGAACTCTTAGTTATGAGAAATTATTGCCTGACACTACATCGTAGTCATGTTCTCACTAACTCTCAAGTTATTAAGACATTTGTCGTTAAATGAAACCCGATTACTCGCATAAGGTCAAAATGTTATGCGAAGTACCACTCGTAGCTACTGATGTCCCGCTGAAAATATTGCACTTGTCCTGCAATGGGACAACGTTCAGCACGTACGATTTGTAGCATGTATCCGTAATCTACAAATACTATGCAGAGCCCCTTGGTCCCGTAGTTCTTTTCATTGACTTTCAAAAGGACATAGGCGTATAACTATAAGGCATAGACTCTAGATCTAAAAAAAAAAAAAAGCCTTCCAACATTTATTTTCCTAGTTGGCAGTGCAGTGTGGTTCAGCCCATGCGTGCGTGCTACTGCTAACGTTAGGTTCCTGTGTGTACAGCGCCTCGCGCCGGGGTTAACGTTGGTTAGGTGTGACTGCGTGTGATCGTGATCGTATTCTAACGTTAGATTTCTATTCAGCATGACTCGAGGGAGCCCTTATGCGGACTTGGTAGCTTGTAATGATAGTCCCTGTCACTAGATTGGGCTCTGCTCTGGCTCGAAAAAAGTATCCCTCCACTTCATGAGCATGGCATGGCTGGCTGGGGTGCTCACTAACCGTGGGCGTTAGCTACACGCAGCCCTTCGCAGACGTTGTCATTTTTCAGTGTGGTTGTGCGACTCCTTCATGAATATCTTTATTAATCGTGGAAAACTAAAATACAAGGAATTATCGTAATCCATGATAATCATTCAATAATCGGTATGTGATTTTTTGTTTAATTACGTCAAAAACTCACCGAAATCTGTGGCTGAAATCAGGTCTGTAAACATCCTTATTGCTTCACTCCTCATCTGCGTGTTATTATGAATGGCATTCACTCTTGTATACTACAATGTACAATGTAGGTAGTCGGAGAGGCGCCCTCTAGCTCTCCGACTACCTACGTTGTACGTTGTAGTATATGAGAGTGAATGCCATTCAAATAACACGCAGATGAGGAGTGAAGCAATAAGGACGTTTACAGACCTGATTTCAGCCACAAATTTCGGTGAGTTTTTGACGTAATTAAACAAAAAATCGCATACCGATTATTGAATGATTATCATAGATTACGATAATTCCTTGTATTTTAGTTTTCCACGATTAATAAAGATATTCATGAAGGAGTCGCACAACCACACTGAAAAATGACAACGTCTGCGAAGGAATACAGGTGCAGCCGCGTCGCTTCGCGACAGCGGCTGCGTGTAGTTAGGGTGCTCACATGATTGGTGGGAGGCCTTTGAAACTGGTTAGCTTGGGCCTTGGCCTCGGGGCAAGTTGCTCATAAAACACTTGACCGAGGCCTTGTTCACTTCTCCTCCATCTCACATCTGACAAAAATTGTCGCAAGTTCAGGCAGTGACTTTTTGTTCTACACATGTCCACTCTCCGCATTGAGGAGAAGAAGAACTTTTTGAAAAAAAAAAATTGGGTTTTAATCAACCGATGTGCAGCAACCCACCAAAACTGGTGGGTGCCAGCAGGTTCGCTCAATGCAGGGCTAGGCCTACCGCACTGATCCCACTCCAAATTTTCAGCATTTTTTTTTTTTTTTTTTTTTTTCCTGCAGCTCTTGCCTTACCATGCATGACTCGGCCCCATGACAGTAAAACTTGAGCCCCTGCACCTGACATCATTTCACAAATATAAAGAAAAAAATGAAATCAAAACTAACCTAATCTTGTGCATATTGCTATTCCACACTGGTACGGTGGGTATCGTACATGTAAGGCCCTAAGGGTACCACCTATCGGCAGGGTACCTTGACATCGGCACCCTGCGTTTCATGGCTGTTTGCATATAGAACGAAATGTACCCGTGGGATTAAGTGCCATTTGCTATGAAAACAATAAAAACGAAGTTCAAAACGAAATCAAACTCACAGACAAACTAACAAACCATACTAAACACATTTCAATTACACATCCGCTCAGTAACGACGCATGGCTGTGAAATTCATGTGTATTACCTATTGAGAGAGGGGGTGCTGATCGCAAGGTAGAACACACTATCCTTTAAGCTTCGCGAAGAAAATGAAACGCACGCACTAAAATTGCGCTATTTTAAAACGGAGATTCAGAATCAACGAAACGGTCACGACATTCAAATCTGCAGTATTTATTGCATATTTGAGATAAGAATTAGGCGAATTTGTTTTATACTTTGGAATAAACAAGCTACAGATCCTTAGGGTGACGATACAGTTAATGTAGGTGGTACCCTCAATCATACTCCAATTTGTCAGGAGAGTATTACATTGTAGGTATTATGGGTTCACTTTTATCGGGAATTCTGCTGTTTACTTGCCTTTGGGCGTCTTTCGTGCAGGCGTCCTGCTGTATCCAGCGCAGACAGTGCGCAAGCTATGCAAGCTGTGGGATTTTCAGAACGAGCTTGCGCATGAATGTGAGGAGATTTCTGTCCAAGGCGTTTTATTTCATGGCTTGCATGCTGTCTGCGCTGGACGTAATGTCTGCTACTGTAACACTTCTGGTATGGGCCCTGTTGCTAGGAACTCGAAATGCGACCAAATAACTTAACATCAAAAGCAAGTGTTTTCATGTTTGCTGCTAGTTTTTCTGGAATCATAGAGAAGTCTGTAACATTTTTAAAATGAGCAGGAAATGACCTCACATCGTGTTACATCCCACTGGTTCCTTGTGCAGAATGATTGTAGAACACTGTATCCCCTAGATTTGTTGGTGTCACCCCTTGGCTGTCAGGATGCTAGTTCATGGTCCTTTAGGCTATATATTGAAAATCTGATGCACATTTTATTATTCTTGCATTTCAGCCCAAAGCAAAGAAAGTCAAGGGGAAGAAGGTCGCCCCGACCCCTTATGCAGCCAAGAAGGCTGCGCCGAAGAAGGTGGTCAACCCTCTCTTTGAGAAGAGGCCCAGGAACTTTGGCATCGGTAAGTGACAGCAAGGAGAAAGACCAGAGTTGAGATCCACATGTGACGATATGATAAGGACACAAAATGTGTGAGTGTGTCTGATCTGTGCACAGTGTAGTAGAGATTGCACCTTGCGCTGTAAAGTATGATTGGTGTTTACCATCATGCTATGAAGAGAATTAAAAGGAATGGTACAGTTTTGGTTGATATGGGGCTTCAGGTTTCAAACTTTTTTTCTGAGATAATGAGAAACCTTTTATGAAATATGAAAGCACATACAATTCTCAGAGGAATTCAAGGTTTATTTAATGGAATTTGGTTTTGAAATGACTGACATTCCATATCAAAAAAGCTCGCAGGTCAGAGCATTTGTCTTACCTTTTTTTTTGACATATCTGCCATTCTAAAACATATTTTAATTGAATAAACTTGGAATTGTTCTTAAAAGGGTGTGTACAGTTCTGGTTGAGGTGAGGATTTTAACGTTTTGCGAGAAATTCAGAAACCACTCTATGAGATGTCAAAAAGCATGCAATTCTAAGGGGTATCAAAAGTTTATTTGATGAAAATCGGTTTTGAAATGGCCAAAATATCCAAAAACAAGGTGAAACAAAGAGATCCTAATAAAAGGCGTGGCGTGTCGTCTTTTATTATTATCACTTTTTTTTGGATATCTCAGCCATTTGAAAACCAATTTTCATCAAATAAGCATTGAATCCTTCTTAAAATTACATGCTCATTCATATTTCATAAGAGGTTTCTCATTATCTCACTTAGGAATTTTCAAAACATGAATCCCCACCTCAACCAGTACTGTACAGTCCCTTTAAAATTGCATGCTCTTTTATATTCCATGTGATGTTAAAATCTGAATCCCCCATCTCAACCAAAGGTATTTGTGTACCTTAAAGGAATGATTTATGGGGTTTGTTTGTCTGTCAGTTACGATCTTAAAGACTCCTTACCACTCTTCTTCCTGCTCTACAATGATGTTAAATTGAATTTCTTCACCTGATACTGTGTGATGTTTGTAATCGAGCTTTTTAAAACTGAGTGGACTGCGGGATCATAGTGAACGAGTGGTAGTCCAAGCTGATACAGGCGCCCAAGATGTTGTATACCAGGCATAAGCTGAAAGCATAACACATTCAGTGTTCCATGAACTGACTGTAATCAATAAGTTGAGTAAATGATATGGTGCCCAGTCAATTGGATAAAAGTGTGTATGTTTATACTTTGTTGGTACATTACTAACAACAATAGGCCTACCATGAGTTTAAAAAGGGATGGTACAGTATTGGTGGAGATGAGAATTGGGCTTTTAACTTTTTGTGAGATACCAAGAAAACAGTTATGATATAGTACAGAGCATACCATTTTAAGAGGAATTCAAAGATCATTTGATGAATATCGGGTTTGGAATGACAGAGACAGCCAAAAACAAAGTAAAACAAAGCGATCGTAATAAAGTGTGTAATAAACTTTATTAGAATCGCTCCTTTTTGGATATCTGAGCCATTTCAAAACCAATTTTCATCAAATAAACATTGAATTTCTCATAGAATTACATGCTCTTTCATATTTCATAAGAGGTTTCTCATTATCTCAACAAAAAATGTTAGAAACCTGAAATTAGGTCTCAACCAAAACTATATGATCCCTGTAAGCCAACAAAACATTGCAAAGCAAATAATCCTATGTCTTCATTTTTTTTTTTTTTTTTTGCACCACATTTTCAAAACAAGTGAAAATATCTGCACTGAAGAATCTGACATGTTTGAAGCATTTTTTCTAAATGGGAAGTGAATACAAGCAACTTTTTTTTTTTTTTGCTTTACAATGTTTCTGATGCTGGACCCGTTTCTCTCCCACTCGTTCCTCCACATCTGCCTGTGTGCTAGGAAATGACATCCAGCCCAAGAGGGACCTGTCCCGCTTCGTCCTCTGGCCGAAGTACGTCCGCCTGCAGCGCCAGAGGGCTGTACTCTACCAACGCCTCAAGGTCCCCCCTGCAATCAACCAGTTCACCCAGGCTCTCGACAGACAGACTGGTATCTGCTCTTGGTCAACCTTTGTTTTTCTTTCTTGATTTTGTTTTTGTTGTTTTTCTATCTATTGTCAAGCAGTTGGCTAAAGTTTTCCTAAATTAAGGAGAGAAATTTATGCATACATGGTCATATACTGCAGAATGTCATTATCTTGCTTACAGAGTCAATGATGTTGTCTTGAGTATTTGCTATATGAAATGTGATTTCAGCATAAACCATCCCTGAGACTCTGAATCTTTTGAAAAGCTTATTTCACATCCCGTTGTCCCCTCCTCCCCCCCCCCCAAAAAAAAGGGGAAAAGATAAAAAGAAATACAAAATTTACCTCATTTTACAATTACCGACCCAACTACATATCAATGTTTTTTCGTTTCTTTTTTTTCTTTTTTGTCAGCCACCCAACTTTTCCGGCTGATGAACAAGTACAGGCCGGAGACCAAGCAAGACAAGAAGGCCAGGCTTCGGGCCCGTGCCGAAGACAGGGTCAAGGGTCGCGAGGAGGTCCCCACAAAGCGGGCACCCCGCATCATGTCGGGCGTCAACACCGTCACGTGCCTGGTGGAGAACAAGAAGGCCCAGCTTGTGGCCATTGCCCACGACGTGGAGCCCATTGAGGTGACCGCTTGTCCCGTGGCATGAGACTTTCATGCTCTACTGGACATCCATCACTTTCTGAATTTTGTAATTAACCCTTTTCATTAAAGGCATAATTTACCATTTGCAGATGAAACAAAAACCCCTCATTACTGCTTCAAAATCATTCTAAACTGTGAGTTAGGGATAGAAACAACCAATGTAACAATTTGAACCAGTATAATCGATGTTAAATATTGTTAAACATACAAAATGTGAACAATAGTTATAATAGAAATGTTTTCAGACTAAACCGTCTACAGTTACAGTTTAATGAGAAAAAAATAGTAATATCTCCTTGTATTTTAGTCTTTATTGCAAAAATTTTGTATGGTTGGGTGTTTTGTGATACAACTGACCTACACATATGCATCAAAAGTGATATCTTGAACATTCTTTAAATCACTGCTCCCAAGGGTAAACAGGACCTAGTGTTCCTACAAAATTTGAAAAAGTGGTAACACACATGCAAGCCAAAGTTTCATGGGTGTGCATAGCTGCATGTTGTTACACATTTGTATGTGTATATTATGTGATTATGCGTTGTGAGTAAAACTGTATGTTAAAAAAAAAAGAAGTAATTTATTCAACAACAAAAAAAAGTGAATGATGTTGTACAAGTTGTATAATGCTAAGGAAGTCTTGATTATACGTTTAGACTTAGAAAGACATGCTAATGAGGTATCTAATGCATGGCTGTGATTTCTGGGCCTGTAAGGAAGGTCTATACAAGTATTTAAACATTTGAAGACTTGTCCAAAGGGATATGTGTCATCGGCTGGGGAAAGATGATCCATCAAGCCTTTTTCACAGTTTAATCAGATAATTTAGTTTCACTTCTGATTGATGTGATTGCAGCATCCTAATGAGACTATATTCTGATCAAATTACATGTGCATACAGCATTGTGCCTATCTGAATACACACCATGGAGGAATATCACAATGCAGTTGTTATCATTGGTGATAGTATTGTTGTAATCACCATCATTGTAATTGTTTCATTGGTATGGTTTTCATTTGGTTTAAAATTGCCTGAGAAATGATAGGACGGGGTATTGGCTGGAAATGGATGGTTACTTGCATTGTACATACTTCTGTATCTCTTTCCTATCAGGAAGTTGAGATGGGAAGTTCAGAAATTCCAGGTAGTGCACTCTTTCTGCAGTGATGTGATGAATTTCTTCACCTGAAAAGCATCGTGTAGATTACAAAATCGAGCTTTTTAAAACTGAGCAGAAAGATAAGGCAAGAATTCTTGGCCTGGTGCGCCATGTAGCCAGGTATCTTGAAAGCCTTACTCAGTGCAGGTTTTAGTGCTGATTTCAGCAAATGTCATGACAAAGAAACTAACCTGTCTGATTTGGTTGGGTTTTATTCTTTTTCCCCATCAATCCAATGTTTGCCTTCTTCAGATTGTACTGTTTCTTCCTGCGCTGTGCCGAAAGATGGGCGTGCCATATTGCATCGTCAAGGGCAAGTCCCGCCTGGGCCAGGTTGTGCACCGCAAGACGGCGGCATGCCTCGCTTTCACCCAGGTCAACCCAGAGGACAAGAGCGCCCTCTCAAAGCTGGTAGACGCTGTCAGGACCAACTACAACGACAGATTTGAGGAGGTGTGTGCGAACATTTCACGAAATCGTATCTTGTTTATTTGCTTGTTTTTCACCTTATGGGCAATTCCATGAAAAATGTTACTTTTCCTAAAAATCCTAAATCTGCAATAATTTGAAAAATATATGAGAATGTTACTTTTCCTAAAAATTCTAGATCTGCAATAATTTGAAAAATATATGAGCTACAGGGACAAATTTAGTATCAAATGCTAGAACTTGTCAAGTTCTTTCACTTGAGTGGTATTTTGATACAATTGAAGTGCATTGATAGGCATTCTTTTCTTCAAAAAACCCATTTGGGGGCAAAATTTTTGATAATTTTTGTAAAAACACACACTATCTTTGACTCTCATTATTCCATATTCATTAACACTTCACCATTTGTTTCAAAGTGGTTTATGGTTGAAAATGAACCTAAAAAAAAACACACACACACACTAATATTAGCCTTGTCTCAGATATGAGCTGTGTTAAAATATGAATATTGGGACTTTCAAAAGTGGACAAAGTTGTTATGTCTGTAACGCTAAAAATGTAATGTCCGTAACCCTACATTTGTGAACCTGTAGAGTAAATGCTGAATGTGTTGTACACAATTATCCATCTACAACTTAAACAGGACCTGAGCATTCATTTCAGAAGAAAATTCCTTTTACTTCATGCTCTGATTCATAAATTTCTCAACATATTCACATGGAGGTAAATAATCGTGTCCAAAAAATGCAATGTCCTTAACGGCAAGCATTTTGTGTAATATCTACCAAATGATTATAGTAACAGATCAACACTCGGACTGTTAACATTTCAGGATGACTGTGTTAGAATAAACCATGAATGGATTAAGAATGATTATGCTGAGTTGTTGAAATAAGCCCACAAGGTCACAAAAAAAAATCTCTAAATGTAATGTCTGTAATGCCGGCATTGCCCTCATGTTTCACACAAAGCAAGAGTCCAGTGAAAGTTACTGATATTTGTTAACTAGGTCTGAAAGCAGTTCTAATGGGAAAGAGGGAACAGAAAATGAAAAAAAAAATGATAATGTTAAAGATATTACAGTCTGAAATCTGTGCATGTTTCATCAACAAAATTCATGAGTCACCTTTATTCATCAAATTTCTATGCCTTCGCCCGAAGGGTGCGAGAGGTATTATTCATCAGTGTATTACCATGAAAAACTTTTTGAGAAAAGAGAAGTAAGTTGCCACTTGGTTGTCGCCAACCAGGGCGGTATCATCGCTACAAGGGTCAGTCTCACTTCCTTGAAAATGATTCTCCCATCCTCTCAATCCCTTCCTGTTGTTCTCCACCTGTCCCTCCCAGATCCGTCGTCACTGGGGCGGAGGTCAAGTGGGTAGCAAGAGCCAGGCCCGCATCACCAAGCTGGAGAAGGCCAAGGCCAAGGAACTGGAAGCCAGGGCCTAGGGTGAGATGCCCCTCCACAAACTCGGCGTCAGACTTGCTCGATCTTGACATATCACACTCACACCACCACCACCACACACAGGCCTTGTATCTCCTCATTATTCGTTAACAAGACGGCCACCCACAGACTGAGACAGCCTTCCCTTCTCCAGGGTTGGTGTTCTACATCTTGCCTCTTTTTTTCCCCGTGATGACCATGGCGTGACTCCTGATCAGTGACCAGGGTCCTCCTTGCTTTTTTTCAGAAACCACACTTGTTTTCCAAGACCTATGGCATGATTGTAAAATCACATCTCTGCTTTCATAGCAAACAATAAAATAAACTGAAAGACTTAAGATGAAGCGCCACGTGTACTCTCTTTTCTGCGAGTTTGGAGGCGAGTTTTAGTCATACCCAGTGCCACATAGATTCACTGTGGAAGTGCGTATGCATTGTTTGCTGTAGTGTTGTTGGTGGGATGTTTTGTTTTTGAAGTGAAATGTCTGGAGACTGACAGATGGATACAGTTGTAATGAGAAGTACAGTGTGTGTTGGTTTATGCATCCATTGTTTAGAACTTCTATCATTTTTTTTCAAAGATCACCAATGTGACAACTTCTTAATGTTCATTTTCTTCTTTGAATTTTGCACATATATCCGTGACGGGGAAGGAAGGGATGGGAAAATGAAATGAGTCATGTCCAAAATTGTTCAATCATTATAAAATCACCATCATCACATCATGGGGAATACGAGTGTAGCTTGTGAAGCAGTGCGCCGTATGTTATGATTTGACAGGGTTGCAGTAAGAGTGTGCGTGTTGTGAGATTGTACGCGGAAAAGCTCATTTTAAAAGTGGAAAGCTGTGATGTGATTGTAATGACTCGTAATGTCTCCATTTGTACTTTAGTTGTCATTTGTGGTTAGTCTCTTCAGTCACTTTCATGAAAAAGAGGAAGTGATACTGATTAGAAAGAAGAGACTGCTTTTAATGGCTTTTGAGACTGTGATAGAAACTAATTTGGTCTTGGTTTTTGCTATTTATTTTGTACTTTCTCAAGAAGAACAGTCATCTAACACAAAAGACACACATGTATTGTACGATGGATTGATTGAAGGCGAGAAGGCCAGAGGCCAGAGGCGAGGCCAGAGGCGAGAAGGGAGAGAAAGAGAGAAATCAATGTGTGTGTGTATGTGCGTTTGTGTGTGTGTGTGGATGTGTGTGTGTTTGTGTATGTGCACAAACAGTGAGGCCAAACCCTCCTGAAGTTCTATGCCAGTTTTCTCACTCATTTCAGTTTGGTGGGAACATCCAATTTGAAGGAGTTGTACTGTCTAATTTTCATGGCCTGAACTGAATGGAAAAAAAAGCTAGCAGTATTCTTGTGTCAGTTTTGTGATGCAAGGTCACACACGTGAATGGAAAGCTCTAGAGTTTTAAGTTTGTTTTGAGAGATTCCTCTTCCAAAGTGGAGATGATGAGTACAGAAGTTTGTGAGAAGTTATTTTGATTTGAGCTTTATGGGAATGTATATGACAATCCCATGTTCTATCGGTCCATTTCTTTCCATGCAAAAAGAGGGTGTGTAGTTTGGGTTTTTGTTTTTTTTTCAGATTGAAGAAAATGCACAAATGGCTTCATGTAAACACAATTCAAATGATTCTTACAAAGTAGTAGGACATACCTTGTCTATGACATACACAAGACATATGTGTACCTTGTCACACTATTCTAGAAGAATAGTGTAAAAAAAAACTGCAAAAATAGTAGTTTCCCATTCACTTTAGAATCCCAAACTTTAGAATTACTGTACAATACTGGTATGTATGTAGAAAATTGCTCTTTCAGAAAATGTAAAAAAAAAAAAAAAAAAAAGAAAACAACTAAAGATTAGCTGTCACCTATTTTACACATTGTATAGTATGTTAAAAAAAAAAAAAAAATACAACGGGGCCCTCCGCAATGATATCTTTAAAAATAGTGAATCAATCTAAATACATATTCAGGGCATGAAACTATAACTCATTGCCCACATCTTACAGAAAACCTCATTCGATTTGCTTCAGTGGTCAAAGAGAAATGAGGAATTTTGTATAGAGGATGTCGGGAATCTCTTCTGTCCAAGTTCTGTATGTTTTCACACACAAGGGCATCGAAGTGCTAAACTTGGAAGAATCAGACTCATGACATGCTTTACAACAATCCACATTTCTCTGTGACCGCTTAACCAAATTGAATGGGGTTTTCTGCAAAATAGAGCTAAGATGTTATATTTCAAGACCCTGAAGTAGCCCCTGGATAGGTTGATCATATTTGGTGTTATCAATTCAAATCTCTAATTATAATTTTTTGGGCGACTTACTGCAGTATGTCCCAAAAAAATTACAGTCAGATTTTCGCATTGATAACACCCATTATGATTAATTCTTTTAAATGCTACTTCAGGGTCTTAAAATATACCATTTTAGCTCTATTTTGCAGAAAGAGTATCCAGAAAGAGGAGTGGGATGTACCATGTGAATGTGCCAAGTGTCGGGATAGTGAGACAATCTTTGCATCCTGGTTACTATGGATTTTTTAGATCCTTTGTGTGTGTGTGTGTGTGTGTGTGTGTGTGTGTGGATGTGTGTGTGTTTGTGTATGTGCACAAACAGTGAGGCCAAACCCTCCTGAAGTTCTATGCCAGTTTTCTCACTCATTTCAGTTTGGTGGGAACATCCAATTTGAAGGAGTTGTACTGTCTAATTTTCATGGCCTGAACTGAATGGAAAAAAAAAGCTAGCAGTATTCTTGTGTCAGTTTTGTGATGCAAGGTCACACACGTGAGTGGAAAGCTCTAGAGGTTTAAGTTTGTTTTGAGAGATTCCTCTTCCAAAGTGGAGATGATGAGTACAGAAGTTTGTGAGAATTTATTTTGATTTGAGCTTTATGTGACAATCCCATGTTCTATCGGTCCATCTGTTTCCATGCAAAAAGAGGTTTGTTTTTTCAGATTAAAGAAAATGCACAAATGGCCTCATGTAAATACAATTCAAATGATTCTGACAAAAGTAGTAGGACATAACATGTACCTGGTCTATGAGATACACAAGACATAATTATGTGTACCTAATCACACTATTCTAGAAGAATAGTGTTCCAAAAAACTACAATATTTGTTTCCCATTCACTTTAGAATCCCAAACTTAAGAATTACAATACTGGTATGTACGGTGTATGTAGAAAATTGCTCTTTCAGAAAATGTAAAAAAACAACTAAAGATTAACTGTCACCTATTTTACACATTGTATTTTGAGTCCTTGTGTAAAATTAGGTTGTGTGACTTTTTGTTGGTTTTATGATTCATGGTCACCAATATGCTGAGGAGTCATGTTAATGCATATGCAGAGGTTTTGTAAACTATCCCTCTCTTCTTCATTTCCCTTTCTGTTGTTTCAATCTAAAGTGCAAGATAGAGTTCATTTCGCTCGTAGAAAACAACCAAAAAGCAAAATTAGAAATGTGAAAAAGAGATTGAATTACTCTGTGTGGTAACTTCTTGAGTGGAAAAAGCAATCATGATAATATCCAAAATGTATCTGGTCACTTCAGTCACACCCAGTATAAGTGTTCAAGGAAAATAGGGTGTGTATTTGAAGAGCTTGCTTCCAAAAGGCACTAAAGCCATCACTTATCAATGGATTTTAGTGCCTTTTGGTTGAAAGTGCTTCAATTTTGTCTGTGTTTAGTTTCATTTTGAAAAGGCATGCATCAGAAAAGGGGGATTCCACTCTGCCCCAAGCTGTTGCCAGGGGTCATACCGTTCCAGGCCGGTTAAGGAACTGGTATAATTCTGTTGCTAATGGCAACCAGCTGTTGTGTGTTACTTGTTTCATGCGATCTTTGTAGCTTCTTTGATATGTCATGCTTGGAAGTGTGGCTCTCATGCCAATTTGCCAACTTACGATTTTATGCAAACCTGTGTAATGATTGAGGCTTACCAACAACTAATGCAAGCTAGCAGAATGAATGAAATGATTTCTGAATATGTACAGTTATCATACAGAACATGCACCAATACAGATTAAATTATGTGTGTGTGTGTGTGTCTGATGCATTGGGCCTATACATTGTACGTACATATTTATAGGTATGACTTTATATCACGCAATGTATTAGGAGATGGGCCCTTTTGTTGAAATGTGACGGCATTGTCTCTCTAATGGCAGTTTAAATTGTATACAGCCCATTGTTGAGCAGCATATTGATGTTGCTTTCTGAGCACTGAACAATGGGAATGTAGATTTGTGTAATATTGATTGTGACATATGATAATGTCATACACGCTGATTGTCAAACAATTGCCGAGATGGAATTAAGTAATGAATATCATTTGAATTTGAGTGTCTGCTATTAACAGTACAGCTTTAGGGTGACATAATGCTCTTATTCATTGCTTTCAGTTTCCCCTTTGCAAGGCATGCCCCCCCCCCCCCCCCCATCTATGCAAAAACGAGTAGGCTGTCGCAACTGGAGGGAAGCGATATATTGTCGAAATCACTGATACATGTACTGAAGGACCAGTGTGCCCTGCCAAAAGAAAGAGTTATGTTGATTATATTGTAAAACTCCCATGCTTTTTGTTTCAACATGGCTAATAGTTTCATCGTGAACTGTAGCTTTGGTGTTTCTCAATGTTCAAAGCAAAACACTATAAATATTATGTGCTACGTGGTCTTCAGTAATACCTACATTCTTCCCCTTCCCCCTGAATGACAAGAAAAGTTGTGAGTGACAGCACACTCCCCTTACAACTAAAGTCATCAGGACTGGCAGTTTGTTTATTTTGTGTGTGTGTGTGTGTGTGTGTGTGTGTGTGTGTGTGTTTCTTTTTCGTTATACAGTGTCAACATTTTGCAATTAGTGAACAGTTAAGTATAGAAAGACAGATAGATGATAATTTTGGAACCTGATTTTTACTTCGTTGCAAAGAGAATTTCACAGAAACCATGTTTGTTATTAATGGGAGTGCACTGTATTTATAGTGCATTGTTTCATAGATCTTTCTATAATTATTCACTTTATCCACATAATCATGTTTGGAAAACTTCCCTATAAAGGACCTAAATGTGAAAAGAAGTCAGTTTGTGAACTATAAATGCATTGTTAACAAATACACACATTACACAAATAAACGAATCCAGCTGCATGGTTACAAGCAACTGGAACTTCACAAAGTGCAGACAAATGAAACAAGTTTTGAAGGACCCGTGCTTTATTCACACTATATACAAACACAAATTTATCTTTTTGTCACAATATAATTTATGGAAATGTATATACACACAAACATATGAGTTGCTGGAGTAAAGCTGTACCACTTACCACTTGGAGTACAGACCACAGCAATCGTAGTCAAGATTTGCCTAGACTCTGCAAATCGGACGTGTAGCTGGTGATCTGTAGCCTAATAGTCTTGTATTAAACTTATGTGGTGTTAGAAAACAGGGGAGGTACATATAAATGGGGAAAAAGCAGATTATGCCCTTAAAGGGGCATAGTCCCGGTAGTGTAGAGGGCGCTGTTGATGATACTGCCGAGCACCATTAGCTTTGATACGAAGATACCCGAAGTTGAGCTGTCATCAAGAGTAAAGTGCGTAGGTGTTGCTAAGTAACGTTGCCTTCGTTGTCTTCTCTGCGCATCGCGCAGTCTGTAGTAATGCCAGGGTGCGTGCATAATGTGCTTGTTATTATGACATCACAAAAGAAGTTTGCTAAAGCTGTCATCCCCCTCAGCCGAATCATGAGCCGAACTGTGATCCGACCACTGACTACACTGAATCGGACTTCTTCGGACTCGGGAAAGTGGGCCAAAGTGTAAGCGCTAAGAGGAGTCAATAGCGTAGGTCTCTATAGGAAACTAGCGCCGTGCGCCCGCGTACGCATTTGACAAAACACCGGGACTATGCACCTTTAAACTACAGTCGGTTCTAGGTAGGCTGGATTTTTTTTTTCTTGTTTCACACTAAGCATGAGCTACATTTAAGAAAGTGGTGTGATATGATAGTTTTTGAAAGTGAAAATGACTACACTTAAATTTCCTTTTGGGAGCACTTTGCCACACCATCACAACATCATCCTACTTGAGTGCAAAATACCAAGAACTCACGGTAATACTCCCTCTTTGTCTCGGCCGCTCTTCAAGAGGATCAATTCTCTTCCCTATATCATTACCAGCTTCTTAAGCTGGCCATTTTCAAGTCATTTCATTTTCAATCTTTCAGTTTTCTAAACATGGTCAAAAGTAGCAACAACATTCAATGACACAAGTCAGTAATAATCAAAACAGTCTCTTAAAAAATAAAAAATAAAATAAAAAAAAAAACATCAGTGACTGCATCCATCGCAAATTGCTGTGGACGGAAGGGAGAAGTGGGTTTCACAAATACAAACATTAACCACAGTTCTACAATGCGATGTTTCATCTGATTTCTTTAATTTGGTTTGCTGTGTCACAACATTGACTCATGGTCCCAGAAGAGAATCTAAAATTCAGTTCTACAAAACTAATTATCCATATTTCTTTTTTTTTGAGAGAAATTAATGGAAGGATGCCTGTCAGCCTTCAATGGAAATCCATAAAGTAAAACCTGAAACAGTTTCTATTTTCTTCTGAAATTCTAATTCGGACATTTTAACTGAAATTCCACACAAAAAAGTCTGTACCAAATGACAATTGTAGCTGAGCTATCATAGAAATACTTAATTAGGGCTTGGTATAACGAGATATGGGACTAAACAAGAATTAATGTCAACAGAAGTATTGTCCATTCGAAATTGTTGCTCGGAATGCTTAAAAAACGTTTGGCCCAAGAATCATCCTCTCAACAAGGTTAAGGATGTTTCTGTACTGCAATGTAGGCCATTCTGCCATATCCTGTTAGCACCCACTGTGCACATCAACAAGCAGTTCACCCTTTCTGGACTACAGAGGGCAGTATCTCCACAATATAACCACGCTGCTCACTCGCCTTCTCTCTTCTTTCTCTCTCACACTCTCTGTTTATGCAACAAGAGCAGGAAATACAGAGAGATGAATATTCATGCCACACACCTGTGAATGTACAAAATCAGATTTTAACACAAGCTGTAATAATCTTGGTTGCAAATCACGAAAAATACTCACTTGGTTAGGATAAGAGACATATAACTTCATCTCAAAATGTACGCTTACTCTGGAATGATATCATCAGAAATGCACATGTTCTATTTATGACCGTTTGTCTTCCTCACTTAACTGGCAGCCTTTACTTAGAAAATACATTGTATGCCACATGCATCACAATTACCTTTAACCAAGATTCAAGATGGCAGATTCCTAATCCTCATTGAGCCTACGATTATCATTGCTATTCACCATAGAAAAGAGAAAGGAGTACATTATATACCGCACACAAACAAAACTCAAGTTTCTGTCACAATCCAGGCTGCATCTGCCACAGACATGGCAAACCCTGGGGAAAGGTGAAACTTTGAGATTAAAAATGGAACCATGGCAACACGACTCGAGTTGCTATGCCTAATAATCACAGAAACGTTTGCCAAATTGCCAAGTACAATGGATAGAACCTGACAGGTTTTCCCCCCTAGCTTCCCCGGGGCTGTGAAATCCTGCGAACATCTTGAGAATTACCTACACCCTTTCAATTGAGTGAATCATAATGAAATGAAAATACACATGCATATATCCATAAAAGGGCACTAAAGTTGAGGAATACTCGTTCATGATTGGCTAATGGCGCCAGAAAAGTTTGTTACGTCTTTTGTTAAAATTTGTTGCAATGTTCACTCTTCCAATTGTGTTGAAATGCTACGCCCACTGGCTATATATGATGCAAGTACTGACCACTTGGAAAAAAATAGCTCATTTTGGTGGATAGTGTCTTCCTCTTCTTTCCTGCAAAATCCACTTGCTTATTTCAGGATCATAATTTCTGATACAGTCAATGATTTGTCACAATATAAGAGTAAAAGTAAAGTGTAACAGGAAAAGTTGAAAATGACACAAGTAAAAGATGAGAAATTTTGGTAGTGATCTGGGAATTTTCATGAATTTTGGAAGGATTTTTTAAATAATTTGGCAAATAGGGTCACGAGTTCAAGCGGCATGTATTTGAGGTTTGCATAATGCATACCAAAGCATGAACTCTGCTCAAGGAGCCACGCAGCCAACTGGAATCTGATGAGGTAAGCACTCTCTGCTTTTGTTTTCTTTCTTTTTGTTTTCTTTTTTTAGCTATCATTGTGGAATTTTCAGCGTGCTTGTATGGGTGGAAATGAGTTGTTTGGCAGAGGTCTGCACTCTCACAGTGTTTTCTATTTTTGTTTGTTTTTGTTTTTGTCTTTGATTTTCTTGTCAGGGATGGGCAAACCCTATTATGGGAGACTGAGGGTGGGAAGTGTGATATTGTCACCACAAACATACTGCCCCAGCACCAATAACTATTACAGGTAATTGTGATCCCTGTATAAAGCTCTTAACCCATTGACGATGAGCTCATTTTGCTATTTTCCCATAGATATGGGTATACTCTGGACTAGTCTGCAACAGGGTAAATAGCAAACAACACTGAGGAAAAGATGGTGCTCACAATGATAAAAAGAAGACTGCAGTCATTTATCAGACACACCTTAGACACTGAGGTAATGGAATTCTTACGCACTTAATCACTACATCATTTTGGTTAAGCCATTGAAATGCAAAGAATATCAAATATCAAATATCAAACCAATATCAAATATTTCTCGTGAAACAAAGTCATCAGAGAGAATGAAATCAATTTGAGATAAAAAGTCTGCATTCGTTTTCCAAAACACCGCAAAGAATTCAATTTGAAGAACTCATTGAAGTTCCATTTTGACAAGAATATCAATCTTTAGCATTTGGAAATTAAAAGTTTGGTCAACAAAGCTTGTGCAAGAATCCTTGCAGTCCACAAAATATATAATACAATAAAAAAGACATTCTGAAATATCACCATCATTACACAAGGAAATGTAATCATTAAACACTTTCCACTAACGTCACTTTGAGCTTTGGCAATGTGCTTACACGGACATACTCTTACATCAAATTTCACAGTAAATCAGATTGACAGTATTAAAGAAGGTGATATTCTAATAGTGACTGGCTTCTCACAAGGGTTACAGGCAGCTCATTACATTTCAGTGTGACACCGTCAGAGCTCACACAGCTGACATTCTGTATGGGCCTTTCTACCGCTACTGAATTCAAACACTACCGGCAGTAATTCTCAGTGACAGTTGAGAACAGGGACAAAAACAATGTGCCCAATGCAACTTGAAATAGAAGTCAGAGCTACTGTAAAACAAGATATTTTCGTTGCATGAATTTTTTTTTGAGAATTGGAGCCGACGGCCTTTTCCGCCCATGAAATTTTTGCGAGTTACCTCTAACATTCAATGCATATAGTGTAGACAAGAACTTTCACATGCATTTTAATTTCGCAAATCTTGGCTCTCACGAAATTTGTGAATTTGAAATGTTCGCGAACATTCCTCGTTTTACAGTGCCATATCCCAGACCCTGATACAATTCCTACAGGCAAACAAGCAACCACATGTTAAGACCACAGGAAGGCACTACCGTGCAGTCAGGGGAATTGTGATATATTGGATAATGAATAAAGCACTAAAGATTTCACAAAATCAGGGAGTATTGCCACCCCATCCAACCTCCCCCCCCCCCCCACCAAAAAAAAAAAGAAGAAGAAATGCTAGGAAAAAAAAAAAACACGCAAGAGTAAAATCAGACTAGTACATGTGCTCAGACTGGCTTGAATTCTATAGAAGTTAGACATGTTTGATGAGAATACTGCACAAAGTGAAACCACCAAAGTTTTTGCATGAATACAGTGCAGGGGCCAGCCTTTCCAGACACTGGAGTACAGCCTTTGCAGTACTGGAGATGCATTGGACATGCCAACGCACATGCAGGCCACTCTGCTTCGGACTGGGCATGTGGAGCATTCCACTTGTGGTGACGACAAATGAGAGGTAAGGGATAAAGGAGAAGGGAGGAAAAAGAGAAGAAAAAGGTGGAATGAGGGCAAGTTGGTGGGAAGTTTATGATGTGGGGCTACCGCGTCTTCACTCTATTTCCCCAAACTCGAGGAACAGTGCCCTCACATCAAGCATGGAGGCCAGGTCCAGGATTTGCTTGTGCAGCAGGGTGCTCTCCAGAATTTCGTGCCCAAGCAGGTTTGGGAGGCATCGCGGGTAGTAGCTCTCGTCCTGTGAAAGGAGAAGGCAGACGAAGATGGAGTGTGTGAAAACTGAAGATGCCTTCCCCTTGATGGAAATGTTCTCTTCCGCTGAGAGGTACGCGAGGCTACTGACAGTAAGAGCACTTCCCTTTCATCGACATCACATTTGGTTTATACTACAGCAAAGGACTAGACCCTAACTTAATTCAGCTTAATCCAACAATCTTCATACACTATATCATTGCAACTGATTGACAAATTGTCCTACATTAATGTAAATAAGCACTGAATTGATCAGTGTTTTAGTAGTAGCCATGATAAAAAATTATGGGCATACATACTCGAGCAGGATTCGAACCTACAACCTCCTGATCACTATATTATTACACCTATACAATAACATTTTAATTGAAAGTATGGTGATCTTTCATCTTGACCTTCAATCTTAAACCAGTCATTTCATGCATACAATATGTATCGCCATTTCCATTCTTTCTATTACATTGTATATCATGTAGCCACTGGGCATTCCTGGCTAATGTTATAGCAAGACTCGACATTGTTAGCCAACATTCAGAGATCTCTACCCACAATTAAATCTAATCAAAGCCTAATGCAGCATACTTTGGCAAAATACAGCACATCAAGAAAATCTATCAACAGGTTTCTTTAAATTGTAAACAACATCTACTGTGATTCATATAAATTCTGACTTACATGACAGAATCAACAACACACAATTACATCCATGCAATTAACTTATTTTTCTTTGACTAAGCCAATCTTTTGACTTGTGCAAGGTCGATTCAGGCAGTTGACTGTATGTTGGGAAATGCCTTTTTCTGTATGACACAGTGTCATTTAATATAAATTAATATCTAATAATAATTACTTTGATTTTGATTACTGGCATCATAACTATAATCACCAAATGGAGTAAAACTATCATCATTATTTCATTATTACCAAGATATTGCACTGTAAACAACCTTGTTTCTTATCACACTTTGTGACTTGTGTTTTCTAGTAAGAAGACGAGGGGTCTCGCAAAAATTACACATGGGCCACCTACCTTGAATCCCCGGTGGTATCGCAGCACAGCATAGCAGAAGATGTAGCGGGTCACCAGTAGCCGTAGGAACTCGTCACTGAAGAACTGCTTGTAGACATGGTCTGCAAAAACACATAATGGCTTTCGTCAAAAATTTGCAACACACTTGCTCGCTTCACTGGCAAATTTATTCACGCATTAGTTTGAAGAAGTCAAAAATTGTCAATATTTATTACACAACTGGGGAATGGTTCTTAAACTTCTGCAGAAGTCCTCATTTGAACACTCATTTACAATGGATTACTATAGGATATGTGTTCCTTGTCTGCTTTTCTAGCTTCAGTATACGAACACATTGCTTTAAGGACAATCAGTCTCCTAGATCTTTGGGGTGGGGGGGGGGGTTCAAATTGACCTACTCCATGACCTAGTAAAAACTTGCTGTGAAATAAGCCACTTGATATAGCATTATATCAATCAATACATTGGCACTATTTTGGGGGCAAGTACTGATATCTTTCACGCGAGCAAAAATTGCCCATCTGGCGAAGAGAAAGAAAAAAATGATGTCACACCCTGTCCTACAGAGTTTTACACCCTTCTGCCTCTGCTTAGGCGTGACAGATTTAATTTCACGAGCGTTCGGCCGCATGGGGAATGCTCGCGTTCCTCCTTTTGTTAGGGGACGCCCCTATTCCTCCTGCGTGCAGAATGGGGGGCTTAATCCCTCTATTCATCAGCCTAATGAGGGCGTTCCTTGGACGCAACAGAACGGACTTGCTCACAAGTCGCATTCATGGCGTTCCTTTCCGCTTTAGGAACGCAAGGATTATCCCAACCACGTGCCTTCCGCGCACGGCTTCACCTATGAAAAGAACAATTTGCGCCGGCAAGTGCACAATTTACGGTGGACGCCAGAATTCCACATCGTTCTTGCCAGTTAAAAATAAATCGCGTGGCAAAAAACAGGGTGAGAAAAATCGCGCACTTCAGACAGTTTACAAACGATTGCGACTCCACATGCATTTTTAATCGTCAAGTACAGTCGCCTACGCTACGGAGTAACATTGCACCAGTTCGCAAAATTCTCTCGACTCGCAGTTTCCAAGCGTCATGAACAGGGCTGGTATTCCAAAAGTTTTGCCAAAGTTTTGCGATTATTCACAAGCAATAATTCACAAGCGAGAAGTTGCATTCTGGTTTACTTTTCGATGACATTAGTCAAGGCTCGACACTTACGGTGGCCCGGTGGCTCGGGGCCACCAAAAACGCACGTCGGGCCACTAAAAAAGTCGGATGTTTGCCTTTACTTTCGAAAATGAACAGCGGTAACAATCGGCTCCGTAAGATGCTAAAATAAATGTCATATGTTTGCTCTTAATTTTGGAAATGAATAACGGTAATATTCGACTCCGTATGATACTAAAATAAACGTCGGATGTTTGCTTATACTTTTGGAAATGATAACGGTAAGAGTCAGCTCCGTACGGTGCTTAGATTAATGTCAGATAATGTTGATTTTGCATTCGGAAATGAATTAAGGATAACATTCGGCTCCGGAAGATGCTGAAATAAATGTCGAATGTTTGCTTTGACGTTCGGAAATGAATAATAATAATATTCAACTCCGTATGATGATAAAATAAATGTCTGATGTTTGCTTTTATGTTCGAAAATAAATAGCAATAACATTCAGCTCCGGAAGATGCTAAAATAAATGTCGAATGTTTCCTCTGACGTTCGGAAATGAATCAGAGTAATATTCAATTCCATACGGTGATTAAATAAATGTCGGATGTTTGCTTTACTTTCGAAAGTAAATAGCAATAACATTCAGAAGATGCCAGAATAAATGTCAGATGATTGCTTTTACTTTTGGAAGTGAATAGCAGTAACATTCTGCTCCATACCATGCTAAAATAAATGTCGGATATTTGTTATTCCACACTGCTCGATTAAAAAAAAAAAAAAAAAAAACTGTTACGATTCGCTATCTTAATATGCTGAAGGTTCGCTTTTCTTATAAGTTTCGAAATTTCGGACGTTATATAGCTGATTCGAAAACGAAGTTTCTTACCACGAATATGATAATTCCTTTACAGATAAACGACCCACCTTTTTTCCATTTTCGGATGAATGAACCATCTGAATACTTTTTTTTTTTTTTCCGGAATGATGAATATCGTGCAAAGAAGTAAACGATGTCACGTTCAGAAATAAACCCCATATTCCCGTCACAGGAAAAGATTCGGCGTTTTTAATTTTCTTTTAGCCAAAAATGATATAAGTTTCGTACCATGCACGTAATTCATTCTCACATTTACGAACCTTCGGAATAATGCCACAAATGGTATTAACGAGCCCTAATACAATTTTGGATTAACAAATTTATTAGTTAAGGCATATCAAATTTGCGTGTTTTGCGGGTTCTGCAAAAAGAACCATCGGATTTACGAACCTTATTCTTCTTTCGGAATAATGAACATAAGGCAAAGGAAATAACGATGCCATAATAAGAATTCAACGTATTTTCTTGCCTCAAAGATTTTCAATACTTATTTTCCGAACTACTAACCCCCAATGTCAGACTAAAAATCCGAAAATTAAATAAGCTTTGCTTTCTGATGTTTTGTTAATCCCAGAAATTAAAAGGAACAAGTTGTGTTATTCGTTTTCAGAGTAACGTAATTAATTTCATATCCCGATAAATGCACCTTTAGAATCACAAAATTCGTGCGGTTTCGGATTAATGAATCGTATTTATTTGTCACATCAACGAATATCAATCACGGCAATCACGGCCTGTCACATTTGCCTATCTCGTCTCACAGCGTTGTTTCACGTCCGTCCCGTTTTGTCCTTGATGGCCTGAAATGTGACTGCCGTGGTTGCCGGGAACATGGTGTAAACGCGGCTTTTAGCTTTACACAACCCAATTCCACATCTCCAAGAGCCTGAAATGCTCAAAAGCGAGATTCTCTTTGCAGGTCGACTTGAGAATGGACAGGTTGGTATTCCTCCTGTGCGGAAGCAGTCAAGCTGTAGGCCTATACATGTATCCCCTTTCCATGGTCAACTAGTCATGTGCCATCAAACAATGAAAGTATCGATCGGGCACCAGCTACACATAGTCATGAATAGACATTGCGCTAATGGGCTCACAAACTCTTTTGTTGTATACATGAATATTGTCACTGGAGGCAGGTATCTACTGAGCTGAGCCTCTATCGCTGTGTACATCTTCATTCGAGTTTTATTGCGACAAGCACACGCGGATTAGTAACGGCATTGCACAAAACCCAAATCTCTTGAGAGATTTTGAAAGAGCGGGATCCGAAACCTGGACCCGTTTCTAGACACTGTACGTTTTAAATTTGATTTGAAAAAACAAACGCATATTCCCCAAAGTGCATGCAACTTTGCGATTTAAATGCAAGTGCGTTGCTGTGAAGATATGCGTGTGATTTCTTATGATTCTGTCGAGATAATTTTCAGTGCCGACTGAGTTGAAATAGGATGTGTGATTTTCCTTCCCTAAGTCGCCATGTGATTTTGTTTTGTTTAAATTTCTATTGCCATACTCTGAAAATGAATTGTTCTCGCGCTCCGATTCGCAACATTACCGCTCTGTACGGCGCGGGCCAGTCTGAAATAAAAAGAAGAAGAAAAATTTGTTAATTCGGAAACGACATCTTTCGGATTACTAACCTTCGTAAAGATGAATATCTTTCCATCGTCGGACTTATTTAACTTTGGACTGAGATTTAAACCTTCGGAATAGCGAACTGCAGTAACAATAATTTGCTACTATTTTTTCACTGACATTACGTGAAGCACGATGCGTTTCGGTAGTTTGAAACGTGTAAATGTTGCGATGTCTTTCCCCTGCTAGTGCAGACTAAGTTCGGTCACGGCGAAAGTTCCAATACGAAATAAAAAAATATGATTCTTAAAGTCTTTTCAACAATAGCACGCTTCGGTATAGATTTTTATGCGTTTAAACGCAGTTTCTAGTTTCGTACAGAAACCGCAAGTCTTTTCTGCAACGCTCTTCCGTTTTAAATACAGCGTTGCTTGTGATTTGATGGACTTGCATTTGACTTTTAGAATTGCGTTTATTTCTTACAATTTTCTAGTGTCGGATGATTATCAAACGCAAGTCTTTTCAGCGTTCCGTGTGATTTGATGGACTTGCATTTGATTTTTGGGGTTGCGTTTAATTTTTAATTTTGCGTACGAAGTAAAAAATAATACAGGTCTTTTCAACAATAACTCACTTCCGTAGATGTTTAGAGATGCGTTTAAACGCAGTTTCTTATAATTTCGTACAAAAACTGCATGTCTTCTCGGCAATGCTCTTGCGTTTAAATACAGCGGCGCGTGTGATTTGATGGACTTGCATTTGATTTATAGAATCGCGTTGAAACGCAACTGAGTTTTAAAGAAGTTCCCTACAATTTTCAAGTTTCGTACGATTATCAAACGCAAGTCTATTCAACGTTCCGCGTGATCACAAGGACTTGCAATTGCATTATTGATTTTCAGAGCTGCGTTTAATTTTTAATTTTGCGTACGAAAAAAACCACTCAAAATAATGCAAGACTTTTCAACAATAACGCACCTCCGTAGATGTTAAGAGATGCTTTTAACCACAGTTTCTAGTTTCTTACGAAAACCACAAGTCTTCCCTGCAACGCTCTTGCGTTTGAATACAGCGTTGCGCGTGATTTGATTCATTTGACTTTAAGAGTTGCGTTTCAACGGAATTGAGTTTCAGGTTTGTACAACTATTTTCTAGTTTCATATGATTATCAAACGCAAGCCTTTTCAGCAACGCACTTGCGTTTATGTGCAAAGTTACTCGTGATTTGATACACCTGCATTTATTTTTCAGTTGCATTTAATTACATGTAGTTGCATTTGATTACTTTTCTAAAAACGGGCCCAGGTTTCTATTAACGCTTCGGAATAATTAACGTTAGAATATTCGGTTAAACAGAAACACCTACACGTGTATCATGTTCTGATAATGATTTTCTACTAGGACCTTTATGTGTACACAGTTTGTGCGTTTTGAGAATAACGAGCAGGAGAAAAGGGGGAAAGTGAACTGCTTTGGGTAGGCAACTACATGTAATTCTCCAAAGAATGTAAATGAATGTATGCCCTTTCATTTCTGGCGTACAAGACAATGGACGCATGGCGCGAACGCTACCACGCCGTACACTAGCGAATTACCGACTCGCGGGAAAACAATTCTTTTTCAGAGAATGGCGATAAGATTTTGAGCGAAAAAAAAAATATGTCGACTTAGACGAGGGAATAAACACGTATTTCAGCTCAGTTGGCACTAAAAAAATCAGGTCGACTTACGCGAGTTGTCGACTTCTAAATGTCGACTAAGACGAATAAATTTTCAAGGAATAACAAAGGCAAAAATCGGGACTTTTTTATCGTGTCGACTTTACTGTACTATAGCTCCATAGTTTCAGCAGAGCCAGATGTGTATGCACCTCCCTGGTTTCAGGCAGGCAGCTCTCATCAGCTAGCTCTCGCCAACTCCAGCACGTGTCTCCATCAGCATGCTCGTATTATACAGCACAGGGTTACTATACATAGCCCCTGTTTCCAGGCCCCATGCAATTGACACGATGTTTACGACCCATTCAGCGCGTACGCAAATTCCTTTACCCTGCGGTTTTGCCTGGCGGCGCGGCGGCAAACCTGCTTTGAAGTTCCTGGAAATTTCCACCAGCCTATTGCCTGGCTGGCACGGCCATGGGTGTCAAGTTTCCGTCAATCTACCTAGCTATTGTGAATGTTTTTCTTAATACACTTGTCACTTCATTACACACATTTTGCTTCACCAGAGAAGCTGCTTACAAGAGTGGTCTCACGCTCATGTAAGGGGAATAGATACTCTTTCGGATATACTTTTTGATTACGCCTCTCGTCGACGCAAATTAAGGTAATCACAGCGTTACTAACGCGTAATAGCGCGATGCCTTTGGTGGTTTCATTTGTTTGCTAATTTGTCCGTTTTTTAAGCTTCCATGAAATCAGCTGTGTATAAGTGTTCAGCACAAGACAAAGGGAAGACTTAATCCGGGCGTTCCCGAACGCTGGCTACATGGAGCGATGGCTTCGTGGTCAATTGGGTGCAGTGAAGTTGACGCTATTGTGTTCGAAACAAAGGCACTAAACAAAAGACTTTTAAGCTGGCGTTCCCGAACGCGGACGGCATGGGCGCATGCCAAGCTCGAGCCAAGCTGGCTACTTAACAGATAAGAAGGCATGCCGGACGCGGGCGAACGCTCGTGATATTAAATCTGTTGTGATCATTGATTTTTTTTTTTTCCCCACCTTTTTTGTTGCTGTTGTTGTGCTTCTAGAATGTATCAGGGCAATTATCCCCCGGCTAAATACCGGTTAGTGATAAGGTTAGAGTAACGATTAGGGTTAGGATCAGGTTTATGGTTAGAGTTTGGGTTAGGGTTTGGATTGGCTTCAGGATAAGGATTACTGTTAGGGTCAGAGGAAGGGTCTGGGGTAGTTGCCCCGGGGGTAATTGCCCTAGCCCCCTTCTAGGGAATCCGTACTGCTACAGTTGTATCGTTTGTACCTATTGTCTTGGATTTGACAATCTGCATGTGGCCCTCCACGATAATCTTCTGCACCATGGCTTGGCAGTTGTCCCAGAGGAGGCGGGGCACGTCGGTGATGTCGCAGACGTAGCAGAAGGCGGCCAGCGGGGCGTGGAGGAAGTGGGTGAAAAGGTTGCCCTTGTTGGCCGCGTTGTCCTGGATGGTGACCGGCAGCTGGACGGGCGACATCAGGCAGATGGTGGGCTGGCCAAACAAGTTGGGAATGCTCTAGCATGTGTGGGCAAAGGAAGGGCATGGAGCAACGGACATTTAGTACAATATCATTTCAAAAATCACTTCAGTGCTAATCACATTCAAAAATATGTACAATTTACTATCACTACATCTCCCACAATCCATTTCCCTTCTCCCTTATTATGGACAGGAGAAGATTGTGTCTTGAACAAGGCTGAAGTAGAGGGCATGTAGATATGGTGTTGCTTTCAAATTGTCTCTTTATTTTGTTCCCTTATTACACTCAAAAGTACAAAATAAGAGACATGTCCTAATGTGTGGAAAGAGCAATCGAACGGGTACATATTTTCTTGCACTTTTATGTTCTCATAGTGGAATATTTTTTCAGCATGTGAACATGAATGCCACTGTTATATTGATTCACTGCTAACATGGTAAGTACAACTTGCTTTCTTGACAGATTAGAAACTCATGGTACAATGAACCATTAAGTCCAGAAGTCTCTACATAATGGTTGCTATTTGATAGGATATTAGTACTTCCAACTGGATTGAACATGGGTATTTCAATTAACTAGTTTCCGTAATCCTATGCAATTAAATGGAGAATACAGCACTACTTGCTAGTTGAGATTTTGACAGGTCAAGCGATGTACAGAACATACCGTGAAGGCGTGAGCATTGGGGCTGTCCACAATAATGAAGAGGGGTTTCCTGGTGAATGGGTACAGATCCCCAGGGTGAATACTGTGAACAAATAACAACACAGCAATTCAAACGAGGAAACGCATGAACTCGCTAACAAGGCAGTTGCCCTGTGACATATGAAGACGTGTTAACACTCCTTTTGAAAAGAAAAGGACATTCCCGCACACATTTCAGGGTTAGGCAACCAAGTGGAATGAATTCAAGTCTTGACATATGAAGATTTTCAAGAAGTATTCACACTCTATTTGAAAATTAAAGGACATTCCTGCAGCATATATCATTGTTAGGCACCAAAGAGGAATGAATTGTGATTTTTACCTTTAACTATGAAATAAGAGGTTTGGTGGTTAGGTATGACCGCATCGTTTGAATCCCTACTGGCATGAATGTCAAAAGCATCCTGTGATCAGATCTCAGATCAAGATGCATTTATACTGCAACAGAAATTCTTTGACTACGTAATTAAAGTAACTGAAATTCTCTGACTACGTAACCACCCAAGACAAAGGAAATCAATCAATACTTTCAAAGAAAAAAAAAATCCTCAAACTCTCTGCAAAAACACTTATTATACCCTACATATAGCCCACAAGGTACTGTATTCTGAAACAAAATTGACTCAGGTTTATTACATGTATCAAGATGGCAAAAACTCACTTGAACTTATACACACAAAAAAGCAAAGTTGACAAAACGAACAAAATATAGTGTCACAGGAAAACTGACTGTCACTACTGCATATTAGTAAAAATAAAGGAACATTTTCAGAGGGACTTGAATACCCTACGTATGACCAAACTGATGCATTTTCCTAAACTATCAAAAGATATGAAGATCAACTGCTCGGTGAAATTTCTGTGTGCAATCGAAAGCTGACACACAAATGCAATGTTCATCCATATGAAGTCATCTAATACATGCATATCAAAGCACAGGTGTAGCACATGCACATGCATCAAAGCACATGCATCAAAGCACAGGTGTAGTCCACACAAATGACACAATTGTAAATTGCTATCATAATTTCCACACATTGGTGGACATACCACCCCCCCCCCCCCCAAAAAAAAGGAAGCATTTCTCTCTCAAAAGGTGTGTGTGAACATGCCCTTGCATGAGTATAAGCTGTAATAGAATTTGGTGCACAGTCTCTGCAATTACGTTTTTATTGAGTAATTCATCCAGTAACGATGCATTACAAGTCCAATGAAGACAAAAATAACAAGACAAGAGGACCCCTCCGCCCCCCCCCCCACCCCCCGAAAAAAAAAGAGAAGAAAGGATACATGGTCGGGAGTATCCGTGGCTTCCAATTTAACAGGCTGGAGAAGAACTCCACACCCTGAAAGTATGGCTGACAATATTTGTCTCAAATACTTCAATCACAGATTCCTCACAGGATTGATTACATTCTGATGCTAGGATACCCACCAGTGGATGTCCTTGAGCTGGGCAGAACGTTTCACATGGTTCTCTCCGTTCTCCTTCTTTGGGTTGGTGGCTACCCCGCCCATGTCGTACGCCCCATCGCTGTCAGGCTTCCCGGGGGCTGAGGCGCTGGCAGCCAAGTAGACCAGGAGCACAGAATTTGGTGGTAGCTCCTGGAGCGTGCATAGCGACATTGTGGACATTTGAAGTTTGGTAAATCATTATACGTGTCCAGGTATTTAACTTGCCAAGCACTTTCATGAGTATTTAAAAAGTTTCCCAAACTTGACCAGGTTGCAGACCGGCAAGCCCATTCAGGTGAAGCAATGTGTCTCAGTTCAAAGGAAGGGCTACTGTTATAATCATCCTCATCACTATCATCATCATTATAACTATCAGAACACAACATAAAAGAAACTATGCTTTTAATATGTGACCCTGCACCTCAAAACAAACAAAAAGTCGCCAGACATGAATTATTAGTTAAGACCATATTCTAAAAGAGCAGACTTTAAGCTTTAAAATGATGTATAACTCAAATCAAATGGACTCTCCTAACCTATCTAAATATTGGAAAGAAAGCACAAACTCAGGAAAAGTGTGAACTGAGAAAAGAGGCTCTAAAGTACAGTGTCTATTCAAGCGCTTAATCTTTACCAAACCGTGCTGGCTGTGGGGTGAATGGGACAAAAAACAGGAAGTAAGCCACCAGAGTAACATCAATGAAGGGATTATCAGATTAAATTGAAAATAAGCATGCCTAATTAACACATTCTGTCCATAATTAATGCCAACTTTTAAAGTAGTAGCACTATTCTTTCAAAAGTTATTAGAGTTGAAAGTGAAGAAAGTGGACAAGGTTTTTCAGAAATGAAAAAGGGATTCTATAGACACACCTAATCACACTATTCTACGAAAAATGTTCGAGATAAAGTGCTAAAAAAAAACACTTTCCTGCCCGTTTTATGATACCAAATTTTAGCATAATGTAAAAGAAGACCCGCTCTTTCAGAAAATATGAAAAAGTCAAGTTTGGCTAGGTTGACCCATTTCACTTATTTTCAGTCCTCACGCAAAATCAGTGTGTGCGACTTTATGTTCGTTTTGAGGTGCACTGTCACATATGTCACTGATACACTCTGGTGTGATCCCACATTTTATAGAAACTTGCAGTAGCAAGAGTCACTGTTGAGTAGAATTAGAATTTGAACATTTTTTTTTTTTATTTGAAATTGAGAGTTTGATTAGAATTTATCTTCATTTTAGGTGACAACTATGTAAAGGAAGCACAGAATGCCTTAAGCAACCTACAGCTTTGAGTTCCCTATGGAGGACTAATCAATGAGGATAAAGTGCTTTGCTTTTGGGCAGAACTGCTGCAGCCATGGGACTCAAACCAGGGACATTACAATTGATAATCCGTGGTCTTATCCACTGAGCTACACGTACAACAACTTCATCACAGCTTATCTGTCCATACACAACATAGTTCAGTGACTCATCAGTCTCAAGCCTGAGATATTTTGATAACACGCGCCCAACCAAGCCATCCTTCAAGTAATTCAGAACGCCTACCTTCACTCCTGCAGACATGAATGTGTAGAACTGGTCAAATGACGGCTTGTACAGGAGGTACTTGTGGGGGTTCTGCCGCTTGATTTGGGTCTGGTCCTGTCAGCAACAGATTTATTAACAACCAAAGCATGGATTTATTAACAACCAACGCCTATAAAAATAGTGCACTACTGGACCGATGAAAGCATTGCTACATCATGTTTACTTGAAAATATGATACATCATGATTAACACCTGACAAAGTCACCAAACAATGATTTCCTTAATTTTCAGAATTCTACAATTCATTTGCTTGGCTTTGCCCCACTATACTGCAAATCTTCATCAGAAACAGGAAAGAAGCTGGCAATCTGTTGGCCAATTATTTAAATACTGAATATCAAATCCAAGGTTTGAATACAGTCATGATTAAACTTTCAAATAAAACAGTTCTATTAGCAATGAACCATGTTTCATTAAAAGGGGGAAAATAGTGAATTCAATCATAAACACATTACCCCTGGTATTTAGAATTTCAAATGTGGACAGCAGATCATTAACCCGTTGAGGACGGACTGATTTTGCTACAGCATGCATTTCCCATAAACACCTGCCCGAGTACACTTGGGACTCGTCCTCAACGGGTTAAGACATCTATACGGAAATTGTTCACTTTTCAGCTGAATATCTTTCTGACTTCTCAGATTCAATGTCTCTGTTTATGAGGGTAACATGGTAACATATGACAGATTCTGAGTTGAATTGTTGTTTCTTTCTTCACCTATCCCCCTCCCTTCTCTCCTTCTGATATGGTCTCCTCTTCTACCTCTCCTTGACAGTCTGTTTTCTCTCCCCTACCCCCTCTCGATGGATCACAAGTCTTTTTATGTCCTGTGGTGGGTGGGACACAAAAGAGAATGGCTTCACTACCTTGACGCTGTTTTCGTCTCTCAGTGTGGGTTCCCTCTCCAGTGTCTGAAGCATTCTGTACATGTCCAGGGTCAGCTCGCTGAACTTCACCTGCAACATCAAGGCAACAGGAGGGTAGAAATAACTATCTTGCTTACCAAGGCCTTTAACATGATGGGGCATTCTTCTACCGCTGAACATCTCAACCCGTCCCCACCCCATCCCAGTTTATCAAATGAACAGATCTATTATGTCACAATTATTACTGTCCCAATCGGCACTCAAACTACCTGCATAAGCTGTTGTTTTTCGCATACATATTTTTTTTTTTTTTTTTTGCAAATGACAAGGTCAAGGACATTTTCGCGAGATGTTATTTTCATGATTTGGACACCTCGGCTATCATTGGTGCACTAGTACCTGTCAGTCTGAGATATTTTTGCATGTGGTTAAATTTGTGATCCAGCAGTCATTTGCGAAATTTGCAAAAATTAACCCTATTCCCACCTGGGGGGGGGGGGGGGGCATTTTGGCCCCCCCTCGACGTTTCGCGTGATTATTCCGCAACGCGTGATGCTCTTGCCGCGACATTTTATGACTTTTTTTCTTTCAAGTATCGCGCAACTTTTGAAACAATTTGTCACTCCCGGGCACACCGTTATGAAGCCACGCCCCTTTGAAAAAAATTGTCAACCCCAAAATTGCTCAAAAACATGATTTTGAGTACAAATCCAATGTAAACTGTGTTTTTGCAATTAATTCATATAAAAATGAATATTTTTACTTTCAATGGCTGATTTATTTTAGCCTGTTTATGCTTTAAAAAGTTTCTGCGACAAATTTTGACAAAAAAAAGAACAAAAACAAAAAGTAAAAAACAAAGAAATACATAAGAAATTCAATAAATAATAAAATACATAAGAAATATTATTGTTGAGTACATTTTTGTAAATTGAAAAGAATATGTTCACCAAAAATTAGAAGTCTTGGAGCTTTATTTTTTTATTTATAGGCCAAAAATTTATTTTTGCATAAACTAGCATAAATTAATACAAAATACATTTAAATTAAAATTTGAAAAATCCAAAAAAAAAAAAAGCCCCCCCCCCCCTCGGTGGTTTCAAGTCCCGCAAAAAACGCAGTGGGAATTAGGGGTATGGAATTCTGACACAAAAATTTAGCAATCCTTCAGTCTTTTTAATGGAGTTAAAGGTGAAAATATAAATTCCATGCATAAATTTATATAATTAATTTATTAAGAATAGAAAATCAATATTTTTCTAATATGTGAAAAGTAATCTCGTAGTTGACATCCTGCTCTATGTTCAGGCAAAATTTTGTAGCGATCGCGCCATCAGCGGCCGAGATCTGAAGGGGGGGGGGTCAAATTGACCCCCCCTCCCCCAGTAAAGACTTGGTCTCACATAGCCCAGTTAGAATAGGGTTAAACCCTCACAAAAATAATAGCTTATAGGGCCTACAGTACGCAGAAGGTAGAAGGTAACGGACAAGAAAGTGAGAACAGCTGACCTGGTGGGCTGAGTTGCCCACAATGATGGCCTCCTGCAGAGTAAGCTCGCTGGTAATGGACGGGTCTTTGGCGGGGACAATCTCCTCGGTGAGCCGGTGGGTTTGGACCTGGGGCGAAGCCTGTTCGTCCAGTACCCGTATGCCCTCATCAGCCTGGGTGGGTGGTGGAATGTAATAACAGGGCCATGGTTAATATAACAGATCTTATACCTCTCCTAGCCAGGAAATGTTTAAAGGGATCGTATAGTTTTGGTTGAGACCTAATTTCAGGTTTCTTACATTTTTTGGTGAGATAATGAGAAACCTCTAATGAAATATGAAAGAGCATGTAATTCTATGATGAATTCAACATTTGATGAAAATTGGTTTTAGAATGGCTGAGATATCCAAAAAAGAGCGATTCTAATAAAGTGTGGGACCCACACTTTATTATGATCGCTTTGTTTTACTTTGTTTTTGGATGTTTCAGTCATTCCAAACCCGGTTTTCATCAAATAAACTTTGAATTCCTCTTAAAATGGTATGTTCTGTACTATATCAAAAGTGTTTTCTTGGTATCTCGCAAAAAGTAATAAGACCAATTCTCATCTCCACCTATACTGTACCATCTCCACCAATACTGTACCATATCCAGACCTCAAAAGTAGAATGTACACAAAAATGTGCATGCTCATTCAGAAGAATAAAGAGGAAGGGTGTGTATTGTTTTTCTCTCTCTTCCTTTTTTTTTTTTCATACAAATATGTTTTCCTATGAATATCAAGATTCATGAAACTCACAGGTACTGTTTGAAATTGGGTCAACGTGTCCTGCTTAAAGATTTTTTTTTCATGGCCACTTTGTGAGAAGAGTTTCATTGGCAGCAGATCAATAGCATTACATGCGCCTATTCAGAATTGAGATAGGATGAAACCCAGGCACGCTCAATAAACTTTGCCTTTTGAGATATTGTGGCACGACCACTAAGGACATAAACGGTCACATCGTGAGCAGAAAAAAGTGCTGCTAAACCCAATCACCTGCATCAGAGAACTCAGTAAAACAACATACAGATGTAACTCTTGCCTTATGCTTGTCCTGTTTCATACTCTTTAGTCTTCTAGATTTACAATTGATCCTAATGCTCTGAATCTCTTACCAGTCTTATGCATTTTGGATTTCACTCTAGCAGTCATCAAAATTAACCCTAACATGGAGTGGGGTTCCACTTCACACAATAAATTTTAACCTTCTGTTATGCTAATGCATGATACAGTGGGCTTCCATTATAACAAAGTCCTTTGGACTGGCAGTTTTCTTTTGTTATATCGACAACAGAGAGCCGATAATGTTGCAGCCTGAATTTTTACTTTGTCATATTTATTAAACCAGAATTTTTTTATAGCCAGGTTCGCTATAACGGGAGTGCACTGTAATTGATCAGTGGTATTAATGGTCATAAACCATACAAGTATGACAGCTCACATCTATAAAGGCCTCGATTTCACCCAGCACTAGGTCCCACTCCGGTTGATCCTCCGCATTGTAGTTGGAGCGATATTCTTCCAAATTCCTGCTCAATTCCTGTTGGACACGAGCAGCAGCAAAAAACAACATATTCAACCAAATTGGATCTGTCACATTCATGTAAGATGAAAAAAAAAAGGAGAAGAAGGAAGCATTTTGCCAACTTCGGCCGACCATTAGAACTTTACTCTTCAGCAAAAGGAAAACGACAAACTTTTTAATTTTTTTCTGCCAGACTAAGAAAGTATCACAACCAACTGACACAGATCTATGGAGGACTTGCCATTTTCTCCTGAATAAAGCACAAACACACACAACCTTTAATACACACACACAAATGGATTCTCCCTTATTTTGTTCCAGGCAAATATAGAGATGATTTAACTATGCAACGGATGGCAGTAGCATCCCATGTAATACAGGACCTACTACAGATCCTGTAGTTATGATGGCGATGATGATACTAACAAAAACATACACTAGCAGAACTTTTCATATTCACCATAATCATCACTATTATCACTATCTTCATCATCACAGGGAAGTTGGAATGATCAAAAAATAAAATTATAAAAAAAAAGACCTCTAACATCACAGTATTGACATACATCAAATGCATACATGCATACCTACTTAGCTCTGGTGGATCCTTAGCAGTAGACAAAAACATAAGACTATGTTGAAATCTGTAATACTTGCATGCCAAAGTCATACAATACGAATGGTTCTGCCATTGATTACTATTGATTGATAAAGTTGATAAAGTGAAAAAGAGTCACATTAACACAACAGAAGCTATCTGTACAGTATGTCCCCAAAAAAATTACAACGGGGCCCTCCGCAATGATATCTTTAAAAATAGTGCATCAATCTAAATATAAATTCAGGGTATGAAACTATAACTCATTGTCCACATCTTACAGAAAACCCCACTCGATTTGCTTCAGTGGTCAAAGAGAAATACAGAATTTTGTAAAGGATGTCGGGAATCTCTTCCGTCCAAGTTCTGCCTATTATTCACACACAAGATCATGAAAGTGCTAAACTCGGAAGAATCCGATTCATGACATGCTTTACAACAATCCACATTTCTCTGTGACCGCTTAACCAAATCGAATGGGAATTTCTTTAAAATAGAGCTAAAATGTTATATTCTAAGACCCTGAAGTAGCATTTTAAAAAAATTAATCATATTGGGTGTTATCGATGCAAAAATCTGATCTGTAATTTTTTGGGGGACATACTGCAGTAAGTCGCCCCAAAAATTACAGATCAGATTTTCGAATTGATAACACCCAATATGAACAACCAGTCTAAGTGCTACTTCAGGGTCTTAAGATATAACATCTTAGCTCTATTTTGCAGAAAACCCCATTCAATTTGGATAAGCGGTCACAGAGAAATGTGGATTGTTGTAAAGCATGTCATGAGTCTGATTCTTCCAATTTTAGCACTTTGATGATCTTGTGTGTGAATAATAGGCAGAACTTGGACAGAAGAGATTCCCGACATCCTCTACAAAATTCCTCATTTCTCTTTGACCACTGAAGCAAATCGAGTGGGGTTTTCTGTAAGATGTGGGCAATGAGTTATAATTTCATGCCCTGAATTTGTATTTTAAATACAAATTCAGGGTAATAGATTGATTCACTATTTTTAAAGATATCTTTGCGGAGGGTCCCGTTGTAATTTTTTGGGGGGACATAGTGTACAATGGTCACACTGTACAATGGTCACACTCATTAAAGGACAAGTTCACCTTCAATAACATAAGGATTGAGAAAATGTAGCAATATTAGTAGAACACATCATTGAAAGTTTGAGGAAAATCGGACAATCCGTTCAAAAGTTATGAATTTTTGAAGTTTTTGTGCAATTAGCGCTGGATGAGAAGACTACTGCAGTGTACGATGTCACATGCGTACAACAATATAAGGAAAATATAAAGAGAATTTCACAAAATTTCATCTTTTGAAAAAAGTACACATTCCCTTGACTCGTTACCGACATGTCATGGGTAATATTATTCCCCCTACCTTTAGACAGAGGCAAGTCAAATGCTCTTTTATTATGCGAAAAAAATGAAAATATGTTGAATTTTCTTTACATTTTCTTTAAACTGTTGTACTCATGTGACATCATAAGCTGTAGTAGTCTCCTCGTCCAGCAGTTCCGACACAAAAATTTAAAAGATTCATAACTTTTGCATCGATTGTCCAATTTTCCTCAAGCTTTCACTGATGTGTTCTACTATTATTGCTGCATTTTCTCAATCCTTATGTTTATGAAGGTGAACTTGTCCTTTAAAGAAAACAAATTTGACACCAACCTTTACCAAGTCCTTGACTAGATCCATCTTACGTAGTAAAAGCCCGACCACAATCACTCTTGCGTAGTACCGCAACTTCTTGACCATCAGTTCGGGACTGCACATGCACAGCATTTGGAACAACATGGAACAACATTTCATCACAAAGTGCATTTTTCATGGAACACATGAGGCATTTCACATTAAGAGGACTATGTTACACTGTTCTGGGTCTTGTCTTTTGTGTACAGTTGTACAGCTTACACTTATGAGCTAAAGTGAATGTCAGCATTATCACAGACACAATTTGAAGGCCAAAATTCACAACTAGGTAAATGTAGTCGTAATCTTTGTATGTGTGTTGCAAATGGATTATGCAAAGTTCAGTTGCATAGTATGCACAACACGCTCCATAATGATACATAAACTTGTACCAACAAGATATAATAATCATCATGTGCTGTCATGTCCGTACGTGGTGGATGACAGTACACTTTAAGTGTGTTTTTAGCTGATAGATTTGATCTTGAACCATGGATTTGATTCAAATTGCCTTTGTGAAGTCAGGCCCTAATTTCCTTTGCTCAAGTTATTCTTTCAGGCCCACATTAGTCAGCATCTGTGGCAAGAATAGTCTTGCACATTTTTACACATGTTTGAGAAGTTCTATCTTTCAAGCATAGATATTCATTACTACTTTTGAAAGAAGAAAACAGACAGATTCAATCAATTAATTGCGCAAAAAAAAAAAGTAGATATATACATACCTTTTCTCTCTATTAACTTTGGAGAAGTACGCCCTCGCTCTGATGGCAGAGTAGAATGAGTACGCTTCATGGAGGTAATTGGTCTCACTGGTTCTTAAACTGCAAGATAAAAGCATGAATTTGGACCAGTTAGTAAAACATTTCAAAGGAATTTCACATAGTACATGTACAAGTTTTGAATAGTCCGGCAAAATCTACAGTTAAAATATTTTTGGAAACTATATCTAATCCAAGAAACACTAAGTACAATGTAACTCTGCATCACATGTGAGTTTCCCAATGATGGCTCTAAAAATTGATGAACCATACTCCTGCAGTAAAAACACTATAAAAAAAAAAAAAAAGGAGGCACAAAAACAAGGCAAACACCATGCAAAGTCTCGCCCGCACATCCCAGATTGTGATTACAGTGTTTTTCTGGATAAGTTCATTGACCTGTGGCCTTTGACCTTGTTAGAATTTACCAAATGAATTTGACTGAGATCCTTAGCAATGTACCTTTGGTAAAAATTTGGTAAAAAATGTGGTGGTCATACAATATCAAAGCTGTGGAAAGTACACCACAATACAACATTTGTATGTGTACAGAGCTTTAATATCATGCAAAGATTTACCTATCTATGTTGCCAATGGTTGTTTTTATTGCAATAATCATCAATGTTATCATTACCATAACTATTAGATTTATTATCAATATTACATAATCATCAATCTTACAAATGCACTTCTTTATCAGTCATTTTCATGACCATTGCATCTTGACTGTTCTCATCATCACAAGCAGCACTATATGATTATTATCCTAAAATCATCTTAGTGACGGGCACGCTACTGTGTGTAGGTGAGCAAAAACTCCAAAATAGCATTCTCTCCAGAGGGAAACAATAAGAAAACAAAAGCAACTGTGCTGCACTATGGGGCTGCATTCATTACTTTTGAAGTCATGTTGCAAAAGGAGAGCTCTTGGTATGATTGACAGTCTGTCTCTTGGCACGAAAAGGACCCCCATTTGTTGCCTAGCAACATGAGTGCAACACTGCTCCATGTCACCTCAGCCACATCCTCCCCTGCCAGGTGGTAGTCACTTCCTCCTGATCAATGAATCACTCTGCACATCCCTACTGCACATCCAACACTGGCACTCATTTCATACACAACCTTGCATCTCTTGATACACTGTTGCCATGGTGATCTGGCTTCAGCATCCACACTAAGAAAGCTACACACTGGTTCTTAATGGAGGGCAGAGTACATGACTTCTTTTTGTCTTTGTAAGTGATTTTGGAAGTGATCCAGCTACAGATAAGTTTGGATGTACATTGTATACAGAACACGTTGTACATTTTGAAATAACTGGCGAAGTGCCATTTGAATTCATACCGTACAGTAGGTCACTCAAATTCACTTGATTTTGTGAAACATGCACTTTGATTATAAAACCTTGCTACAGATCAGATGGAATACAGAATGTCAAGTACCATTCTAGATGGGAATTATGTACATTTGTATGAAGGTCATTATCTTTTGTTTCCATTAAACGAAATGCATGTATACACCATCACCACCCTCTTTCCTCTCTCAATAAGGAAAAAATGCTTTCAATGCATGTACTAAAAGGACAGTCTAATAAAGGTTGATGATCTCAACCTTCCATGTTTAGAACATATTGTGCACAGGTGTTCACCGCACAATAGAATGTACTCCACAATAGTCTCTCCAACCTTGGCATTTATTTTCTTATTTTTAGCTCCTGGTGACTTTTACTGACAAGTGATGTATCATTGTGTAAATATGCAATCTCTTCTTGCACCAAAGGCATTAAAGGACAAGTTCACCTTCATAAACATAAGGATTGAGAGAATGCAGCAATATTAGTAGAAAACATCAGTGAAAGTTTGAGGAAAATTGGAAAATTGATGCAAAAGTTATGAATTTTTAAAATTTTTGTGCTGGAACTGCTGGACAAGGAGACTACTACAGCTTGTGATGTCATATGAGTACAACAGTATAAAGAAAATGTAAAGAAAATTCAACATATTTTCATTTTTTTCACATAATAAAAGAGCATTTGGCTTGCCTCTTTCTAAAGGTAGGGGGAATAATATTTCCCATAACATATGTCGGTAACGAGTCAAGGGAATGTGTACTTTTTTCAAAAGATGAAATTTTGTGAAATTCTCTTTATATTTCCCTTATATTGTTGTACGCATGTGATATCGTACACTGCAGTAGTCTTATCATCCAGCAGTTACTGCACAAAAACTTCAAAAATTCATAACTTTTGAACGGATTGTCTGATTTTCCTCAAACTTTCAATGATGTGTTCTACTAATATTGCTACATTTTCTCAATCCTTACATTGTATGTTTATGAAGGTGAACTTGTCCTTTAATCAATTTATCATCTAGGTGAATGCCATAGGAACAATTTAACAAATATTCTTTCTGAAAATGTAACTGTAGTTTGCTCTTCGATTGGCATATTGCATGTTGGAGAGCTTTCTTCACCATTTGACACAGCTGTCCCAAAACTATGTGGGCAACATATATGTAATGTCAAATAAACAGAGACTACCCAAAATCTGTGATCTCTACATGTATATTGCATCATCATTACCTTCCTATTGGACTGAGACATATTGGGACACATGAGTGGGACTGCAAATATATTGGGCACATAAAGGGTTTTAAAAACAAACTGTGGTAAAATCATGTACCATACATTGTACAACTGTAGTCATTCACATGATACAGACATGTATATCAGCTGAGATACAATGTCCAACTGGAAGAAGGCAAAAGCTCTCTGGGTTCCGTGACCAACAGAGTACAGCTGTGTAGCTGCATTGCTTGCCTCAACACTTACATTACAATTACCATTCATAACCTGCCCAAAATATTTTTTTCCTTTTGTTTCCAATTAAACAGTTTTACGAAAACGATTCATGGACAATAAATACAGAAAAAAGTCACCATACTATGATTACAAAATCTATATTACGATTACAAAATCAGCTCTGCCAAACAAATTTGACTTTCCCACAAATATTTAACATTTTTTCTTTTCACCAAAATGTAAAAGAGGAGTGGTTTTCTGACCCAATGTAAACATAAGAACATACAACTGTAGATCTGAGATAAGTAAGGTCATTCCTGACAACCAAAACATTGAGCTACAGATTTAAAGGGACTGTACAGTACTGGTTGAGGTAGGGATTCATGTTTTGAACATTCCTAAGTGAGATAATGAAAAGTCTCTTATGAAATATGAAAGAGCATGTAATTTTAAGAAGGATTCAACGTTTATCTGATGAAAATTGGTTTTCAAATGGCTGAGACATCCAAAAAAGTGTTAATAATAAAAGGCGACATGCCACAACTTTATTAGGATCTCTTTGTTTCACCTTGTTTTTGGATATCTCAGCCATTTCAAAACCGATTTTCATCGAATAAACTTTTGATACCCCTTAGAACTGCATGCTCTTTGACATCTCATAGAGTGGTTTCTGAATATCTCGCAAAACGTTAAAAGCTAAATCTTCACCTCGACCAGAACTGTACACACCCTTTAAAATTCCCTTGACTTAGATTGTAGAAGGCATCCTTTTTATTCTTTCATCATTTGTGTAATTCTATAGGAGAATATGACATGTAACTTTACTCAAATTGACACACATTATGGTTCTGTTACTGTAGAGAGATGTTGTTATCAAAAAGATGCTATTCTGTGCTCTTGCATAAAATTTCAAATCATTGCTCCCATAATGGCTTAAATAGTCTCGGAAAAGTGATATATTAAATACATTGTACATACATACAGGGGCCCTAGAAAGCTATTCATATGTAATTTGTGTGTTTTTATGTATTGTTTTTGTTTGTCTGTTTGTTTGTTTTGTGTGTGTGTTAAATAAACTTAAATAAACAGTAAAATAAATAGATATCAATTAACAAATTACTTCAGGATAATCAATTAACAAATAACTTCAGAATTGTAAGAACTTATGATTGTTAGAGGAACCAGTAGCACTCAAAAGTAACAAAACTAATAATTAACAAAAGTGGGGTAGGCAATGTTATCTATTAAAAACATAGTTTATGGTTTTAAACTGAATGTGGGTATACTGTTTGGGCTGTATACAATCTGTTTAATCCAAATGATATCTAAACTAGAAATGTCGCTACGGCGACTGATGCCTCCGCCATAATGCATGATTCTCCCAATAGGTGTATAGTACAATGTCTTGACAATGTGTGATGACAGTTTCACATAACTGGCAAAATATCGAAATAACAGGTTTGTCAGAAATATCTTGAATGTTCACTTTCCACGAACTGGGTTTGCTAAAATTGTCTATTAAAGAGTGCAGGTACACATATTTGGGGAATTGAAAATTTTTACTTGACTTCTGACCGACCTTATTATAAGTTTATGCATTGAGTATAATTTTCAAGGTATGAAGAAAGAGTGTAATTACAGTACAAAATATTTTTTTTTTCATTTAAACCTGACCTTTAACCCTTCACCTTTGACCTTTGACCTTCTGGCTGGAAATTTCCAAGAGAATCTCCATCAAGTAATACATGTACATGTATATATTAAACACTTTTAAAACTAATAATGCAATCATTGCATATACTAGTATGCATGTATGAGGGAAATACAGTAGTAACATTTTGAGGAGTTGACCTTGACCTTTGAACCCCTGACTATTGACCCATGACCCCTAAATTCCCTAGATAATCCCTGCCAGTCAGTACATGCATATGTACCATGCTCCATGAAGATACATTGAACCATTTGCGAGAAAAGTGATATTGCAACATTTTCACCTAACTTTTGACCTTTTGACCTTTGACCTTATGACATGAAACTCTCTCTGGAGAATCCTTATGCAGTAGTACATGTCTACACTAAGTTTCAAGAAAATAACTGCGGGCATTGCATAGATATGGGGGAAATAGCAACATTTTTAGCATTTGACCTTGACCTTTTGACCTTTGACCTCTTGTCAATGTCACTAGAATCTACTCAACTAATTGTCCCATCATATATCATCCTTGGACCAAGTTTGGTGAAAGCTGCTTCATCCAGTTTTGAGTTATCACATAAACAGATAAATTTTAGGATTTGACCTTGATCTTTGACCTTTGACCTCTGTCCGATTTCACTGAAAAACTAATCAAGTAATTGTCCCATCATACATCATCCTCCAACAAAGTTTGGTGAAATTTGCTCCATACAGTCTTGAGTTATCGCGTAAACGGATACAATTTCATGATTTGACCTTGACCTTTGACCTTTGACCTTTAGCCGATTTCACTCAAAATCTTATCAAATCGTTGCCCCATCATACTTCATACTTGGACCAAGTTTGGTAAAATTCCAGTAAATATTACTCAAGTTATCGCGTAAACGAAAGCGGACGGACGTACGGACGTACGGACGTACAGACGTACGGACGTACGGACGTACAGACGTACGGACGTACGGACGTACGTACGGACGGACGGACAACCCGAAAACATAATGCCTCCGGCACCACTTCGTGGCGGAGGCATAAAAAAACTGATAATGGACCAACAAAATGCTGGTCTTCACACTCCTTTTCTATTTTTAATAAACTTCACCTTTCCTTGCACATTTGTCACAGTTCTACATGTATGAGGTCTTCTTTCACAGCTTAATAGAAGAACAGCTGCACTGTGTATTCATGCTTTCAGCAGAATTCAACAAAAGCTTTTATTTACTGTAATTGATCACATTGTCACTGACAGTTGACTCACTAATAGTGGTAGTACAGCTGACCAATCTTGGAGGCTATTTCACCAATCTGCCATCGCTTCAGTCCATACCTCAGATCAAGGACTTGCCTGCAAGAAAGGACAAGATACCGTCAATCTAACACCACCCATACTAGAATCGGCTGGAAAACCCAAGACTTTGAATACAAGAGCAATCAGAATTGTGAAGGAAGTGGGTTGGCATTCATATCAATTTCCATTAACCTTTGCAGGAACATTACCACTTCGTAAGGATCACATCTTTTTGAATACATGAAGAGTTTGTTCGCAAAAACCGATAAGTCCATATTTGCCAAATGAAGATATTTGCGATTAAAGGTCAAGAAAAATAAAGAGAATAATAAGATTTTTTTTGCTTCTTTTGACCATAACTTCAAAAATGTACCTTTATATGTAGTGACCAATATGTCATTAAAAAGGCATTATTTTGTACTTTATGACAGAGACCGTACTTCAAAATATAAAAAAATGGACTTATCGGTTTTTGCGAACAAACTCTTCACATTATTGCATTACACCAGTCCAATTTTATCACATTTTTATCACAGATGTCATGGTATAAATTCCCTCAACTTGTCAGTCACAAGAGGAAAAATTAAACAAAAATGAATAAAGAGGAAAAATTAAACAAATATGCTTTTGCTATCAATGAGGAAATTCACAAACAAGGTTGTAAATGGTGCATTCCCCCCCCCCTTTTTTTTTTCTTGTTAAACGGGCATTAGAGTCCAATAGAGAAGGCTAACTCAAGTGGGCTAACTTACAACACTTACTTACAAAGAACACAAGCTTGTGTATGGGTGTACATTGCATTGTAAGCAATACCCACGAGTATTTTCTTTCTTTTTTTTAAACAAAGGCCAATTTTACATTACATTGTACATTTAAATGACACACAACTTCACCATGCAAGTACAAATTTTTCATTCTTTTGATGCAAAATGCACCGGTAATTTAGTTTTCCATCCAAAAGTTTGTTTCAATTTCAATAACTGCACAGTACATACAATGTACATGACAGTGCACAAATTAAAAGTATTAACAAAAGAGCCTACCGCACACTATTCAGGCTTGCACAGTCAATATTTCTCATAAATGTAAATTCGATACCATCCATGCAGTCAACATGTACAACCTGTACTACTTGACTACCTTCGCACAGGTGGATTACCAACTGTCCGGTCTCTTTCGACAAGTACCGGTAAAAGAATTTCATTCAGGGCACTGAGGGCTTTCAAAGAATTGTTGGAGGAATGGGTTAAATGAACAACTTCAATTCTTTAAAAAAAAAGAAAAAGGCTCTACAATTTGAATTAAAACAGCTACATATACGAACCAGATTCCACAGGCATGTGCAACGCTGCACAATTTATACTTTAAAATATGAATCATCTCAGTACACTTATCTTTCTGGTTTTTACATTCAAGTACAAGACAAATCTTAGCACTATGAGGGGGCAAAAAATTGCAGTTTAGTGTAGCTATTGAGCAAATCCTGAACACCTGAAGTATGCTGTTTGTATTTTGTGTAAACATGAAGTTTCATTTAGCAAATGAAGTTTCAAATAGCAAATTTCCTCGCAGATAAGATTCTGAAAGCATTCCAACACATGTCATATTGACCACCTGTACATTCACAATCTCATCTACATTGTATACAATTAATGTATATATCTATTGTACATTGTAGAAGAAAGCAACGTAGCTTTTTAACAGGAATGACCAAGTTCAAAGAAAATTACCAGTACTCAAAAAGTTTGTCTTCATCTGCAAAATAAGCTTCCAAACCAGCAGTACAAAAATGAACTGATTTATATCTGACACAAGTCAGCATGGCAACAATTCAAAACTTGCAAACTGCACGCAACTGACGTGAAGACAGGAGATGTGGCATACATACCTGTTTTGCTGCTGAAATTTCCACAACTTTGTGTAGACATCAAATGTCCTTGCAAAATATGATTGCCACTGTTTATGTCCATACTGAGGCAAGTCCCTGGAACAACAAATTGCCATACAAAATTACCATACACAATGGAACAAAAAACATACAAAATTACCATACAAAATGGAACAACAAATTACCATACAAAATTCAATAATATGCACAAGAGACCACAGTCTACACATGCATTGTACCTAACCAGATATTCCTAATCCTAATCTGATTCATCACAGGAGACTACACATCTACAACATAGGGACCCTGGCTGCATCACCAGCATGAGGCAGCCAGGTGGAACCTGCCCACCCTAGCATCAAGAAGGCAGGTACACCACTCAAATTATCATCCTTCTTAAAAGCAGTAAGGGGTTGGTCCTGGGTCTACTAAATGAAATTTATTCTTTATTAGAACAAGATCTAAAAGAAATATAAAAATTAAACAGAACAAAGATCACAAAACCAAAAATTTTCTAGAAAGGCAAAGTATAAACCATGAGAAATACAGTAGTTTTAAAAAATCGTCACTGTAACACAGAGCAATCCAAACACTTTTTTTTTCTTTTTCTTTTTTGTGAGCACCCCCATGGCTTGGAATCATCTCCCACCAACAGTAGGCCTATTACAACAGCCCATTTCCAGAAGTCTTCAGAAGTAATATGGAAAAAAAGTCACAATTTGCATTGCTACAACTAATTAGCTTTGTGCCCTCTCTCCCGAATGACTATGATACCACTAATCCAACAGTATACACATCCACTAATCACTATCCAGATCCAGCTCCAGATCCTAGGCTATGCTTATATTCATCATTCATTCATCACGTTGGCTTGTTTTTTTACTACTGTAGTTCATCATGTCAGAAGTATATTCAACAGTCAATTCGTTGAATATGGTACCATGAACAATGCAGGAAAAGGACAAACCTATTATTGTCAGTATTGATTCACTCATACTTCCCAGCACTGTTTCAACCATCAAGTACCACAAGAAAATCAAGAAACAGTCAATAGGTCTAGATAATCTAAATTCATATTTTGATGGAAATGCAAAAGTAGGCATGATCTAACACGTTAGTATAATCATGTAACATTTTATATAGCTTTTAAAATTGTAGCGTTGACATTAGAATCTAATGTACTAACGTTAGAAACATTCTAACCACTAACTAGTACTACATTACAGGGCTGTTGTGTCGAGTCTCTAAACTACCGGTAAATTTACTAAATTTATCTTAAAATAAAAATGACTGGAATCTCCTAAATTTAATCGAATCCTACATCCAGCTGACATAAACACTGTCAGTGTCACTGTACTTGTGTGTAGGCCTATGTTAATCTAATAATTGCTTTGGATAGGCGGGGTTTGATAGAACTAACATTAGCAGTTTTCTAGACACGAATAAAAGATAGGGTCTAGAGCTAGACCTATATCTAGATCCAGATTCTACACAACCTCACTGCTGACAACACCACACCATCACGATTTTCATGCTCTGGGACTGTGTACATGTGTATGCATCTTGGTCTCCGTACTGTACATTCATCGTGTATCCCACCCCACGCACATCGCTATCACATTATATTTTGTGTATGAATTTGGGCACCTACCTAAGACCATTGAAGAGCTGTTTGGATTTTTCGTGCAAGTAGTTGAATTCCTGCACAATTTTCCTTTCATCTTCTGTAATGGCTGTTTCACCGTCAGTCTCCATCTGGTATCTTTGTAGAATTTTCTCTTGACGCGATCGATCGTGAAGTGCGTATGCGTACCAACCTCCACGAGCTCCTCCTACATTACGCGACTGCTACCACGGCCACACTCACACCGACGACGCGCCGCGACGACCTACGCCGTACGGCCAGGGCTAGTGCAGTATCAGTGTTTTCCTTCTCTCAGCATGCAAAGCAATCGCGGATCAACATACACACAAGTACACACGCACACACGCACACACATGATGTCCCTACGCCAACTCGCTCGATTTTCTCTATGTCAGCTCCACAGCCAACCTGAGATGACTCCTGTGTGTGTGCTTCTGCATTGATTTTACTGTTTCATCAGGTAACGCCATCTGGCTTCATTTTCCCTGCTGACATTGAAAGACTGCATTTCTCTACCACTTGTTGTGCGTTATGCATGCGCTGAAACACCAACGGGGTTTGGTAGGAGGAGGCGCCACCCGCGTGTCAATCTCCAAGACGAAGAATCCCAGGGCGCCACGGCAGACTCAGAGTGGCGCCATTTTCTTTGTAGGTCAAGTTTTCGAAAGGAACTGTGCTCCCGTATTAACAGTGATTAAAGAGATCAAACAGATCAAAGCAAAACAAATACAAAACACACAATATTATAGCGTGTAATGATTGTGGATAAACAGGATAGAGGCCCTGCATAGACCTAATGTTTGTTTGTTTGTTTTTCAACGCTCAACAAGAGTTCAAGATAAGAACAATCCAAATGTTACTCCCGATCCCGCTTTTCACTATAAATTTTCTTTTCGGTTGCTATACTGAATGGGCCACCTATATTTCATGTTTGATGCCGGACGAGTGAGACCCGAAGGGTGGTCAAAGCTGGACATTGATGCAGGTCCAAGACCCAAGTTTTCTAATGTATCGCTGTGACTAATCTCTTACAGCTTCGATTCCCACTGGTTCCTTTTTCCGACGTGTCCGTTAAAAATATAGGGTCCTAGATCAGCAGATGTGATCTTACAAATTCCACTCGCAGAGAGAACAGACAAATTGAATAAAACTCAAAGCTCACAAGTTCAAATTTGTTTGTACATGTGTGAGTACTTAGTTCATCAAAGATATCTTATAAAGTATTGGGTCTATGAGGAAATGTTGGTCTTTCAAAACAAAAATAAAAAGGCTTCTAATAACCTTTCACATCATTAGCGCCTATGTCGATTCTAATCTGGGAATCTCTATCATCTTAATCATGCGAGGAAAATAGGAGGGCCTATATAGCTATACGTAGAAAGACAGTATTTTTTGTTTCTTTATCCGTTTGCCTTTCCATTCAAGTTTATACCAACATAAACACTGATAATAAAATGTCATTGCAACGAATGACAAATTACCCTGCACCAATGTAAACACACGCCAACATTATTCAGTCGTTTTGAGTAATGACAATCATTAAAAAAATCATGGACATAAACTCCGGTGAGATGAAAGTCCATAGTTTTTTATCATGGATATCATTAAGAAGAAACTGATAATCGATACATGTAATTATTATCGTCGTTAAAGGGCACTTTGTCAAAGAGTGGCAATAATGACCTCTTGATGCCATAAATAAATTATAATCATTAATTTGAATAATGAACGTTCATTGTGCACTCACTTGGCTGTAAATCAATAGACAGGTGAGCGCAATTCAAACCCGTTACAGATCATTCACTTCATTGAAATGATAGATATAACAAAAACAATCGAAATGAGTAGAGAGATGAACATAGGTCCTACATGAAAAAGTTCTGGGAAATCAGTCAAAACTTGGAAAAGTTGGAAGAAGCTAAAAAGGACGGGGAAATGGCGAAGGAAAGGAGGTTGAATGGTAAAACAAACTCACACGAGGCATGAGACGGATTATTGGGCTCACTGATGACTAAGGTATACAGAGGAGAAAGTATTAAGAGACGATAAACGATCAATGGTTCTTTTTAACTGTCTCACAGGAGGCAATAAAGGCATAGGCTTGCAAGAGTATAACTCTTTCGGTTATGGGAGTTTCTCTGTTATCATAATGATTAATCCTCTAACTGAAAAGTAAACATACTGATACTTAAAGCCTCATTTACACTGTTCTCAAGAGAATTCCAAAATCTAAAGCGGCAGAAAAGGACACTACAGGTTCGGGAAAAAAATATCCTATATAGTCAAAGGCAAGTCATTCATTACAATGCCAAATAGGCTATAAGTGAATAGTTTTGCTTTTAACGAACATGGACTTGAATAAATGAGGGAAAGACTGGTTGGCAAGTTAAAAAAAAAAAAACGTCCTAAATTCAAACAATACATGTCATTGATCTTTTAAATGTTGTGTTCATGAAAAACATCAACAGTGTGGCATGTGCATGATCCATTACAATAATGATTCATGATAAATTTTCACTCTTCTCTTGCTAGGTTTCATTCAGCTAAGTCGAAATTGATTTACATGATGTAGGAGCTACAGTACCCCTTTAAAAGAGCTGTATACGTGTGATTTGTTATGATCACCATAACCGATACTATATCTATGTACAATGCATGCACACAAGAGCGCTATAAGAGCGAAATATGATGATCGCTGACAGGATGTTAATAACAGTTCTATCGGAAGCGGGTATATTATGAGAAGGAACAATTATTAGGAACTTTTATGTGCATGAAGGTAGCAAGGCAACTCACAACAGTCTTACGGAAAGTCCTTGCGCTGTAACATAAGATAGCACCAATGCTAACTTTCCATCACGCTATCAGGCGAAAGAAATTCCTCACAGGAATGAAAATATAACTTGCGAAAGTGCGTTGTCAGGTCTGCCGCTGTCACCTTCGCTCCAATGAGACGCTAGAGAAAAAGAACCGGATAACCCTTTGCTCGAATGGCTCCTGAATATCTATAGAGCACTGTTGAAAGCACAGAACGTCAGTGGGCAGCGAGTTTCTTCAGCTGACAAGCAAAAAAAAAGTCTTCAGTGGAAATATTTAGTGCCAATTACGTACTTCCGGGTTTAAAAAAAGTGTGGGGGCCCAAAGTGATGACACCTTATGTATTCCTTTGTATGGTGCACAAAAAGTGTAGGGGCCCGAGCCCCCACGGCCCCCACGGTTCCGCCGCCCATGCATAAATCATAATCCACTTTTGCCATCATTATCAACGGCTACATACTATTAGCTGGTCACGTGTAACTTCATAGTACTTGCATTGTCGATGCATCCTAACAATGCATTCCATAATTTCAGTGCATGGAAAGACATTTAGCTCATCGAGAGAAGGAAGTCGTCACTGCCAATAGACAAGAGAAGGCCACTATACAACGCAGTCGTGTTTTGTTCTGCTTACTTGAGACAACCCAGTAAATGCAAATTGTACTATGGAACTATCACTATGATGGCCAAGTTCTTGGTATTCCTTTCTTTCCTCTCTTGGATCTTATACGGCTTCCCGGAAGGTAAGCGCCAGTGAGAGTTAATCATCATCTATACCAGAGATGGATATCTTTTTGTCGAATTACTTCAAAAAAAAAAAAAAAAAGTCCGTGTATCTTAATTTGGGACAGTTGACACGTGCTGCTGTATTCTGAAAATTACTTGCATCGAACAAAATGTGTTCCTAAAAGAATTGGCATAGTCAACATGATTTTTTTTTTTAAGCGATAGTGAAAATTCACACAGTGATTCCCAGCTCATATACGCATAATGTGAAGACAAAGAATTATCCGAGGCCTCTGGAAAGTATCATAAGTATAGGTGTGGTTCATCGTCCGATGCGTTTTGCTGATGATTTCATAATAGAACAAAATAAGGTTAGTTTTTTTTTTCTTTTCCCTGATTTTTCTTTACGAACAATGTCAGAAATTAAGAAAACTGATGGCCGATGTCCTTGATGCCTCCACTGAATTTCTCATGACTTGCAAGGCAGTAATATGTATTTATAAGTCTGGCTAGAACGCTATTTAGACATGATTATCATATGTTATGCTTTTTTTTTTTACATGCATGACTTCCCTTTTGTTCGCGGGTGGGGGGTAGGGTTTTTTTTTTTTTTTTAAGGGGTCATGATTTTTATCCCGACATTAAGTACTTTAATAGAAGCAGAGAAATTGAAGAGGAACAGAGCAGTGAAAGTTATGGCAAAATCTGATCAAAACTTAAACTAAGAAGTTATCATCTTCTCAATATAATCAATCAAGCACAAATTGGCAACTCCGTGATGTATCATGTAAGCTGTCACTGTCCGGTCCCTGTTCTGTCCTGTTCAGAACGCGACATGATGAAGATGAATTATATTGTCGATGATAATAACAGTAATTAAGATAATAATATAAATAAATAAGTATTGATCGCAATAATGATAATTATATTACTACTACTACTACGCATAATGATAATCATGATAATAATAATAACAATAATAATAATAATAATAATAATAATAACAATAATAATAATAATAATAAAAAATAGTAATAATAATGACGATAATAACCATTATTAAAAGTGGTACTGGAATCATCACATCTAAAGTTCTTGTTTGCAGTGAGGGTATCATCATCAGCTGGTCAGGGCAGTGTCATTGAATCTAATGTCACATGAAGTTCTTAAAATATTCGTCAGCAGGAACGGACGCCCTTAATGTGACAACTTCCATTAAAGGTCAAGGGGTCGTGGGGTTCGCTGTGGTCATTACCTGCAAGTATGATCCACCGTCCAGCCATGTTGCAACGAACGATAACCTGAGGTGGTTTGTTAATAAAACGGAGCTGGTAAGTTGCAAGTTTGATGCCGCTTCGAATAAACCACGGTGTGACTCAAAGATGGAAGACATTTCAAAGTACTCATTTACCGCTGATGGCTTATGTTGTGGGAGTATTACCATAAAGCGACTCACCAAAGACGATGAAAATACGTACATCTGCCTTGTAACCACCAGCGCAGGCCTCGGCGCAGATAGAGCCACTCTCACCATCACACATCCCAGTAAGTCTACCATTATTTCATAGGTGGTGGCTAATTTTTGCAAAACGATGTATGCGTTCAGTCCTAATATCAAAGCGTGCCAGAGCGATCAAGAGCGAACTGAACATCGAGTTGGGATTGAGCGCTCCCTGGGCGAATCGTGTCAGCTTTCACAAAACAGCACCGCATCGAGCTTCTATTTCACTTTTTTTTCCGGATTGTATTGATCATAACAAAACATTGTCATTTTTCATAAGTCATATGAAATATGGATTTTTGACATCACAAAAACAAACATTCTTAAAAGTATTCAATGACAGTAACAATACAAGACTTCTGATCCATTTTTGGACTGTGTTCTTTAACATACGTTAACATCGATATACTCCAGAATCGTATACACAGAAAACGAGGGAAAGAAAGGAAAAAAAAAAAGAAAAACTAGCCTTCAGTGCAAACACTGATATTACCCAAAACAAGACAAAGCAAAAGCACAAAAACACACACTACAATCTAACAAGAAAAGAATAAACATTCAAAAGTATTATTCACCTTTTTTTTTTTCATTTCCATTTTCATTTCATTTACCTAGCTCATAATACACTCTCCGTTACTTGTATTTCATTATTGCTACAAGCACCTGTTATAAAAAAAGGATAAAATAAGTGCATAATGTTATTTACAAAATGGAACGTTGCAAGTTTGGTCATCATTAATCTTGCTTAACATAAAAACAATGTCTTCGTACTATATATTATTCAAGACATTCCAATTCAACAGTTTATTTATTTAAAGAAAACATATTCAAAGAGGTACAAGTAGTGATTTTGACTTCCATTCATCTGATAAGGACAGTTCGTCGAATACGATATAAAGTATATGCACGAGTGATATAAAACAAAGAAGAAATAATGCACACTTTGTCATGGTGACAAAAAAAGTAAGCAATCATATCGACGGAAAAGAGCGTTCCACTAGAAAGTCATGCTTGTCATGCTTGTAGGACGTGGAAAACTGGAATGAAACAACGACAGAATCAATACCAATTAAATATATTCATATCAATTAAGCTCATTTATATACCATCGTACTTTTGCTCATTGATAAAATTGCATGATGCTGATAATACAAGCATACTATAAAACAGTACTTACTATGATTTTAGAATGCGTATTATAAAATACATCATATTCATTATAGCAAAATTACGGCACATACACTATTTGGCCGTGCATACCAGGAAAATGTGACCAAGAGAGATATTGTTACTTGCGGCCACACAAAACAATAATGACAACAACAACAAAACACAGAAATAACAGAAATTAAAGGGGCCCTGAAATCCAAATGCATGTTGATTTGTGTTGATTTATGATACCCTCAACATCACTTTTGCGGTGAAACGAAAATCTAGTAACATTCCATATATTTTTAACGATTTTTTCTTCTATTTTCTTCAGATTACTTGGGAACGCCCACAAAAATCCTTCCAAACCAATATACTTGAGATGACCTCATCTGTCAATCATTGCTAAAGTAAGACATTGGAATGCACCGTCCCCTCGACTCAGCATAACTTGCATGTTCCCTCGCCATGTATTTTCATGCAAGTATGCTGAGTCGAGGGGACGGTGCATTCCAAGTGTTTACTATCTACGCCAATGCTTGACAGATTGAGGTCTCCATGTAGGCCTACCTACAGATACGTCAGAGTATCCAGTGTACTGTTCTGAACTACAAGCACAATGATTGACAATAATGTCCTATCGATAGGATCAAACGAAATATTAATAAGACTCAATATATGGGATAGTCACAAAGTATGTATTTTTCTCCACTTATTTTTTTTTTTCATAAATTTCCCATTCGAAGAGCTTTTACAAAGCTACAATACAGATATCTCACGTGAGCGAAGCGTGCCTGTTAGGTACAGTTGTGGCACGTTTTAGAAAAAATGAGACTGCGTGCATTCGCGCGACATAGGAAATCCGTCTGTGCTGAGGAGTTTTATACATTTTTTTTTTCTTTACTTTGACGTCTTCGAGGCATTCCGTAAAGCCAAATATAGTTTCCCCCGTAACACTTCCCCGACAATCAATAGAGATTGATATTTCGGTCTAGCTACCGGCTTGACCCGGTCCACTGTCATTAGGCGTTTTCACATCAGCCCGATAAAAATCCAAGCTCGAGATATTTTTCGCGATCGCAAATTAGCGCGCTATTTCATTTCCTATTCACATCAGCCCGAACATTATCAAATAGTGCGCTAGTTCACATTAATTATCCTGCTATTTCGGAAATTTCCCGAGTTGGACTCGAGAAATTTTCTCGATCAAAAAGCGCGCTAATTTGTATTCACATTATCAAATAGCGCGCTATTTCGTGATCGGGTTAATTTCCCAATTCAGAAAATAGCGCGCTATTTCGAAACATCGGGCTGATGTGAAACCGCCTAATGTGGCACGATCTGGATTGCTCTTGTTAGATCTACTGTAGTACAGCTCGTTTTATTTGGGACTGATGATTGCAGCATGGACCTACTAACAAATAGAATTTCAAAGAATCCAACCACTTTGAAGTACGAGATCCGCCGCCACCTGACTATGCGCATTTCACGAGTACTTAGCGGTGTCTCGAAAATGATGGTTTCATAATCATGCATTGTCGATGACAAAGGAACTGTTTCCCTAATTCCGGTCTTATTTGGCTGATGCGCATTTTCACGCGGAAAAGTCTTTGAATAAACGCCAATGATAAGAAGCAGAAAATGTCAGAACAAGACTAATTTTGTGTATTTTGCTTGGAAATTACAGACTCGCTCGCTATCACTCACACATTACGACCTTGCCTAATAGTGAGACATACATGTCCACTTCCCTTGCTGTCTCCTTTTAATCTTGAAAATATGCGGAAATGATGGAAAATGAGATTACAAATCATAATCAATTAGTTGAATAGCTAGCTTTCTCTGTAGAAGTATCTACATTTTGCTAATGAAGATATCTGAGCGGTGATATACTGATGCAAACCACATAACTGGACATGCATTTTCCTTGACTTCAGACACTTATTTTTTTCTTCATATTTGTTTTATAAGTTTCAAAGCTTCGTTGTTTTTTGCAGCTCTGGCTTGCCGGCGGCTGAGATCATGCGATCAAAGCAGGGAAGAATGTTTAAAATGTTTTGTGACACTTCTGTCACAGACATAGGCATGCATTAATTAGCGAAATGATGAATGTCCATGTGTAATAGTCCATGATTGCAGTAAATAAATGTCCAATGTCGGCATGGTTCATTTTGAGTGTCATCACCAGTAAACTTCACGTCATTGATGTGTGATGCAAACATGATGTTTCTTGATCTTCTATTTAAACTCTGCAGTGAACAACACTACATTGTTTAATTCGCGCAGCTCTTACTTTTGTATCTGACATAAAAAGATGAAATAGGTTGAAAAATCTAGAAATCGCCTATTTGTCGTTGCAATGTTTGTGAAATGGTCTTTCATGAATTCGCCAAGTTATTGCATGGATTGCGAATTAATTTTGAGGTAAACGCCTCACACTATGCAGTAGGTAGAGCATGCAGCCATGTTTTGTCCTAGATCTGTTTGACATACGGCGTGCACCACCACCTGCCATGAAATCAAGAGGCAATGAAGATTTTTTTTTTCCTTTCAAAGGATTTGATACACTGCATTTCCTGTAATGCTGATGTCTTGGAATAGGTGAAACGTACCCAGGGAAAAGTATAACTTCATTTTCAGGAAACTTTATGCATGTGCAGCCAAGAAGTTCGAGGTGTGTGTTGTTGTTGTTGTTTTTTTCCTCCCTCCTAGCTCTCTGTTTCTATCTGTCTCTTCTATTTACCTCTGTTGTCTAGAGCACTTAGACATAATCTATCTATTTTGTATACACTTTCCCCTGATTACAAAATGCGCTTAATAACGAGTTACAGATTTTGCCTTTTCATTGATTGTACTTCTTCTGTTGTTGTGGGTTTTTTATTGTTTTTTTTTTTGGTTTTTTTTTTTGTTTTGCTTAGAAATAGCAAGATTGCCAGATACCGTGAAACTGACTGGTACTGACAACCTCCAAGTTAACCTATCTCAGGAGATCTCGTGCACTTCTGCGCGCAGCTACCCTGCCCCGACTTTCAGCTGGTACATTGATACCCGAGAAGTCACTGCTGACGCCGTAACCCTCCCATCCGAGACCGATGGGCAGGTTGGGCGTGGACGGGTCGTCAATGCAACGAGTATACTCATTTACAGGCCATCTCGAGAGGACCACGGGAGAACCCTGGTTTGCAAGCTGAGTCTTTCCCTCTCGCCTTCCAAACTGACTTTTGTGAATTCTTCTGCAATCCTCGAAATTCACGGTTAGTCTGCAAAGCGTTCTCCTCAATTTTCATAACTATATTATTTTGTTTGATTAGACGTTCATTTTCATATAACATGAAACATACACCAGCTGCACATTTTCATATAACATGAAAACATACACCAGCTGCACACGGTGAAGTATTACAAAGTAGACCTATATTACAGCATTTATCTACAAATTTGTGAACCACCTTTTTTCGTTTACAGCGTACTTGAGAGAAAAATAAAACAGTATAATTTGATAAAACTGCAACGTTCTGTTTTAAAGAGAGAAGAAAGAAAAAAAAAAGTGAAAACGTAAGTGAAGACAAATGAAAAAATAAACTGCAATTCATAAAAAAGAAAATTGTATATAATATGACTGCTTGATCTGAATGAAGGCCTAAACATGGGGTTCCCCAACCACTCTATACGGAAGCGCTTGCCGTGATTGTTGTGTCCTTTCTTAATTTACCGGTTATGAAAGTTATGAACAAAGTGTGGGGCATGCTGAAGTATCTTTCAAGATGATTAATATCATACTTGTCTTAGAAGAGACTATAAGTATTAATATCATCAAAACATCTATCTTATCATCCTCAGAATTCTTGTTCCTGGTTCCTGGAACCCGCGGTCATACAAGATTTGCTTTTGAGGTTCCTTCATATTTCACATCTTACTGACTACAGTCTTGTATGCAGATATCGTACGCTGACACACTTTCTAGTCACGATCCACTGTTTATTATATTTCGTATCTTGCTTGATTGTATTTTTTTTTTATTACACCAAAGTCAAGTGAAATATGAAAATAAATGTATTTAGACAGTCCACTGAGTCTCGATTGTAAGACCGGTGCAGTTTCAATAATTGAGCAATTGAATTCAAATCCACTGTGTGTCTGAAATCAATCATACTGATCTTTTTTCTATACTGTTGCTGTTATCATTGCAGGTTTTACCTTTATTTGTGAGTGCTAGCTTAATGACTGTACCCTCCCTTCTTGTAGATCCACCGTTAATATCTAATCCACAAGCCTCGACCAAATGGAACGGTGAGAGCTGTACCGCCTCCCTGTCGTGCTCGTCAGTCTCTAACCCACCAGCTAATCGCTTCCGGTGGGTCAAGGTTGGAGCAGAACGCGTCTTTAACTCAAGTCGGACTCGTCACTTAATTAATGTTCCCGGAGGATTGGATGACAACGAGAGAATCGGAACACTTCTCATCGAAGACGTCCAGGCCCCCGACTACGGCTCTTATCAGTGCATAGCCTATGACGAGGACGGAGGGCGAAATTTGACGAGTGCAACGTTATCTCTTCTTAGACCCAGTAAGCGTATAAATGGGGTGGTTTGGGGAGGTTAAAGTGAAAGGGGAGGAGTCATGAGAAATTTTCCAACTCGAGCTTCTACAGATTTCTCCCATGTGTATACTGATGCTGCTGTTACTGCCTTATCCTAATCATGTCCACATATCTTTTTCTTATGTTTTCTGTTTTCATCAATGAAATAATAGACTGGAGTAGGCCCATTTAGTAACATGATGTATGCCTAACTAATTAATCAGGATCGTCACCGACAACAATGACAATGCTTGCCCGAGTATCACCCAGTGTGATGATTATGGCGAAAGCTAATGCATGGATACTGCACTCCATGAATTGAATTAAGTAATTTGAAGTGTATTTTGTATAGAAATAGGTGACTGTAGGACTACCTGTTGTTTAATCCTGAAAGGGAAATTATAAATCAATCATGGAAAAAAAAGTATTTTCCGTTGCTGGTATTATCTATAACAAGAGGAAAAGATGTATAGCACACACAGGAGGATTTCTGGGACTTCGTGCTTGTCACAATCAAATAGTGATCAGAAGTGATTATGAATTGTCATTAATATTATATCATCACATTAGCAATAATGAAATATCACAATGAAGTCTTTGCATCAATCGTTGTATTTCTGTAGAGTATAGACGAATAAACTAATGATTATTATGTTTGTTCCACGTGATTTCCCATATACAAGGCCAGTCATACCCATCAAACATTACGACCTATCCGAACAGAGCGTCACCATCATCCATCTACGTTGCTTGGCAACCATACCATAATGACAGCGTGGATGGTACTTGTAGAGTGGAATACTGCCCTGTTAATACGTCAGAGGAGAACTGCAACACCACCACCAGTGCGTCAGGTGCAAATACCACCTTGACAGGACTCCAGTCGTTTACCTGGTATCGACTGACTCTTACGTGCTCAAGCTGCGCTGGTACCATCAGCAGTCAACCCTTTCTGGCATCGACAGCTCGTAAGGGTGATTTTTTAAGTTTTGGTTACCACACATCGAGAATTAAAGAATAATTATGTCTTAGTATGCGATATAATGTTTTTATTCTAAACCATGGGTCAATTTTTGGTACTTTTAAATATCATTTGTTATTATATTACCACCTATAGAATGTAAAACTTTCCCCAATCCTTTTCTTATTCAAGAGTAAAAAGAATAAATAATAATCATTATATAAATAATAATCATATATGGATAGCTCGCTCTCTCTCTTTCTCTCTCTCTCTCTCTCTCTAGCTACTTTGCATGTCAGTGTTCTATCTTAACTCTTAGTAACAAAAGAAAAACGCAGCTGAAAACTGCTTATCCAATAGTGGAGAGCCAATGTAGCAAAATGGAGTCAAACGGGCCTGAGCTTTCGATCCTATATAGTAGAATCTTCGTCACAGGCAAAATGACGAAGATTCTGCTAGGATCGAAAGCTCAGGCCCCTTTTAACTCTTAGTACTCAATATACATGATTATGATATGATAGCTGTCATCTTCATAAATATTTTGTGTCGCTGTAATAATCTAATTCAAAATTACAGTTCATTTGAGACTTTCGTGTAGGCCTTTGCAGGATCATGTGATTACTATTAGAAGGTAAACATTTATAGAAATCATTATTATTTACATTTTCTGTACCTCTGGCAATTACGACAGTCTTGGGTAACCTATACTTTACCAGCTATGCCTCCATAATTATTTGCAGTATAATATTTGTCACTTAAGCACAATAATGAATTTCTGTCTCGTAAAAAAAAAAGAAAAAAAATGTTGTAATAGTATTTTGTAAGTATTTCAGTGAATGTTTTGTAAATTTCCATTTGTATATCAATTATCAAGAGGAAATAGCTGATCCAAATCAAATCAATATTACTTAATTTGTGTAATAGTATTTCATGAGTGTAGCATCGTTTGCAGTTTACAGAACGGTTCATATTTTGATAAGAACTGAAAACGAAAGAAATTATATCTCAAAATATATGAAGTCAGTGTAGAAAAAAAGGGGGGGGGGGGTAACCACTTGAAAGTGATGACTGTGTTAAGGATCTTCAACGCATGGATTGTTATACAATAACTGGTTTCAAAATTATTTTTATACTGAGCAAACGTGCATGAATAATTGTAAGTGTTGTGAGGTGATAAGACCATCGTCAAGTCTTACATTTTATGTTTAATTGCGGCCGATAAGGCCACTATCACTGTTTCATAACAAGCATATCAAAAACAAAATATTTGAATTAATTCTTTCTCTTCCCGGTTTTTTTTTTTCATTTATTTCATCGTCGTGATCATTATCAAGCCTTGTCACCCGCTGAATATGGTAAGTGTTTTCATTGCTTTTAAAGGACAATCATTTTTTTCCCCTTTTTTTTTGGGGGGGGGGATCCATCTCAGCATTCCTTTAAAATGATAATGTGATTAGCATTTTGCAGTATGATATTTCATTCCTAAGAAGAAGGCAATGACGATAGTGATGCATTCTTATACCCTCGTGACTGAATGGTTTGTTTGCAGTGCAAGTGTTAGCATGGCATTGGTTAAATAAAATCCAGCTAAATAACTTTTGATGCATGAAAATGTCCATTGCCACGCTTACCAGAGCATGGGCTGTGGTTGTATTTCCTAATTAAAGTAACACTGCCAGAGAATGGTGCCGTTCCTGGTTATGTCTTACTCTGGTATACATAGGGTCTGTTCATAATTTTTATGTCATCTCATGCATGACTTCCAGCCAAGCATATTGCATTTTCTTCTTCTTTTTTTATTCCCCTTGGTTTCGTTTTATGTTGATGGCAACTCAATATTACGATATCGTTGACAGTTACACATTAGACACAAACACAATACGAGAATACACCTCAATTCGGGCATGTGCATTTAATAGTCTATAACACATGTCGTGATAATGTTTCCGTCAGACATAGAAACATTTCCGCTTCAATAAATCACCATCTCCTGTGATTTGGGGGAAACTCTCATGATCACTAGAGACGAAAGAAAGATAATGTATTATGAAGCAGATGTATTGAAGACTCACAGTTTCGACTCTCTTGTTTATACATCGCGCGACGAGAACGAATGAAATCGAGTGAATGCTGTAGTGGGAAAGTTGAGAGGTATCGTGACCCAATGCCCTGATTTTTGTTCGTTTGAAAGGACACAAAATTAAAAACCGCTCATACCTACTCACACACACACTAATGGCACATACACATTTACACAACACACACGCACACAGTATATGCTAAAATGAATGTTGATATGCACATGCACCAGTTTGTGTACGTGTCTTGTGTGTGTGTGCGTGTGTGTGTGCGTGCGTGAAAGAGAGAGTATTTTTTCAGTCTGCTTGTATTTTTCCTGTATCTATTGAAGTGTAGGGAAAACATGACACTTTACAAAAACTTCCTAACTAATGAGAAACAAATTATATGCACTTGATAAATAGCCGCACAAAACTTTTGTTAAAACTTTTTTTAATCTGCAAGTTTACAGAACTTGTGCCTCTTATCTCTTAAAGAAGAAAAAGACGTGTAGACAAGTTGCCCTTGCGATATTAGATGCATCTAGCTTATTTCCAAAATTCGGAAATTCTATTGTATGCATTAAGTCTGGATCAATAAAATTTTGGTAAACATAAAAAAAAAATCCTTGTTTTGTGTTATTTTCTTCTTCTTTTTTTTCAAGGCATCAGGCTTGAGTACGACCAGCCAAATGAGACTCTGAAATTAGCAAAATCTTGGAATAATGTCACCGTGCCCGACGAGATTTGCTTCAAGCCTGTCGAGACTTCAGATCCTGCAGACTACTGTTCGAGAAACAAGGACCAATGCGTTCCGGTTGGTTCCACTCTGCACAAAGTGGTTCCCCTGAAGAGTGGGCTTGTAGGTGTCGTCAGCTACGGTCGACAAACTTGCAGCGTTCCATCATTCGAAAGATACGAAGAAGGTTCGTTGTTCACCATCGAAACAGCATCACAACCAGTCTAACACCAGTTAAACAAATTGGACCCATATGAGCAATAACACACATCAGTAGAGGTATAGCAGAATAGATATCGCAGACAGGATCATAGAATATAGGGAGTACCGTGAGGAGGAGCACTGGATATCTGTGGATGATGACTTCATGATTACCTCCATAAAATCCACACACTGTTGTTTATGTTTCATCAAAAAAATCGCTTGAAAAATGATATCTGCAATAGTTTGCAGAATTTGTAAAAATCATCAGAAATCACCGCGTGGAAAATGTCATTATCTACTTCAATGGAAGTGATAGACATGCAGTTTTGGATGCGAAAAAATATTCATTCTCAGGATGGATCATAATCGGTTCAAAGGTTTTGATCAGGGCCCTGTTTTTATATCAAAAGTTAAAATCGATTTTAAATTTCCTTAACACACAGGCTGCCATAGACTAATCATAGAAGTCAACTTTTAAATTTCAACTCTTCATAAAACAGGGCCCTGACTAACTATTTTTTGATAGCCTCTTCTTTGAGAGACTTTGAAATTCTTATCAACGTTGTATAAACAAGACCCATGCAACAGGCAATGTACTATGATTTCCGTGAGCAATTATTCTTGCCTTCAAGGACATATGCATTATTTTTATAGTAATACCCATGAATAATCTTGAACTCCACCAAAACATGTTAATATTGTATGAAGTTCACAATATCCTTGAATCTGTAACACTGTACAAAGAGGCTTTAAAGTGAATTGAGCTCTGTCAGCGTATATAGCTTAAATAAAAAATAGCCAGGTATGGTACATTTTCTTTGTTCCGTCTAGAGATTATGTTTAAGGGACCTTTGTGCATTATTATGGTTTCGCTTTCATTGTGCTAACTCAGTAGCGTTTCAACTGATTGACAAATTGCCCTACATCGACGTAAATAAGCACTGAATTGATCAGTGTGATCGAGTATGTACGCCCATGATTTTTTATCATGGCTACAACTAAAACACTGATCAATTCAGTGCTTATCTACGTCGATGTAGGGCAATTTGTCAATCAGTTGCAATGAAAACATCTCGACGGAAGAATTTCATGAATTTGAATCAGTAGCGTTTATCCTATATTCACACTAAATCAAGATGCAGTTAGAAAGTCCAGTTTTCTATCGCAACTCCATTTTTTCACACAGTTATGTGGTCCTACATTCCTTATGAATGTTGTTACTCATATTTATTTACTCTATTTACAAACATGATGTTCAAATGTCCACATTAATTCCAGTAAATGTCCGATGTCAATCATGATGACAAACTTTATCGTTGCTTAAAATGATAACAATGGTGAAAGCCTTGATGATTATTATGGCAATGATATACTTTTTGCCGTTATTATTGATATCATTAATGCATGTTTACATACATATAATATATCTATATAAAATTATATATATATATATTTATATGTATGTGTATGCGTATAAAGTATAATACATTTATTCATACACAAGAGTTTAAATACAAATGAAAATAAATATATAAGAGTTTAAATACAAATAAAAAAAATATCATTTTTTTTTTAATTTGAGGTATTTTACATTAAAGCTCCTAAAGAAGCCTAGAAAATTATTAGAATATTGTATGCTAAAATCTTAATAGCTTGCTTTAATAAATGCGCTGCAATTATTGAAAAGATTCTATTTTCTCAATTTCATGATGACGATAACTGAAATGCCGTTTATCAGTTTCTGTATAATATGTATGTATGTATGTATGTATGTGTATGTATGGTGATATATCTACAGAACGCACCTTATATACATACTGTATATAAAGATGGTTAGCTAACCAGCTGTATAAATAGATAGATAGATAGATAGGTAAATAGATAGATGGAATATACGTGTATGAAAATATATATATATATATTCAAAGGAATTTGTATATCCATGCTAGATGCAATGCCAACCTCATCAGCCTCACACAGTTTTATACTGACGGTGACTGGTGCGACAGTGGGAGGAACTGTTGTGATTTTCGCTTTGGTGATTGGTGTCATGATGACAGCCAGGCTGTGCCGCAAAAAGAAAGGTATGTGATTTCAATGAAAACTGTGAGGTAATTTTGAACTTAGCATAAGTAATATAATATATTTTGATATTGACAGTCTATCTGCTCCTTTTAATTGCTACGTCTATATAATAAGCATAACGACATTACCCAGTCATTACCTCGCGCTCTCTCTCTCTCTCTCTCTCTCTTTCAATTTCAATGTAATTTTCTTATATTTCTTCTCTAACTTTTTCCTTTTCCTCCTACTTATTCACCATTCCATCACAATTACTTTTCATATCCCATTTCTTCTGATTATTAATATATACGCTCCTCACCTTGATTCAATAAGTAACCAGTGAAGTGATATACACGTGTACAATGGAATGATGTTAGATATTTTTTGATATTTTTTTTTTCATGAATGGCATCTCATTCTATACTATTAAGGAAAGTAATTCATAGTGAGCAGAAAGGGGAAGAATTGCTGCTTTGGTCGTTTTGCAACAGGTTTTTCTTTTTTTTAACAGATGCTAAACATGAAACCCGATCAAGTTATCGAAGCGTTGATCATCAGCTTGTTGACGGAGTGGAACAAGATAGCGGAAGAATAGTAAGTATTAAAGACACGCCACATTTTGTGTTTTGCAACACCTTATAAAGGCGTGTAAAGTAAATCTGTTCGACTGGACTTACTTTTGAAAATCACGAAGAGAACAGTTTCGGGAAAGAGGAGTCGTGAAGCTGTGTATATGAGGGTTATATGAGCGGAAAATCCTTCACTGAACTAGGGGAGGAGGACTCTGACACAACATTTCCCCAAACATCTTAGTTGGTGATCGGGAAAAACGTACAGACAATAAAGGCAGTAATATCGTTCATTCACGCATCACGGGTGAATGCTCGCCAGCCAGACAGAGCTGAAGAAATGAGTAGGACGAGTCACGAAACTGTTCTCTCCATGATTTTCAGGAGTAAGTCCGGTCGAACATATAAGCAGATTTATCATATTACCTGGATGAATCAAAATCTACATCGATATAGCAACTTATCATCTCGAGAAGGATCTGACTGCTACATGTTTCTTTCATCTACCTTCTGAAGCATTATTTTCTCTCCCTTTTTTTCCTGACTATTCAGTAAGATTAGACTGCGCAAAGTCTATCTAAAAAATAATCTACGCTTTTTAAAACAAAATCAAAAACATGAGGAACATAAACAGCATTAACTGCAGACTTGAGTAACTAATACAGGCATAATCTACCTATTTGCCAGGGCTCGCAATCACTTGGTTGACAGTATGAAATGTTTTACGCCGTGACGTCAATTAGATGATTAATGGGCGGTAAAGAAGTGAATAATTATCAATATCATCTCTGATATCATCATCATCCACCTCCACCAACATCATCATCTTTACTTTTATCACTATAAGGTGGACGAAGATGGACTGATATATGTTGCTGTGTCGAGCGAGGAAAGGCCCTCAACCCAGCAAACCTCGCCCATCCGAACAGAAGAAGAAACCATCTACTCCGCGGTCAGAACAGAGGGTAATGGAATCCGAGTAAGTACTGTATATACAAGGAACCAGCCACCTGACATCTGTACACCCCCTGCCAGGCTCTCCGTTGATAACGTTCACTTACAATATCGACTTCGGGGGGGGGGGGGGGGGTAATTCTACTACAGAAACTACCATCTTGCTCACATCGATTTGCAATGGTTGACAATCTATTAGTAGATGGAACTAGTTATATAGTCATTATTCAAATCTGCACAAAAACGCGGATAAAAAAGAGAGACTTTAATCAAAACTCAAAGATCAGTTGAAGAATTGGTAATTGAATCAGTTTTGATAATTCTGCACCAAAATAAACGACGGTATCTGACACACATAAAATGTTTCATTAAAAAGAAATATTGTTATCAAATACTAGAAACAAATATCTAAATGTATTCTTAAACGATGCAACACTGAACTACAAATAGTGATTATTCAAACTTAATTGGCTAATTACGTTCCTCCGATGAGATCTACCAAGTGTATTCAAAGGATTGAACACAATATGAAAGAAAAAAAGCATGACAGTACTACAATGTGATAGTCTAAACGTAGAGAGATAGACAGAAAGAGAGAGAGAGAGAGAGAGAGAGAGAGAGAGGAAGAATGTACCATAGACTGTAACAGTGCAATGACATTATACAATGGCGTATGAGACCGTTGTGACCTTCGTATTATAATAGAGGTGTAAACACTGCAACACTATTCAACATGTGGTTTGTGGCACTCAAAAAGATACTTTTAGTCTCAATCTTCTCCGTAATAAAAACAATGTCAATATGTACAGGGACGTAAGGTATAGACGAGGTTATTTTTATGGATATACACTACTAGATTTTTGTTTCCTTCTGTAGAACACCATGACGTGTTTAGTTTGTTAATATCCCATTTTCTCAGAGGTTAAGCCATTGCGAGACCGTTGCATGTCCTATGACAGATTTCGCGATGGTATATATATGCACAGATTGAATAATAATTATATATATATATATATATATATATATATATATATATATATATATATATATATATATATATATAATTTTTTTTTTTTTTGGGGGGGGGGATCATCCAATGAGTGCTCTGGGGTGTCGAGAGCGTTTCAATGGGAACAAACTTTTCCGCGGGTCCTGGAAACAGTTGAGACATTCTGCCAATTATTGGTCACTCGTTGGTTTGCGCAATGTATATAGTCTCCGTCCTTTGAAACGAGACCCCCAGCTATTTCATTGTATTTACAACATAAATGTAATTAACATGACGATAAATGCACATACGAATTATACATCCTGTAGCCGCATCCGGGCAATTACCCCCAGAGGGCAAATTTCCCCCCGGCTAATTACTGGTTAGTGGTAAGGTTAGAGTAAAGATTGGGGTTAGGGTTAGGTTTAGGGTTAGGAGTTTGGGTTAGGGTTAGGATTAGGATCAGGATTAGGATTAGGTTCAGGATTAGGATTAGGATTAGGGCCAGGGGAAGGGTCCGGGGTAATTGCTCAGGGGGTAATTGCCCTAGACCCACTGTAGCACTAACACATGACTACTACCCTTTAACAGTGCTGTTGTATTTTGTGATTGTGTTTTTAAAATCTGTCCTGTCTGTACTGTATTGTCTGTTCTGTTTTAAGTGATTTTATACTTTATTTTTGGTTATTTTTGTAGTAATGAAAGTCTTATACCCCTTTCAGGTAATCGTGGATGCGGATAATAGGAGCACAAAGTCGTAAAATTTCGATTACATGAACGGGAGAGGAGTAGAAAAGTGCGCATTATTTTGATGCTGCTATTATGCGCATAATTGCAGCATAAGGAGTAGATCGAGAATACATGAACGCGTTTTACGACTTATCCGCACTAACATTCCACAGTTCGGTCAAAGGTCACTCGATTTCCCGCACAACCGCTGATTGCTGAGCTTGAGCGCGCGAGAGGTGTGCATACACGTGAGGATATTCACCGGAAACATTACGTCATTATAGAGGCGTGCGCCGTAACCATGACAAATAACTCCGTCCTTCGCACCATTATATGAACGGGTGCTCGTAAAAGTAGTGCGCACTTCATGGGATATAATAATGAACGCGATTTTGACTACTTCATCCGCATTATTTGGATGCGGATAATTGAACCGCGATTACCTGAAAGGGGTATAAGTTGCTTTGGGTTTTTTTTTTTGCCTCGATTGCTTGGAGTGCCCACATTTTGACAAGCACTGCTATTTTTAGTGGACCACTTATTTTTGTTTCATCAGAACATGGATAATGTAACAGGATTGGTTTGAAATTGTGTATACATGCACGACTTCATTTCTTCAATGTTACCCCTATTTTTCATCTTTCCGATATGACGTTATGTCATATTGAAGAAAAATAAAAATGAAATTGAATTAGTCTTAATTTAATTTGAATTTCAATATTTGTTCCCTCTTTTCTCATTTTCCGGACTCTTTGTATTTAAACATTTCACCCTTTCCCCTTTTTTTCGGGGTACCCAAATTTCGATGCTTCCTATCCAAACCAAATTTGTCGTAATGACTGACTACAGGTTGATGAGGACGGCCTGGTCTACTTTAGTGTGTCGCACCCGTTACAGCCGGATTCATCCGAATCTCAAGAACACATCCAAACGGAAGAGACGACGATCTACTCCTCCTACGACTACACCAACAGTCAGGTGATTGAAGCGGAGGCTCGTGAGAATGCACCGGCCATGCCCCTCTATGCCACCAGCTCAAAGCAGAAGCAATTCTAGGAATCCAGGATACCATCAATCGAGTCTTCACATCGCCTACATCTGCAAGTTTGTGTGGGGATCTATCGCCAAAAAAAAAAAAAAAGTAGAGAGTAAAATAAATAAGTTAACTTTTTATGCGAATTTTGGACTAAGTCAGTAGTTGTCTATGTTGTGGTTATCGTAATACTTTTCATTGCTATTGTAAAAAAAAAAAAAAAAAAAAAAAGTAAGTAAAGTGCGAAATGAAATTTAAAAGAAGGATCATCTGTTTGGACCTCAGGCTACGCATCATGTAAGACCACATAGAAAATGAAACCGATCTATTTCAACATATTCAGCGCCTAACAATTATGCACGTTTATTGTTTCACCAGACTAAAGGAGTTTGGTGAAACAATAAAAGTGCATAATTATTTTCATTTTCATCAGATTGTAATAAGCAAGTCATTGATTCTCTAACCTTAATTCGCCTGTACTCATGAAAGCCAAGGTGGCAGAACATAATTATTTTCAGTAGGGAGAGCAGAGAAAAAAAAGGGGCACTATTATGCCATGATCAGTGTTGGGTATGTAATTATATAAAACATATAAACATTATATATATCATGTACGTATGTAATATATGCCATGATCAATGTTGGATATATAATCATACAAAACATATAAACATTATATATATTATGTATGTATATAATATATATATATATATATATATATATATATATTATGCAAAATACATACTATGCCACATAAAGAAAATGTATTTTTAGTGTAAATCTGTCTATAAATGTGTAATATAATTGTATATTTTGGTGTTGTTATTTTTTTAGGGGGAAGGAGGCATATGATTTTTTTCAATTGAACGATTTGAATGACAGAGGTCGAATGTCCGAAACAATAGGGAAATGTTTGAGGAGTATTACTTTTTTTTTTAAATAAATGTTAACAAGATCGTCGACAGTCGATTTGTACTTTTCAGTAAAGGAACTCCTCCACTGGGTTCCATCTCCATCATTATTTTTCCTCTTGATCTGGTGAGAGAACTCTACGGTGCCAAGGGTGGGGTGTATCACGGTTGGCGGCTGTAACCTTAACGTACATGCACTACAGGAGTTGAATCGTTAATTTTGTGCTGTGATATACTGTAAAACGATGTAACATATCCTTAAATGTGTATAAATAGAATGTCATTGTGACTGTAAGATGCCAGAGATCGGCTTAGAATGCGAGAGTACGGATTGAATGAGCTTAGAAAATTTGCACAGGGTCCTAGCACAGTTGTAGTTCCTACATGCGTTGCTTGCATGCCTCTCACGGCGAAAAGATGGCGGGAGAGAGAAGACGGAAGGAAGGGGAGAGGCAAAACCTTCATAGCCATCCGCCCTCATCCGTTGATTTCAGAATATTGACTTTATCTCTGTCATCCACGGATGAATCTGTGCTATCATCGTCATGAGCATGTAAAAGAAAACAGCGTCAGCTACAAGGGAGGCGATGCTTTAATCACCAAGTAAGAATTGTAAGAAGCTTGAGACTGATTCGAGGAATTCTCTTCTTTTCTTCAAGTACCCCCTCAATTATTTGCCTATGATCACCTGTCCCTAGAAGGGTGAAGGCGTAAGTGGTAATTGTTATATTAAGAATTTAATCAAAATAAGTTTGTGTATCGAAAAGAATAATTCATAAAATAATATGTACTTGTGTATGTTATGTTGGGTGATTCAAACAGCGCTCTTAATGAGAAATGTAAAACATGTAAGCAATGTAACACCTACCCAGACATAAATACAGACATGTGAATAGACGTTCTCGAATGATTGTCATATGTTATATACTTTATTCATATCTATATTTCATTCTGTTATAGCGTGCAAATATTTCATAGTTGTCTATTGCAATAACAGTTAAGAATATGAATTACGAGGATATTTGTTTCCTTTATCCAGAATCATATGTTTCAATGGTACTTTGTGATTTGTACAAATAGCAGTCGAACATTGCTTAATGAAAATTGTCAGTTTCGATATTTCCTGATTATATTGTGAAGTGAAATCATTTTCTTTTTCTTTTTTCAAGCGAGCTCCTATGAATTGTCATTTTCATGATGACTACCATGTTCTGGCCACTCTTCCTTTCGCCCTTGAGTATGAATGAAGAAAGACCTGTGATAAAAGAAAATCATGAAAACAATCACGCATTTCCCTAAGGATGGGCACTTTTGGGACAAAAAAAAAGTGGTGGAGGACACCGAACCCTTTCCCTTTCCTAGCACACAAGAGTGAGGGGCTAAATACACATTTCAGATTTAAACATGCCCTCTTCGTTGATGAATAAGCAAACACTGTGTCTTCAAAATATGACACGCCCTATTAGGCGGTTAGGGACAGAAATAAAAGAGGATATGTGAAACATAGAAATCACATGCATGAACAGAAAATATAGACATGGAATGATTTTACACAGTATGGTAACACCTGTTTAGGATTACTTTGTTTTACTTTGTGTTTGGGTATCTCAGCAATTTCAAAACCGATTTCCATTAAATAAACTTTTAATTTTTCACAGAATTATATGCTCTTTGATATTTCCTATAAGTGGTTTCTAATTGTCTCGCAAAAAGTTAAAATGGGAATCCCCACTCAACCAAAAATTTATCATCTCTTTGCAGTTTGCACATTATGAGAATGAAATGAATATAGATATTTAACACCACGTAGTTAAAGAAAACAGGACCCCCCCCCCCCGTACCCTTATAGAACCGCAGTGCTGGGATATAGGCCTATTTGATATGTCTGATCCGTCAACACGGAGATCAGCGTGTGTGAGCAATGTCCATGTCAACGTCAGTCATGGTCATTCCTACCAACAGCATGGGAATAACCACTTAGCTGGTAGGGGGAACTTCAGCGACTATAGAAGAGAGAGAGAGAGCATAGAATAGAGAGGTACATGATATATTATACATGTATATATCTAATTGTCCAAATTATAACACTACGAAAAGCTTGAACAATTTAATGGGACTTCATTCATACATGTATGCCGTGGATATCTTCAATGATTGAGCTCGTCTTTTAACTATAATAAATGGAAGTTAATTCCAGAGCATTGGAGCTGCACACTGGACATATAATTTACCTGTCACTTAGTTTAGCCTGTGTTCTCCAAGAGAGAACTTTCAAAAGTATTTCAACATTTGAGCCCCTCAGATTATGAGAATGAAAGTATGGTCTGTAAGAAAGAAGAATGATGTCACGTGGTACCTTGGATCGTGGCCAATTAGTACTTTATACACAAGAGAACATTGAAAATGATTCAGTACACATATTCTTTAAAGATAAAGGCCGAATGTTTCTTTAAAGAAAGACACAGCATCATCAAAAGTGTATTTGTGTGTGATTGACAGTACAAGACAGTGTGAATTTTATTGTGTATATCTTGAGTGTACAAGGTATGCGCATGAGTGGATGATACAATATGCAATTAGTAATCATTGACAAAGAGGAGGACGGAAGGGAATGGGTGAAACCTGTATACTTAAAAGAGACCTCCGGACGATTTTCAGATTTTTGCATTTGAACAACTACAAATTAGTTATACGGAGTACAGAGTTTCAAAATATATGATATCTGGGATGAAGAATAAGAATATTTTCAAAATTTAGAACAAACTGGAATGAACAAGGATGATGACATGGCAGAGTATCCATAAGAATGCATGAGTTGGGGCCAAGGAAGCGGAACAAAAGAAGAAGGCATGCATAATATATTATACACAGGTGAACTCGCAAGCAAGCGGTATTGTAATGGAATTACACTGGTACATTTCTGAAATATGAGAACCTTCTATGTCATCATCCTGTTCAGTGTAATTTGTTTTAAGGCTTTTCAAAGTATTGTTTCTCTGCTCAAGAACCACAATAAATTCCACAAATCAATACATGGAGTTGTCGATTTATGTACTACATTATGTGGAATTATAAAAATTGCCTGGAATGCCCCTTTAAAGATTTGCGATGAAATACATGTATTTTTCACATGCCCGTATGCTTTTATTGAGAACTCTTGTTTATATTTTCGTGACTTGTGAACCCGCTTGTGAATGTGTTCTGATTGTCATACTTATTTTTTTCTTTTATACAGGTGGAGAAATAAAACTTACTGAAACTAAAAAACTGAACTGAAAATGAAATGAATGTGGTTAAGGGCTGACCAAGATCTGAAGAAAAAATACATAATCATATAAAGAACAAGTGTGTTAACTGGGTACATATTTCGATAACAGATACTTTCTTAGATGGGCCTTGGAAGAAGAAAAAAAGTGAAATACACTGCTTTAGTTGACAGGGTAGGTTGTTCAAGACGTCGGATCTGTAATGTCTGATTGATTTCTGGGCCAAGACAGTTTTGGGGCTCACAAGGTGGTAGTCTGTCCAACGGCGAGTTTGATATGTGTGACATTTGAGACCTTTTGAGAGTTTAAGTGAAACAAATTGTGGAGCATCGTGGAATGAGGAGGAAAGTTGATTTGATGTGTACTCGTACATTAATATGTCTGTTTGTAGAATGTGAATGTCTTGAAGCTCCATGGCATTTTAGCGATGAAATAAAGGCTTTGTATGAGATAGGTATGCAGAATTAATGATGATGCGAATTACACGCCTTGGAAACTTTTCGCATTTTACTCTTATTTTTTTTTTATTCCATTCATTTATGTCATAAGCGATTTGTACAAAGCGAGGAATTCTTTTAAACAGCCACCTATTGCGTCCACGTACAGTATGTTGGGAAGAAGTGTAAATGTCATTGTTTTGTCATCTGTTATGCTTGTATGTGCAGGGCCCCCAGGAAGAACAGTACCTGCCTACTGATGAGGCTACCCTGTTGAAATAAGACAGAATAAATAAATAAAAAATGAATGAATAAATTGCAGCAATATAATACGGTGTCAATAGTTATTGTGAATACAGACACAAAATGGCGCCGACAGCAATGTGGTCTGAAGAAAAGTAATCTTAAATATTTTACACTTCTTTAATTTTGATATCTTTTCTTTATTAGTTAGATCTCGAATTTTTTCTTTATTAGTTAGATCTCATCAATCTCAGGGCTCATCATTCATCTATCAATCAATCGATCACTGAATTCATTATTATATAATGAAGTAGCCATCACAATCTTTGCACAGCTGCGTGAGTACCAGCTCTCTGAAGCACATCCTCAATCCCCCCCCCCCCGTTCCATTTTCCTAGTTCAGCGTGTAGGCATTCTCTTTTTGTTTCCTTTCTCTCCTTCCATTCTTTCTATCTATTCTGTCAAGTCATGTCATGTATTTGTGTTTCTTCTGTTTTGTTCCGTTCTGTCGTAAATTTTATATGTGATAAGTGTTTGTAGATAAGTAATTCATAAGTTTGTTCTTTTTTGAGTGGTTCACAACATACAACCTTGCTTTTTAGTGGACCTCTCAATTCTTTTTTTTTTCAACTGAAGCATTACTTAGTACTTTTTTTTGCTAGTATGCATTCTTTTGTTTATCTGTATCATTATCTTTTGCAAAGTCGAGTGTTTATGTTTATGATGTAAATGGTATGGTATGTATGGTGTTTTGATGGAAAAAGAAGGATGAAAATAAATAAATTGAATTGATTTGAATTGAATATTATATCTTAAATTTGCTTTTGTATTTTTTTTAACTTGTAATTCCAGATTTATTATGTGTTATGTTTTGATTGAAAAAGAAGAATGAAAATAAATGAAATGAATTGAATTGAATTGAATTGAATTGAATAGAATTGAATTGAATATCATGTCTTAGATTTGCTGTTGTCAAGTCTTATTCCTTCATGCCAAAATTGCACTGCACACAGAGCGGAATCCCCCTTTTAAAGAGCTCCTTGTAGCTTAGTCATGTAAATAATAATGACCAGTACCTACACAAAAGAGCGCTCGAGAGAAGGAAATTCATGATAGGAGTGAAATATACAACATGCCAATTTGTTGTCTATTTTGCCATTATCTATACTACACACAAATACAAAATATCTGGATAGCGCACCCTCTTGTCATACATAAAAACGGCCGTAATCTGTAAGTGGACTGAAACCCTTTCGCAAGTACTGCTGCACGACGGACAATTAACCATCTTTCAAACCACGACACAATATTGTCTGTGGTATAGAACGTATTGTAGTGCTTACATTACTTATGCCACCTCAATGAATTCGCTCATTCTTAGTGGGAAGACATATATAGGTCACCCTAAGTAGCACAATGCAAATGGCCACTGCGAGAGAAAAGAAAAGACAGCTGTTATACAACTTACTTACTTTGCGCTGCTCATTTGAGATCACAGAGTAAACGAAAACGAGAGAAGATACCGTGGAGCTCAAACCATGAAGGTCGATATTGTAGCATTTCTCTCCTTTGTCTCTTTGATCTTATGCCGTTTTCCAGAAGGTAAGTGCCGGTTAGAGTTGATTAGACATCGCATATCAGCGGTAGATAATATTTTTGTAGATCTTTTTTTTTTTTTTTTAATCCGTGAATCTTAATTTTGGAAACTTAACAAGTGCTGCAGTATCCTGAAAATACTTGCATCAAACAAAAGTGTTCCATTTATAGCATGAAAGAGTGACCATAATAAATCAAAAATAAAATGACGACGCAAAGAAAATAGATTGGAATGACTTACACGTCATGAAGATAGTTAAAGATAGAATAATATGCATGTGTAGCAAGTGGGTCTGCATGGTTTATTATCTGATATGTTTGGTTAATGATTTTATAACAAAGTAACGTAGATTTTTGTTCTGCTTTGTTTTGTTTTAACTGTGTCATACATGAAGTATACTGGTGTCCTTGATGCCTCTATTGAATGTCTGATGGATTACAGGGCAGCAATATGTGTGTATAGACCTATTTCTTCGCTTTCATCTTTATCTAAAATTTTGGAAAAATTAATATTTACAAGAACAATTAATTTTCTGAATTTTCATAATGTTTTTACAAATTCTTAATTTGGGTTTCGTCAGAAACATAGCACCATTCATGCCCTTTTAAAGTTTATCGACCACGCTGTGCATACTATTGATAATCATTCTCATTTTATTGGTATCTTCCTGGACTTCCCCAAGGCCTTCGATACAATTAATCATGAAATATTACTTTATAAATTGTCTCATTATGGAATACGGGGAAAGGCCTTAGAGTAGTTCAGGAGTTACCTACTAAATCGAAAACAATACGTATCTCTGAACGAGAACGACTCAAGTTTAGAATTCATTAAATGTGGCGTCCCACAGGGTAGTTTATTAGGACCTTTGCTTTTTATCATTTATATTAATGACTTTTGCAGATCATCCGACATACTCTCATTTCTACTTTTCGCTAATGATTCAAATATTTTCTTTTCTCACCAAAATCCAGATACTCTTGTACGCATCGTTAATTCCGAATTGGAAAAAAAGCAACTCAGTGGATAAGAGCTAATAAGTTATCACTTAATCTCCAGAAAACTCTTTTTAGCAATTCTATAGAAGCTTTAGGCACAGATATTATTTTTGTGATGACAGTCTGTTAGAACGAGTGTCTCATATAAAATTCCTTGGTATCACAGTATACGATAAACTTTCGTGGAGGCCGCATATTACTAACATTTGTACAATAATCTCACGTAATATTGGTATTATTGATAGACTCAAGTTTTATATTCCATTTTCCTCTTTGTTGACGTTGTATTTTTCTCTAATTTAACCTTATCTTAATTACGGACTCCTAGCATAGGGTAGTGCCCATCAAACTTTACTAGATAAACTACTGTTATTACCAAAACAAAAGGCTCTTCGTATTATTTGTGGCGTCCCGCCACATTCCCATACAGAGCCATTATTTACTGAAAATAAGATTTTGAAAATCAAAGATTTATACTTTTTTTCAACTTGGTCAGTTTATGTTTAATTACAATGTAAATGCACTTCCCAGTATTTTTAATTCAATGCTCCCAAGGAAACAGTCTTTTCATAATTATCCCACTAGACAATCTAATGAGTTTCATTTACCCATCCTGAGAACTTTATTGGCTCAGAATACATTAAATGTATATAAATTTTATATAGACCCGGTCCTAGATTTTGGAACTCACTTAGCTGTGAAATAAAAAATTCCCCATCTTTGTATTCTTTTAAGCGCAAGTTGAATTTTTTCTATTAAATCCTCTCTAATATGCTTTTTTTTTTTCATTAGCTATGGGTTTCGTCAACCTCAGGGTTCACCATCCATCCACAAATCATTCAATCACAGAATTCATTATTACGTGATGAAGTAGCCATCACAGTCCTTGCACAGCTGCATGCAGCACCAACTCTATGAAGCACATTCTCAATCATTCCCTGTTCCATTCCCCTTGTTCAGCGTGTAGGCATTCTCTCATTCTCTCTTTTTCTTTCTTTCCTTCCATTCTTTTCATCTATTCTGGCAAGTTGTGTCATGTTGTTGTGTTTCTCCTGTTTTGTCCCGTCCTGTCGTATATAATATTTATGACAAGTGTTAGTAAATAAGTAATTCATAAGTTTAATGAGTGGTTCACAATATACAAGCTTTGCTTTTTAGTGGACCTCTCAATTCTTTTTTTTTTTTTCAACTGAAGCATGACTTTGTATTATTTTTTGCCAGTATGTGCTCTTATGTTTATCAGTTTCATTTATCTATTGCAAAGGCAAATATTTGTGTTTATGATGTAATTCCTGATTTATTTTGTGTTATGCTTTGTTGGAAAAAGAAGAATGAAAATAAATGAATTGAATTGAATATATATGTTTGGTTAGAACCTTATCACGGCATACTTTGATTGCTTCATGACTTTCGTCTTTTTTTAGGTGGGAGTGATTGAACAGTTCAGTTTAAATTATCAAATTTGTTTGTTTTTTTAATAGAACCTGAAATATTAGAGGAACAGGACGGTGAATACAATATGAGATTAGGTATCTACCAACCTTTAGTACGATCTCCTCAAGTGATAAACGTTTTCTGCATCAGGACGGTGAATGTTTTTTTTTTTTTTATAATTCTGATCAAGACTATAAAAAAGTCATATTTCTTTATCAAGCTGTAAATAATAGTAATCAATCAAGCACATATGGCAACTCCGTGATGTATCATGTCAGCTTTGACTGTTCCGTTCCCCTAATTTCTTTTTCTGTTTATATCTACAGCCATTGATTTCGGGGTGTAGTTGAACCTGAATTATTACATCGAATATCGGCGAAATTAGCAGCTATAGAAGCTGAAACCTCGAACTGAATACACGAGAACCCTCATTATCTTACACAATGAAATATCAACAGAAACAGAAGAGAACAAAATGAAGAAAGCAGCAATTATGACAATGTAATGATAAAATGATAATGTTGATAATGATTATGATGAAAAATATAAGTATCAAATGTTTAAGATAATGATAATAATTTGATATGCATGAAGATATTCTTTTAAGATATTTTAAGAGCTTGTTTGCGGTGAAAGGAAATCGACAAAACACACACACATACACAAATATTTTGACCATATTGGCCCAATAGTCACGTAGAGTTCTTAAAATCTTCGTCAGTAGGAACGGACGCGCTTACAGTGAGAACTTCCATTCATGGCCAAGGGGTCGTGGGGTCCGATGTGGTCATCACCTGCGAGTATTACCCACCGTCCAGCAAAGCTGAGAATGGGATACACAGTAACATGAGCTGGTTTATTGATAGCACCAAACTGGTAAGTTGCAGGTATGATCACCGTTCCAGGAGAACGCGGTGTGACCCAAAGATGGAAGACAATTCGAAGTACTCATTTACCACTGATGGCTTATGTTGTGGGAATATTACCATAAAGCGACTCACCGAAGACGACGAAAATACGTACTCCTGCCTTGTAACCACCAACCAAGGCATCGGTACCAGTAGAGCCATTCTCACCGTCACACATCCCAGTAAGTCTACCATTATTTCATAGGTGGTGGCTAATTATTGCGAGACCATACTAAGTACGTTCAGTCTCAATATTAGTGATTGTCTTCAGTGATTGTATTCATTTCTCATAAACGCTTATCTTATTCTAGATAAACTGTATAATGATGTTATAGTGACCCTTTTGTCCTGTGTTGTTTATTCTTGTTAGCATGGATTTTCTGTGTCTGTCTGTATGTGTGTGTACTTATTCAATTGGGTGTGTCTGTGTGTGTCATCTTGTCTCTTCTGAATCGGAATGCCCATTCGTTTATTTGGATCCATACGCACGTATCCAAATGTTGTTTATTTTTGTTTGTTCGTTCGTTTGTTCGTTTGTTTGTTTGTTTTTACTCAGGGGAACTTGTACAAGCTCTACTTTTTTTTTCTGCAAGTTCCCTCCATACTTCTTACTAGCTAAGCTATTTCAACTCACAGTGATTTCATAAAGGTCTTATTATGTAAATTACGTGTATTCATAATGTGCTTGTATAGGTGCAGCCGCTGTAGATGTATCATACTATTGTTTTACTGTTGTTTGCATTTGTACTTTCTTTATGATATCTCACCTTCTTGTACAGTTCGTTAATGCTACTTTGCAATAATTTTGCTTTTTTTATATGGAAAAAAAAAATGAATGAGATGAATGAAATGAAATATTTAGTGCCAGAGCGAACCTTCTATAGTGAGACTGAACGCGCCCAAAGCAAACTTGGCCAGACTAAATAGGCAGCATTGAGATAGGTATTTTGTGTTTGCAAATTTTTTCAACACTTGTTGAGGATACGATTGACAGATTAACGCATTATTTTACCAAATTAATCATACAACTATTCAGTTCAATTCAACTTTATTTGCGTTTCCATTAAATAAACAGAGAAATGATATACAATGCATTGACATAACATATTTGTTATAGTTTCAAATACGTACATTAACAAAATACATGTGATCATGAGTGACAACATAATTGCATTTTTAAGGTACATACATATGCATAGTACAAGGATGGGAATGGAAACTACTGTCGTTCATCTTGCCCCAGATATTAAAAAAAAGAAGCTAAGTCTCTTATATACTTCACTATACTTCAAGATGCTCAACACTAACACAAGTAATCTAAGCTGTTCAATCTTTACTGGTATCAGACTAAGGGCAAGCACAAATTCTTTTTCACTGTGGTAAATTATCTATAACTACGTTAGAGTATGTCGTCCTGAACCTCAAGCGCCATTATTGAAAATAATTTCCTGTCAGAAGAATTAAAAAATAGCCTGAAAATGAATTCATAAAATGTGTGTGCCATTATCTCCCATCCGTTTTATGACAACTCCTTAAGTCTTCGCCAAAGCGTGAGCGAAACATGTTTTTTTTTTTTTGTTTGAGGTACTAGTGTGGCACAGTTTAGGAAAAATGAGTCTGAATGCTTCTAGCGGCCGGCCTGAACGGATTCAAACCATGTCAGGTCGTTGAGGCACGATTGAACGGTTCGGTTTATATGGGACTGAATGCGGCCAATATCGTAGCGTCGGGTTCACATAGTTGTCAAGTGTCACACGATAGTCATCACTGAACAGTTAGAATCGCGTTATTAGTCAAGGAATGAAATGTGATTCAAGAAACAAAATGCATCTTTAATCCTTTTAAATTCGTCGCTGTGAATAGCACCATGTATTCATTTATTCGTGAATCTGTATCTTTCTTTTTAAATCTGATATAAAGGTCATTACGAAAAGATTGAATGATCCAAGAACGGCCACTTTACTAGTATCTTACATCTTTGTGATTTTTTTATGTAACCCATTCGCAAAGGTATTACCAGGGTTACTAATTAGTCCTGGGGCATAAAGTTCGCTGTGTTTTATTGCATTTCGAGTAGAGCAGTCATAATTTTCCTAATTCTATTCGACATACACCTGTCTTCAATTCGAAAGGCAATGAATATCCATCAACATATTTTGTTACACTCTAAAGTTGTTGTAATGCAGCTGTCTTGCGCATTGCAAGTGAGGTGAAAGATGATAACTTTATTTTTAAAATGTTTTTGTGCATGTGCAGCCCACCAACCCCATCCCCCCACCCCCCGGGGGGGGGGCAGCCAACAAGTTTAGGAGATTTTTGTTTTCCTCTTTCTGATTACCTCATTAGCACACATAGACATATTGCATGTATACTTCTATGTGGTCATACACACCTACACTTTCCCATGTCCCACAGGATGAACTTGATTGTCATTTACCGATTTTGCCGTATTCGTTGATTGTACTTGATTCTTCTACTTGTGATTTTGTTTTGCTTTGCTAAAAAAAAAAAAAAAAAAAAAAAAGTAAGGTTACCAAATACTCTGGAACTGACTGGTACTGACAACCTCCAAGTTAACCAATCTCAGGAGATCTCGTGCACTTCTGCGGGCAGCTACCCGGCCCCGACCTTCCGCTGGTACATTGATACCCGAGAAGTCACTGCTGACGCCGTAACCCTCCAACCCGAGACCGATGAGCAGGGTGGGCGTGGAGAGGTCGTCAACGCAACGAGTATTTTCACTTACAGGCCTTCTCGAGAGGACCACGGGAGAACCCTGGTTTGCAAGCTGAGTCTTTCCGTCTCGCCTTTCAATCAAGTGACTGTTCTGAATTCTTCGGTCATCCTCGAAATTCACGGTGAGCCTGGCAAACATACTGATATTCTCTCTTGTGTACTGTTGTCGTTGTTGCAGGTTTTACGTCTGTATGTGTATGCTCTCATAATGACTGTACCCTCCCTTCTTGTAGATCCACCGTTAATATTTGACCCACAAGCCTCGACCAACTGGAACGGCGAGAGCTGTACCGCCTTCCTGTCGTGCTCGTCCGTCTCAAACCCACCAGTTAATCACTTCCGCTGGGTCAAGCTCGGAACAGAACGCGTCTTCAACTCAAGTCGAACTCGTCACTCCATTCATGCTCCCGGAGGATTGGATGACAACGAGAGAATCGGAACACTTCTCATCGAAGACGTCCAGGTCTCCGACTACGGCTCGTATCAATGCATAGCCTATGATGAGGACAGAGAGAGGAATTTGAACAGTGCTGGGCTATCTCTCCATAGGCCAAGTGAGCATAAAATACGGGTTGGGGAGGGGTCATGAAAAAAAAATGGTCAATATGAATTTCTATACAGATTTCTTCCTTGTGTTTACTGATACTGTTGTTACTGCCCTATTCTAATCATGTCCGTAATTATATCTTCTTCTTTTTTTTTTTTTAATCAATGAGACATTTGAGTGGAGTAGGCCGGTTTAGTAACATGTATACCTAACTACATGTATATAATGAAAATAATGAGGATTGTCACCGACAGCAATGCTTGCCCGAGTAGTCATTATGGTAGTGGAGTAGACCGCAACATAATCCGATCTATACTTTTTTTTTTATTAATGTCTATATTTTGTTCGGTTGTAAGGAAATTTCGATATAACAAAAAAAAAAAAAAACTGCCATGGGAATCTACTGTACAGCGACAGCTTATACAGTCATGGATACTGCACTCCATGAATTGAAAGTAATTTGAAATGTATTTCGCATAGGAATAGATGACTGTACGACTACCTGTTGTTTAATCCTGAAAGGGAAAATATAAATCAATTATGGAACAAAATATTCTCCGTTACTGGTTTTATCTATGACAAAAGGGTAGATGTATAGGTGGGATTTTGTGCTTGTCACAAACAAAATATGATCAGAATTGATTATAAAATATTATCATTATCATTATCATCAATATTGTATTATATATATCACAACAGCAATGATGAAATATCACAATTAATTCTTCGCAGCAATCGTATTTCCATAGAGTCTACGAACATACTAATAATCATTATGTTTGTTATATGATTTCCCATATACCAGGCCAGACATACCCACCAAATATCACGACCTATCCGAACAGAGCGTCATCATCATCTATTTACGTTGCTTGGCAACCACACCATAATAACAGCATGGATGGTACTTGTAGAGCAGAATACTGCCCTGTTAAAACGTCAGAGGAGGACTGCAACACCACCACCAGTGCGTCAGGTGCAAATACCACCTTGACTGGACTCCAGTCGTTCACCTGGTATCGACTGACTCTTAACTGCTCAAACTGCGCTGGTACCATCAGCGGTCAACCCTTACTGGCATCGACAGCTCGTAAGGGTGCTATTTAAGTTTTGGTTACCACACGTTGAGAATTAAAGAATAATTATGTCTTAGTATGTGATATAATGTTTTTATTTTAAACCATAAGTCAATTTTTGGTAGTTTTATACATCATTTTTGATTATATTACCACCTAAAAAATGTAAAACTTTCCCGAAGCCTTTTCTTTTTCAAGAATAGATGATAATCATACATAAATGACGATCATATATGGATAGCTCGCTCTCTCTCTCTAGCTGCTTTGCATATCAGTGCTCTATCTTAACTCTTAGTACTCAATATACATGATTATGGTATGATAGCTGCTGTCATCTTCATAAATATTTGATATTTTGATAATAATCTTATACAGAACTACAGTTTATTTGAGACTTTCGTGCGATAGGCCTATGCAGAATCATGTGATTACTATACAAAGGTAAACATTTATAGAAATCATTATTATTTGCATTTTCTGTACCTCTGGCAATCACGACAGTCTTGGGTAACCTATACTTTACCAGCTATGCCTCCATAATCATTTGCTGTATAATTTCTGTCACTTAAAAAAAAAAGATATAGTATTTTGTAAGTATTTTAGTGAATGTTTTGTAAAGTTCCATTTGTATATCAATCATCAGGAGAAAATAGATAATGCAATTCAAAGCAATGTTACTTAATTTATGTTCTTTATGAGTGTAACAATGCAATTTACTGAATTACCCATGCTTTCATAGGGAGCGAAAACCAAAGAAAATAAGATCTTGATATGAATAAAGTCAGGGTTGGAAAAAAAAATGGTACCACTTAAAAGTGATGACTGCGTTAAGGTTTATCAACGCATGGATGAAAAAAAAAAAAGAAGAAGCAACTGGCCTAAAAATGATTTGTTTTTATACTATGCAAACGTACATATTAAGTCATTGCATTAGTGCTGTGAGGCGATAAGACCATCGTCAAGTCTTACATTAATGTTCAATCGTGGCCAACACGGTCACTATCACTGCTTCATGACAAGCAGGTCAAAAAGATATTTGAATTAATTCCTTCTCTTCCCGTTTTTTCCCATTTGTTTCATCGTCATGATCGTGATCAAGCCTTGTCACCCTTTGAATATGGTAAGTGTTTTCATTGCTTTTAAAGGGCAATCATTCTTTTTTTTTTTTTTTTTTTTGAGGGGGGGGGGGATGGGGAACAACCCATCCCAGCAATCCTGTAAAATATGTGATTAACATTTTTGCAGTATGGTATTTCATTCCAAAGAAAAATGCAGTGATGATAGTGATGCATTCTTATACCCTTGTGACTAAATGATTTGTTTGCAATGCAAGTGTAAGCATGACATTGGCTAAATAAAATCACCTAAATAACTTTAGATGCATGAAAATGCTCATTGCCAGGCTTACCAGAGCATGAGCTGCTGTTGTATTTCCTCATTACAGTAACACTGCCAGGAAATGGTGCAGTTCCTGGTTATGTCTTACTCTGGTATACATAGGGTCTGTTCATAATTTTTATGTCATCTCATGCATGACTTCCAGCCAAGCATATTTTTGTTTGTTTTTTCTTATTCCCCTTCGTTTCGTTTTATGTTGATGGCAACTCAATATTACGATATCATCGTTGACAGTCACCCAATAGACACAAGCACAATATAATCATACAAGATTACACCTCAGCTAGTCTGCATTTAATAGTCTATAGTAGATGTCGTGATAATGTTTCCGTCAGATATAGAAAGATTTCCGCGTCAATAGATCACCATCCCCTGTGAGATACGGAAACTGTCTTGACCACTTGAGACGAAAGAAAGGTTATGTATTATGAAGCATATGTATTGAAGACTCACAGTTTCGACTCTCTTGTTTATACATCGCGCGACGAGAACGAATGAAATCGAGTGAATGCTGTAGTGGGAAAGTTGAGAGGTATCGTGACCCAATGCCCTGATTTTTGTTCGTTTGAAAGGACACCAAAAAAAAAAAAGAAAAAAAAAACGCTCATACCTACTCACACGCACACCAATGGCACATACACATTTACACAACACACACGCACACAGTATATGCTAAAATGAATGTTGTATATGCACATGCACCAGTTTGTGTACGTGTCTTGTGTGTGTGTGCGTGTGTGTGTGCGTGCGTGAAAGAGAGAGTATTTTTTCAGTCTGCTTGTATTTTTCCTGTATCTATTGAAGTGTAGGGAAAACATGACACTTTACAAAAACTTCCTAACTAATGAGAAACAAATTATATGCACTTAATAGATAGCTGCACAAAACTTTTGTTAAAACATTTTTTAATCTGCAAGTTTGCAGAACTTGTGCCTCTTATCTCTTAAAGAAGAAAAAGACGTGTAGACAAGTTGCCCTTGCGATATTAGATGCATCTAGCTTATTTCCAAAATCCGGAAATTCTATTGTATGCATTCAGTCTGGATCAATAAAATTTTGGTAAACATTAAAAAAATCCTTTTTTGTGTTATTTTCTTCTTCTTCTTTCAAGGCATCAGGCTTGAGTACGACCAGCCAAATGAGACTCTGAAATTAGCAAAATCTTGGAATAATCTCACCGTACCCGACGAGATTTGCTTCAAGCCTGTCGAGACTTCAGATCCTGCAGACTACTGTTCGAGAAACAAGGACCAATGCGTTCCGGTTGGTTCCACTCTGCACAAAGTGGTTCCGCTGAAGAGTGGGCTTGTAGGTGTCGTCAGCTACGGTCGACAAACTTGCAGCGTCCCATCATTCGAAAGATACGAAGAAGGTTCGTTGTTCATCATCGAAACAGCATCACAACCAGTCTAACACCAGTTAAACAAATTGGACCCATATGAGCCATAACACACATCAGTAGAGGTATAGCAGAATAGATATCGCAGACAGGATCATAGAATATAGGGAGTACCATGAGGAGGAGCACTGGATATCTGTGGATGATGACTTCATGATTACCTCCATAAAATCCACACACTGTTGTGCATGTTTCATTAAAAAAAAAAAAAAAATCGCTTGAAAAATGATATCTGCAATAGTTTGCAGAATTTGTAAAAATCATCAGAAATCACCGCGTGGAAAATGTCATTATCTACTTCAATGGAAGTGATAGACATGCAGTTTTGGATGCGAAAAAAATATTCATTCTCAGGATGGATCATAATCGGTTCAAAGGTTTTGATCAGGGCCCTGTTTTTATATCAAAAGTTAAAATCGATTTTAAATTTCCTTAACACACAGGCTGCCATAGACTAATCATAGAAGTCAACTTTTAGATTTTAACTCTTCATAAAACAGGGCCCTGACTAACTATTTTTTAATAGCCTCGTCTTTGAGAGACTTTGAAATTCTTATTAACGTTGTATAAACAAGACCCATGCAACAGGTATAACGTATTATGATTTCCGTGAGCAATTATTCTTGCCTTCAGGGACATATGCATTATTTTATAGCAATACCCATGAATAATCTTGAACTCCACCAAAACATGTTAATATTGTATGAAGTTCACAATATCCTTGAATCTGTAACACTGTACAAAGAGGCTTTAAAGTGAATTGAGCTCTGTCAGCGTATATAGCTTAAATAAAAAATAGCCAGGTATGGTACATTTTCTTTGTTCCGTCTAGAGATTATGTTTAAGGGACCTTTGTGCATTATTATGGTTTCGCTTTCATTGTCAAGTCAGCAGTGTTCATGGTGTGTGATTGTGCTAACTCAGTAGCGTTTATCCTATATTCACACTAAATCAAGATGCAGTTAGAAAGTCCAGTTTTCTATCGCAACTCCATTTTTTCACACAGTTATGTGGTCCTATATTCCTTATGAATGTTGTTACTTATATTTATTTACTCTATTTACAAACATGATGCTCAAATGTCCACATTCATTCCAGTAAATGTCCGGTGTCAATCATGATGACAAACTTTATCGTTGCTTAAAATGATAACAATGGTGATAGCCTTGATGATTATTATGGCAATGATATACTTTTTGCCGTTATCATTAATATCATTGATGCATGTTTACATACATATAATATATCTATATGAAATTATATATATATATTTATATGTATGTGTATGCGTATAAAGTATAATAATCATATTCGTACACAAGAGTTTAAATACAAATGAAAATAAATATATAAGAGTTTAAATACAAATAAAAAAAATATCATTTTTTTTTTATTTGAGGTATTTTACATTAAAGCTCCTAAAGAAGACTAGAAAATTATTAGAATATTGTATGCTAAAATCTTAATAGCTTGCTTTAATAAGTGCGCTGCAATTATTGAAAAGATTCTATTTTCTCAATTTCATGATGACGATAACTGAAATGCCGTTTATCAGTTTCTGTATAATATGTATGTATGTATGTATGTATGTGTATGTATGGTGATATATCTACAGAACGCACCTTATACACATACTGTATATAAAGATGGTTAGCTAACCAGCTGTATAAACAGATAGATACATAGATAGATAGATAGATAGATGAAATATACGCGTTTGAAAATGTATATATATATTCAAAGGAATTTGTATATCCATGCTAGATGCAATGCCAACCTCATTAGCCTCACACAGTTTTATACTGACGGTGACTGGTGCGACAGTGGGAGGAACTGTTGTGATTTTCGCTTTGGTGATTGGTGTCATGATGACAGCCAGGCTGTGCCGCAAAAAGAAAGGTATATGATTTCAATGAAAACTGTGAGGTAATTTAGAACTTAGCATAAGTAATATAATATATTTTGATATTGACAGTCTATCTGCTCCTTTTAATTGCTACGTCTATATAATAAGCATAACGACATTACCCAGTCATTACCTCTCGCTCTCTCTCTCTCTCTCTCTCTTTCAATTTCAATGTAATTTTCTTATATTTCTTCTCCAACTTTTTCCTTTTCCTCCTACTTATTCACCATTCCATCACAATTACTTTTCATATCCCATTTCTTCTGATTATTAATATATACGCTCCTCACCTTGATTCAATAAGTAACCAATGAAGTGATATACACGTGTACAATGGAATGATGTTAGATATTTTTTGATATTTTTTTTCATGAATGGCATCTCATTCTATACTATTAAGGAAAGTAATTCATACTGATCAGAAAGGGGAAGAATTGCTGCTTTGGTCGTTTTGCAACAGTTTTTTTTTTTTTTTTTTTTTTAACAGATGCTAAACATGAAACCCGATCAAGTTATCGAAGCGTTGATCATCAGCTTGTTGACGGGGTGGAACAAGATAGCGGAAGAATAGTAAGTATTAAAGACACGCCACATTTTGTGTTTTGCAACACCTTATAAAGGCGTCTAAAGTAAATCTGTTCCACTGGACTTACTTTTGAAAATCACGGAGAGAACAGTTTCGGGAAAGAGGAGTCCGTGAAGCTGTGTATATGAGCGCGGAAAATCCTTCACTGAACTAGGGGAGGAGGACTCTGACGCAACATTTCCCAAAACATCTTAGTTGGTGATCGGGAAAAACGTACAGACAATAAAGGCAGTAACATCGTTCATTCACGCATCACGGGTGAATGCTCGCCAGCCGGACAGAGCTGAAGAAGTGAGTAGGACGAGTCACGAAACTGTTCTCTCCATGATTTTCAGGAGTAAGTCCGGTCGAACATGTGCAGATTTATCATATTACCTGGATGAATCAAAATCTACATCGATATAGCAACTTATCATCTCGAGAGGGATGTGACTGCTACATGTTTCTTTCATCTACCTTCTGAAGCATTATTTTCTTTCCCTTTTTTTCCTGACTATTCAGTAAAATTAGACTGCGCAAAATCTATCTAAAAAAATCTACGCTTTTCAAAACAAAATCAAAAACATGAGGAACATAAACAGTATTAACTGCAGACTTGAGTAACTAATAGAGGCATAATCTACCTATTTTCCAGAGCTCGCAATCACTTGGTTGACAGTATGAAATGTTTTACGCCGTGACGTCAATTAGATGATTAATGGGCGGTAAAGAAGTGAATCATTATCAATATCATCTCTGATATCATCATCATCCACCTCCACCAACATCATCTTTACTTTTATCACTATGAGGTGGACGAAGATGGATTGATATATGTTGCTGTGTCGAGCGAGGAAAGGCCCTCAACCCAGCAAACCTCGCCCATCCGAACCGAAGAAGAAACCATCTACTCCGCGGTCAGAACAGAGGGTAATGGAATCCGAGTAAGTACTGTATATACAAGGAACCAGCCACCTGACATCTGTACACCCCCTGCCAGGCTCTCCGTTGATAACGTTCACTTACAATATCAACTTGGCTTGGGGGGGGGGTGATTCTACTACAGAAACTACCATCTTGCTCACATCGATTTGCAATGGTTGACAATTAGTAGATGGAACTGGCTATACAGTATGTCAAAAAAAAATACAACGGGGCCCTCCGCAATGATATCTTTAAAAATAGTGAATCAATCTAAATACAAATTCAGGGTATGAAACTATAACTCATTGCCCACATCTTACAGAAAACCCCATTCGATTTGCTTCAGTGGTCAAAGAGAAATGAGGAATTTTGTAGAGGATGTCGGGAATCTCTTCTGTCCAAGTTCTGTCTATTATTCACACACAAGAGCACTGAATTGCTAAAATTGGAAGAATGAGACTCATGACATGCTTCAAAACAATCCACATTTCTCAGTGACCCCTTAACCAAATTGAATGGGGTTTTCTGCAAAATAGAGCTAAGATGTTATATTTTAAGACCCTGAAGTAGCACTTAGACAGGTTGATCATATTGGGTGCTATATCAATTCGAAAATCTGATTGTAATTTTTGGGGCGACTTACTGCAGTATGTCCCCCAAAAAATTAAAATCAGATTTTCGCATTGATAACGCCCAATATGATTACATTTCCTAAATGCCACTTCAGGGTCTTAAAGTATACATTTTAGCTCTATTTTGCAGAAATCCCCATTCGATTTGGTTAAGCGGTCACAGAGAAATGAGGATTGTTGTAAAGCATGTCATGAATCAGATTCTTCCGAGTTTAGCATTTCGATGATCTTGTGTGTGAATAATAGACAGAACTTGGACAGGTGAGATTTCCGACATCCTCTACAAAATTCCTCATTTGTCTTTGACCATTGAAGCAAATCGAATGGGATTTTCTGTAAGATGTGGGCAATGAGTTATAGTTTCATACCCTGAATTTGTATTTAGATTGATTAACTATTTTTAAAGATATCATTGCGGAGGGCCCCGTTGTAATTTTTTTTTTGACATACTGTATAGTCATTATTCAAATCTGCACAAAAACGCGGGGAAAAAGAGAAACTTTAATTAAAACTCAAGGATCAGTTGAAGAATTGGTAATTGAATCGCTTTTCATAATTCTGCACAGAAATAAACGACGGTAACTGACAAACATAAATTATGTTTCATTGAAAAGAAATATGTAGTTCTATCTCTCCTGATACTAAAAACAAATATCTAAATGTATTCTTAAACAATGCGGCACTAAACTACATTCAGATTTAATTGAAAAGAAATAGTTCTATCTCTCCTGATACTAAAAACAAATATCTAAATGTATTCTTAAACAATGCGGCACTAAACTACATTCAGATTTAATTGGCTAATTACTTTCCTCTGTTAAGATCTACCAAGTGTATCCAAAGGATTGAAAGAGAAAAAGGATGTACTACATTGTAGTAGTTTAAACGTAGAGAGATAGACAGAAAGAGAGAGAGAGAGAGAGAGAATGTGCCATAGACTGTAACAGTGTAATGACATTATACAATGGCGTATGAGACCGTTTTGACTTTCGTATCTGTCCTGTCTGTACTGTATTGTGTGTTCTGTTTTAAGTGATTTTATACTTTTTTGGGGGTTATTTTTGTAGTAATGAAAGTCTAAGTTTTTTTGCCTCGATTGCTTGGAGTGCCCACATTTTGACAAGCACTGCTATTTTTAGTGGACCACTTATTTTTGTTTCATCAGAACATGGATAATGAAACAGGATTGGTTTGAAATTGTGTATACATGCATGACTTCATTTCTGCAATATTACCCCTAATTTTTCATCTTTCCGATATGACGTTATGTCATATTGAATAAAAATGAAAATGAAATTGAATTAGTCTTAACTGAATTTGAATTTCAATATTTGTTCTCTCTTTTCTTATTTTCCGGACTCCTTGTATTGTAAACCCTTCACCCTTTCCATTTTTTTTTTTCGGGATACCCAAATTTCGATGCTTCCTATCCAAACCAAATTGTTCGTAATGACTGACTACAGGTTGATGAGGACGGCCTGGTCTACTTCAGTGTGTCGCACCCGCTGCAACCGGATTCATCCGGTTCTCAAGAACACATCCAACCGGAAGAGACGACCATCTACTCCTCCTACGACTACACCAACAGTCAGGCGATTGAAGCGGAGGCTCGTGAGGATGCACCGGCCATGCCCCTCTATGCCACCAGCTCAAAGCAGAAGCAATTCTAGGAATCCAGGATACCATCAATCGAGTCTTCACATCACCTACATCTGCAGGATTTTTACCGTTGCTGTGTGGGGATCTATCACCAAAAAAAGTAGAGAATAAAATAGATAAGTTAACTTTTTATGCGAATTTTGGACTAAGTCAGTAGTTGTCTATGTTGTGGTTATCGTAATACTTTTCATTGCTATTGTAAAAAAAAATAAAATAAAAAAAAGTAAGTAAAGTGCGAAATGAAATTTAAAAGAAGGATCATCTGTTTGGACCTCAGGCTACGCATCATGTAAGACCACATAGAAAATGAAACCGATCTATTTCAACATATTCAGCGCCTAACAATTATGCACGTTTATTGTTTCACCAGACTAAAGGAGTTTGGTGAAACAATAAAAGTGCATAATTATTTTCATTTTTATCAGATTGTAATAAGCAAGTCATTGATTCTCTAACCTTAATTCGCCTGTACTCATGAAAGCCAAGGTGGCAGAACATAATTATTTTCAGTAGGGAGAGCAGAGAAAAAAAAGGGGCACTATTATGCCATGATCAATGTTGGGTATGTAATCATATAAAACATATAAACATTATATATACATTATGTATGTATATAACATATAGAAAAATATGCAAAATACATAATATACCATATAAAGAAAATGTATTTTTAGTGTAAATCTGTCTATAAATGTGTAATATAATTGTATATTTTGGTGTTGTTGTTATTTTTTAGGGGGAAGGAGACATATTATTTTTTTTTTTCAATTGAATGATTTGAATGACAGAGGTCGAATGTCCGAAAAGATAGAGAAATGTTTGAGGAGTATTACTCTTTTAAAATACATGTTAACAAGATCGTCGACATTCGATTTGTACTTTTCAGTAAAGAAACTCCTCTACTGGGTTCCATCTCCATCATTATTTTTCCTCTTGATCTGGTGAGGGAACTCTACATGGCGCCAAGGGTGGGGTGTATTACGGTTGGCAGCTGTAACCTTAACGTACATGCACTACAGGAGTTGAATCGTAAATTTTGTGCTGTGACATACTGTAAAACGATATAACACATCCTTGCTTATTTAGAATGTCATTATGACTGTAAGATGCCAGAGATCGGCTTAGAATGCGAGAGTACAGATTGAATGAATGAGCTTAGAAAATTTGCTCAGGGTCCTAGCACAGTAACTGTTGTAGTTCCTACATGCGTTGCTTGCATGCCTCTCACGACGAAAAGATGGCGGGAGAGAGAAGACGGAAGGAAGGGGTGAGGTAATAATCATCTTCAGAGCCATCCGCCCATATCCGACGATTGCAGAATATGGAATTTATCTCTGTCATCCACGGATAAATCTGTGCTATCATCATCATAAGCATTAAGAAAATAGCGCCAGCTACGAGGGAGGGGATGCTTTAATTACCAAGTAAGAATATTGTTAATGTAGCTTCAGACAGATTCGAGGGATTTCTTTTTCTTTTCCTCAAGTACCCTTCACGTATTTGCCTATGATCACCTGTCCCTAAAAGGGTGAAGGCGTAAGTGGTAATTGCTATATTGAGAATTGAATCAAAATAAGTTTGTGTATCGAAAAGAATAATTCGTGAAATCATATTATGTACTTGTGTATGTTATGAATGGTATGAATGTTATGAATGTTATGGTATGGTATGTTAATAATGAGAAATGTAAAACATTGTAAGCAATGTAACACCTATACCAAGACATATATACAGACATGTGAATAGACATTCTCGAATTTTTGTCACATCAGTGGAGGATCCAGGGGAGGGGCGCAACCGGCGCACGCCCCCCCCCCTTTATTTTTCGTTGAAAACAAAAGAAATAAAAAGAAAAAAATGAAATGAAACCCGGAAGTGGCACCAGAAATATTACTTGCGCCCCCCCCCCCCCTTTACAGAATTCCTGGATCCGCCCCTGCATAATTATGTTATATACTTTATTCATATTAATTTCATTTTGTTATGGCGTGCAAATATTTAATATTTTTCTATTGCAATAACAGTTAAGAATATGAATTACGAGGTTGTCTGTTTTCTTTTATCCAGAATTACATGTTTCAATGGTACTTTGTGATTTGTAAAAATAGCAGTCAAACATTACTTAACCCTTTGTGTGCCACGTTTGTTTCCTGTCCGTAAGTTTATGTGTAAAATTTGTGCACGGTTGACTTATTGGCACAGAAAGGGTTAATGAAAATTGTCAGTTTCGATATTTCCTGATTATATTGAGGAGTGGATACATTATTTTTCTATTTTTTAACAAGCGAGCTCCTATGGATTGTCATTTTCATGATGACTACCACGTTCTGGCCACTCTTTCTGCCGCCCTTGAGTATGAATGAAGCAAGACCTCTGATAAAAGAAAAGTATCAAAACAATCACGTATTTCCCTAAGGATGGGCACTTAGGGACCAAACAAAAAAAAAATACGGTTCAGGACATTGTACCCCTTCACTTTCCTAGCACACAAGAGTGAGGGGCTAAATACACTTTTCAGATTTAAATATGTCCTTCGTTGATGCATAAACGAACACTGTGTCTTGAAAATATGGCAGACCCCATTAGGTGGTTTGAGGCAAAAATAAACAAGGATAAGTGAAAAACAGAAATCACATGCATGAACAGAAAATATAGATATGGAATGATTTTACACAGTATGGTCAAACCTTTTTAGAACCACTTTGATATACTTTGTTTGTTCGTTTGTTTGTTTTTCTTTTGGATATCTCGGCAATTTCAAAACGATTTCCATCAAAATTATATACCTTTAATTTTTCTTGGAATTATATGCTCTTTGATATTTCCTATAAGTGGTTTCTAATTGTCTCGCAAACCATCTCAACCAAAACTTTACCATCCCTTTGAAATTTGCACATCATTACAATGAAATTCAACTCAACACCATGAAGATAAAGGAAACAGCCCCCCCCCCCCCCCCCCCGCCCAACCAGCACCCGTGTAGAACTGCAGTGCGGGGACATATTAAAAGCCTATGGTATGTCTGATCCGTCAACAAGGAGATGTGCGTGTGTGAGCAATGCCCCATTTTAACATCAGTCATGATCATTCATACCAACAGCAAGGGAATAACCACTTAGCTGGTAGGGGGACCTTCAGAGACGGTAGAAGAGAGAGAGAGAGATAGAGGGAGAGGGAGAGAGAAAGAGCATAAAATAGGGTGTTTGAGGTACATTATGTTTCATATAATATATCTAATTGTCCAAATCGTAATACTACAAAAAGCTTGAACAAATAAATGGGACTTCAAATTTGCCGTGGATATTTTCAGTGATTGAGCTCGTCTTTTAACTAATGGACATAATGGAAGTGAATCCCAGAGCGTTGGAGATGCACACTGGACGTAATTATAATTTACTTTCACCTAGTTTAGACAGTGTGCTCCAAGAGGGAACTTTCAAAAGTAATTCATCATTTGAGCCCCTCAGATTACGAGAATGAAAGTATGGCTCTGTAAGAAAGAAGAATGATGTCATTTGGTAGCCTGGACCGTGCTCAATCAGTACTTTGTACACAAGAGAAATTTGAAAATAATTCAGTACACATATTCCTTTAAAAAAAAATAGAGGCTGCATGCTTGTTTAAAGAAAGACATAGCACCATTGACTACAAAAGTGTATTTGTGTGTTAGTGACAGTGGAAGACAGTGTGAATTTTAATATGCATAGCTTGGGTGTAAGGTACGCGCATGAGTGGATGATACAATATGCAATTAGTAATCATTGACAAAGAAGAGGATGGAAGGGAATGAGTGAAACCTGTATACTTAAAGATTTGCGATGAAATATATGTATTATTCACATGATCATAATATGCTTTTATTGAGAACTCTTGTTTATATTTTCGTGACTTGTGACCCCGCTTGTGAATATGTTCTATATTGCCATGCATATTTTTCTTTTATACAGATGCAGAAATAAGACTTACTGAAACTAAAAAATTGAACTGAAAATGAAATGACATTTTTTGTGGTTAAGGACTGACCAAGACATGAAGAAAAAGTACATGGATAAAGAATAAGTCTGTTAACTGGGTACATAATTTCGATAACAGATACTCTCTTAGATTTCATTTCATTTCATTTCAATTTATTTTCATATTTCTCACATATATCACAATAAAGTATATTGATAGATGGGCCTTGGAAGAAAAAAAAAGTGAAATACACTGCTATAGTTGACATGGTAGGTTGTTCAAGACGTCGGATCCGTAATGTCTGATTGATTTCTGGGCCAAGACAGTTTTGAGAACCTTTGATATTAACACTTTCTTAATTTTGAATAATTCATTTTAATCTATTTTAATTTGAAGTTTCATTCATACATGCCAAAATTCTTGCATAAAGAGCGGATTCAACTTTTAAAGAGCTCCCAGTATCCTTGTCATCTGAATAATAATGTTCAGTTATTTTTAGAGACAGATGAAAGAGATGCCAAACAGTTCGTTGTTATTTCTGTAGTCGTTACATACTAATACAAAGTTATCTGCAACAGCGCACCCTCTTGTCAGATATGACACGACCGTAATCTGGTCAAGTGGACTGCGAAACCTTTTCGCAAGTAGAGCCGCGCGACACATAACTTAACCATCTTTCAAACCACGACACACTATTGGCTGTGCTAAAGAACGTATTGTAGTGTTTATATTACTTATATTGCCTCAATAAATTCGCTCATTTTCAGTGGGAAAACATTTATAGGTCATTGAGAGTAGTACAATGTAAATGGCCACTGCGAGAGAAAAGACAAAGACATCTGTTATAAAACGACCATAATATTTTGTGCTGCTCATTTGAGGTCACAGAGTAAAATGCAGGCTGAGAGAAGATACCGTGGAGCTCAAACCATGAAGGTCGATATTTTAGTATTTCATTCCTTCGTCTCTTTGATCTTATGCCGTTTTCCAGAAGGTAAGCGCCAGTTAGAGTTAATTAGCCATCGCATATCAGTGGTAGATGATATTTTATTCAAATTAGTGAAATTCTTCCGTCGAGATGTTTTCATTGCAACTGATTGACAAATTGCCCAACATCATGGCTACTATAGGTTTTCCCGTTCATTTACAAACTTTTTTCATTCAATTTAATAGATTTGTGGTTCAATTTCGTCCCGAGAGATCTGGAATATGCCAATCCTAGTTTCAAATTCGTCTTTTGTCGATCATTTTCGAACAAAGTCTATTCAATTTAGTCATTTGTCACTCATTTTCGTCATTTACAATTCAAATTCGTCCGTCACACTCGCTGCACACATAACAGCAAAAGCAATGTCGTCTTTTAGCTATCATGTTCGTCAAATTTTCCTTCAAATTCGTCTCATACCTTTTTTGGTTGTGATTTCTTGGTTGTTTTATTTTTCCTGCAACCGTTCTTTTTCCACATTTAGGAGTAACATGCACACACGTATACCGTACCCCGCACACACACACACACACAAAAAACACATACAAACATGCACACACATGCACACACACACACACACACAGATACAAACACACCCTTTTCACAGAACACACGGAGACAAACATGTACTGTCAAGCAAATGAAAACAGTGATCCACAATTTCCAGACAACTTTACATGTGTGCAGAGTTTAAGCCCATTTTAATGTTTGTAAAAAGACATCAATTTTTTGCCGTTTATCATTTGAAATAAAATTTGTTTCATGCAATAACATAAAATCAGGAATCACGAATCACGACATGATTAAAGACTGTCTTTACTGTTTCTAATGTTCTCTGCCTGCCGTTTATCCTTCCATCTCCTCTGTGTGTGTGTGTGTGTGTGTGTGTGTGTGTGTGTGTGTGTGTGTGTGTATTGTCAAGTAAACGGTTTAGGAATAATGACTGTCTACTGATCCCATACAGTACCGGGAGAAAGTGAGGTAATGCAGGTAATTAGTTCACCCTCACGCTAAAAGACCAATGCTATCCGACGAGTTTGTTTGAAAAATTCATGAAATTGTGCGATCAAAGACGAATTTGATTCTTACATACTCCAGTCGATGGGCGGCGGGGACGAATTTCAATGACAATCGACGATTGTGAATGCGAGGTCTTTGAAAATGGTTGACGAAAAACGAATTGCCATGATGATTTAATAAATTGAAGTTAAAATTTGCATTCTGTGAGTTTCTCGGGACGAATTTGAATGAAAAATTTTTGAAATTGAATTTCAAAAGTGCGAAAATGGACGAGAAAACTTATACTAAAACACCGATCAATTCAGTGCTTATTTACGTCAATGTTGGGCAATTTGTCAATCAGTTGCAATGGAAACATCTCGACGGAAGAATTTCACTATAATTTGAATTATAAAAGTAGTACCCGCTGCATGCTACAAGGATTAGAACCAGCACTTGCTGTCAGGCGGAAGCTCAGTGGTCTAGTGGAGATGACGCCTGTCCGGAGATCGTAGGTTCGAATCCTGCTCGAGTATGTACGCCTATGATTTTTTTATCATGGCTACTACTAAAACACCGATCAATTCAGTGCTTATTTACGTCGATGTTGGGCAATTTGTCAATCAGTTGCAAAGATAATATTTTTGTCAAACGTTTTTTTTCTTCTTTTAATCCGTGAATGTTAATTTTGGAAGCTTAACAAGTGCGGCAGTATCCTGAAAATTACTTGCATTAAACACAAGTGTTCCATTTAGAGTGACTGCAATCAGTAAAATAATGACGATGCAAAAAAAAAACAAACCCAAAAATAGATAGGAATGATTGCAGCTCATGAAGATATATAGGTGAAGATAAAAATAATGGGCTCTGAGATAAGTAGCAAGTGGGTCTGCATGGTTAATGATTTGTTATGTTTGGTTAATTATTTTATAACAAAGTAACGCAAGTTTTTGTTTTGTTTTGTTTTAACTGTGCTATACATGAAGTAAACTGATATTCTTGATGCCTCCATTTTATTTCCTCGTGGATTACAAGGCAGCAATATGTGTGCATAGGTCTGGTTGAAACCTTATCACGGCATACTTTGGTTGCTTTATGACTTTCGTTTTTTTTTTTCTTTTCTTTTTTTAGGGGAGGAGGGAATAAATAGGGGAAGCGGTTAAAGAGATCACATTCCACCGTGAAAATCAGTGTTTTTTAAATAGAACCTGAAAGATTAGAGGAACAGGATAGTGAATGTTTGAGCGAATAATTCTGATCAAGATTAAAAAAGTTCATGTTTCTTTATTAAGCTGTAATAGTAATAAATCAAGCACAACTGGCAATTCCGTGACGTATCATGTCAGCTTTGACTGTCCCTAATTTCTTTTTCTATATACAACCACTGATTTCAGGGTTGAGTGGAAATTAAAGGATTATATTGAATATCGGCAAAACTAGCTGCTAAAAGCTGAAACCTCGACCTGAATACATCAGAACCCTCAATATCTTACACAATGAAATATCAACAGAAAACAAAACTAAACAAAAATAAGAAAATATTTATGACAATGCTAAGGATAAAATGATAATGCTGATAATGATTATGATCAAAATTATGAGTATTGATGTTTAAGATGTCGAAGATAATGATGATGATTTAAGATGTTACGTCTTAAGAGCTTTTAGAAGCATTATGACGATATTGATGTAGTAATTACAATCTTCGTCAGCAGGAACGGACGCTCTAACAGTGTCAACTTCCGTTCAAGGCCAAGGGGTCGTGGGGTCCGATGTGGTCATCACCTGCGAGTATGATCCACCGTCCAGCCATGTTGCAACGAACGATAACCTGAGGTGGTTTGTTAATCAAACGGAGCTGGTAATTTGCGTGTTTGGTGCCGCTTCGAATAGACCACGGTGTAACTCAAAGACGGAAGACATTTCAAAGTACTCATTTACCGCTGATGGCTTCTGTTGTGGGAGTATTACCATAAAGCGACTCACCGAAGACGACGAAAATACGTACACCTGCCTTGTAACCACCAGAGCCGGCATCGGCACCGATAGAGCCACTCTCACCATCACACATCCCAGTAAGTCTACCATTATTTCATATGCGAGGGCTAATTTTGCGAAACGATATGTGATTGCTTTCATTCCTCATGTGCAGATCTTATATTAATAGACAAGCTGTACTGACATGCTGAATGCACGTTGGTTTCCTCGTCTCTTGACCATTTGTCCTCTGTTTGTATTTGCTCAGGTTAGCATGGATTTTTCAGTGTCTGTGACCGTGTGTGTTTTTTGTCTGTTTGTTTTTTTGAATGTATATGTGTGTGTTTGTGTGTGTCATCTTGTAGCGATGCTTTGCTTGTACTCCTTCCTCTTATCTCTTCTGAATCGGAATGCCCATTCGTTTATTTGGATGTATACGCACATATCAAAAGACTTTTATTTTCTTAATACCCAGGGAACTTGGTAATTGTACAAGCTCCTCTTTTTGGCAAGTTTCTTTCATTTTTCTCGCCTGCTAGTGCTATTTCCACTCATAGTGATTTCATGAAGATGAAAGTATGGAATTTACGTGTATTCATGCATGTACATACAGCTGTATAATATATATCATACTTTTGTTATACTATTGTTTGTATTCATATTTCCTTGACATTTCACCTTCTTTTAAAAATCTTAATGCTACTTTGCTATAATTGTGTATTTTTGGATATGGAGATAAATAAATGAAATTAATGAATGAAAATAATAAACCACTTTTATAGAGCGCAAATTACATTTAAGTTTCTAAGCGCTTCTTTATAAACCAGAAAAGACAGATACGTGTATAAGAAAACAAAGAAGCAAAAAGGAGAAAATTATAAATATATCAACCTAATTTATACATCATTTACCAATTAACAGAACAACGACAATTATTTTACCAACAAGTGGGACTTCAATGAAGATTTGAACTGATCTAGTGATGAACATTCTCTGATATCATTAGGGAGCTGATTCCACAGTTGAGGTATTGAATATTGAAAAGATCGTTGACCATATGACTTGGTTGCTACATTATACGGCTTTGACAATATTGTTTGGTGTTTGATCGAAGTTGTCTGGAAGGCTGATATTCCTGGAGGAGCTGTTGCAAATAATGAGGAGCTAACTGATGTTGACATTTATATGCAATTATAAGTAACTTATAAACTATCCTATCTTTAACTGGCAACCAGTGCAACGTGTGCAATATTGAAGAAATAGAGTCATATGTATGAGTTCGAGTAACAAGTCTTGCAGCCGAATTTTGAATTCGCTGCAGTCTACCTAACATTGAATCTGACAAACCATATAACAATCCGTTACAATTATCAATTCTACTCATTACAAAAGCATGTATTAGCCGTTCAGTCGCACTTTGACCAAGATAACGTCTAGTTGAACTGAAATGAAATGAAATATTAAGGTGTGCCATAGCGAACATTTAAAGGAAACCAAAACCCAAAGAGAAATGTGGATTGAGTTAAAGCAGCAACATTATTAGAACACATCAGTGAAAGTTTGAGAAAAATAGGACAATCGATGCAAAAGTTGTGAAATTTTTTTAAAGTTTGAGGAGAGTACAAGAGGTTCTGACGTTATGAGTGGATAGCAATATAAAAATAGAATATAAACGGAATTTCACCCAAAAAATAAATAATTTTTCATAAAAATTTACAATTTCCATCAACTTGATACTGACATATATTATGTTAAGGGTAGTATGTCTAATCATCCCCCTGCTTTCTGAAAGCGGTTAGTCAAGTGCTCTTTCATTATGCTGAAAAGAGAAAGCATGTTGACTTTTCTTTATATTTCTTTATTATTGTTGCCACACATGATGTCACAAACTTAAGTAGTCTCCTTCTACTTTCACTGATACGTTCTTGATACTAATGTTGCTGCCTTCACTAATTCCACATTTCTTTTTTGATTTTTGTTTGTGGGCCAGATCAAACAATCTGCACTGAGTTTGTAATGTCTTATTGCTTCACTTATTTAAGATACGATTGATTGATAAACCCATATTTTTACCAAATTAATTAGCGCAGGTTCTGTCGTTCATCTTGCCTAAGACAAATTCAGTAGATATTACATACTCCACTATGATCACGATAATTCAAGATACCCAACATAGAAACAAATAATCAAAACTGTTCAATCTGTAGGCGCCTATATACTGTATGAAACAAAGGGCAAGTACGATTTGTTTGTTCACATTGTGACGTACCTATAGATACGTTAGAGTATGCCGTCCTGAACGTCAAACGCCATTAATGAAAATGAGATCCCATCAAAACTATAAAAGTAGGTAAAGATTATCCTGTGAATTGATATATAAAATGTGTTTATCATCTCCCATCCGTTTTGTTTGTTTGTTTGTTTATTAATTCACCGTAAAATCACAAAAATAACGATGATACAATATAAGTGGGATATATAACTGAAGGAAAACGGATGGATTGCCCTGCTCAGCTCGGCCTTCATGGCAGTGCTGATCTTCCGAGGGGTCCAACTTCACGTGAAAAAGTACAATAGTCGAAACTCCATACAATAAAACTAATCATACACACACTTACATGTACTTACACATAATAATATGATACGAACAAGAAATTGATACATCAGTACAAAATCAACTAAAACAACATTACAAAAAAAGTTTGTGAAAATGGTACACCCCCCCCCCCCCCACCGACTACCAATATACCCTCCCCCACCAACAGCCCTCCCCATACAACATAATCATTAAGATAATACAGAGATACGTGATCATTATCATAGCATCCAGTGTAACACATAATTATGTATTGCTTTCTTAAAGGAATTACGTGATGATGAAGACATTATATCCAAGCGAACAGTATTGTACATGGATGCCCAGCGGTACGCGAACATGCGTCTACAATACTCTGTTCTAGGCTTTGACAGCGTTAATATTCCATAAGATCGTAAAGAACTATTATTGATGAGATACAAAAATCAAACCGGTCCAATAAATACTAGTAAGGAGCGCTGAAATTATTAAGAGTTTTAAATACCATTAATAAAATTATTATGCTTTAAATACTTCTTATGGGCAGAATCATAAAGTACATCTGCATAATCAAACAAAGGTTTACTCATAGACAAGATAGAGTTGTAAATTATCCTCGTACTTTGTTCATTTAAATTGAAACGGAGACGACCCAAAAACCTTATCAAATTACTTATCTTCAAACACAACGTTTCTATATGAATATTCCATTTTAATTCTTGATCAATTACAACTCCGAGACATTTCACTGTCTGTTTGAACTGAGTACGCTTACCATTTACTGTACATTTTATGACTCATCCGTATTTAAAGCCTCCGACAAAGAACGCGCTTACTTTGAGGTACCCGTGGCATGGTTTTGAAAAATGAGTCTGAATGCGGCCGGCCTGAACTGATTCAAACCATGTCATTTAGGCACGATGGAACGGTTCGCTTTATTTGGGACTGATGCGGCCAATATCGGAGCGTTGGGTTCACATGGTTGTCAAATGTCACACGATAGTCGTCACTTAACAGTTATAGAATTACGTTATTCGTCAAGAAACGAAATATGAGGCTAAAAAACAAAAACAAGAACAAAATGCGTCTTTAATCCTTAAATTCGTTGCTGTGAATATCACCTTGTATTTATATATTCGCGAATTGGTATATATATATATATTTTAATCTGATATAAAGTACATATGAAAAGGTTGAAGGATCTAGGAATCGCTACTTTACCAGTGTCTTATTTAGCATTCTTTGTGAGTTTATATGTTACCCATTCGCAAAGGTATTACCTGGGTTGCTAATTAGTCCTGGGGCATAAAGTTCGTTGTGTTTTATTGCATTACATGTAGAGCTGTCATACTTTTCCTAATTCTATTCGACATATCAGAGCATAAAGCGTTCACTACCTGCCACCAAATCAAAAAGCCATTAAGATTATTTTTCTTATCAACGTATCTTATTAGACTCTAAAGTCACCTTAAAGGCAGCCGGTCGTCGCAGGCGATTCGCAGCTCAGTAGAAAAGCACGACAAGCTGCTCCTCCCGTTATTGTACCCCCGTACGTACCGAATACCGAACACGACGCTACGCAGCGCACCAGCGAAAACCTGATGGGGCACGAGCGCCGCGCGAGCTGTCCACTGTAATTTCAACATGGACGCCCGAATACCTACCGAATGGGGCCGAATGGGTGCATGCACAAAACCGCACAACAGCCATGCGCATGAAAATCTCTCCCGGTCCGCGACACAACAAGTAGTGAGAGCTGTAGGGTGTACGTACGTACGTATCTGGCTCCAGTCTCTGTTTATATGCACTATGGTGCCAATTTCAGCAATCTAGGCAATAATATTTAAAAATGTCTGAAAATATTATATAACGATATCATAAATTATTCATATATTACGTTGTTTAATATTTGGTATTTATAAATATGCTTTGATGAGGAAATATTAAAACTCTAAGCTTCATGTATAGCAAGTTGCAATGCATATGGCCATATGGCAGGTTGTTATGATCTCATCGTGCAATGTTGTCTGCTGCGTCAGCTGCATGTGTTATACGTACAGCTTACAGTACGTTGGGCCGGATCGTAACATAACAAAGTTGATAGAAAGTCGTCGGTACCGGTATGTCAGTATCAATATTGTGTGTGGTATGCGAGTACTGTTTGCAATAAAAAGTGCTGTACTGTTTCGGCTTAGCCTTGGCTTTGGTTTAGTAATGAAACCTCACAATGGAGATCAAACAGCCGTCCAACTCGAGGCAACGTATCTACTTGTTTGACGCTATCGACGAGTGCATGGAGAACGCAGAGAGACGTGTTCTTAGCTGGAGGACAAGTAAGAGACCAGAGGGGGAGGCTTCAGCGTCAGCGTGCCGATGAAAATTTTGCTTTCCACTTGCTGGAGTTGCATGAACAGTTTTGCAGGAATTTTTATTTAGAATGTGCAAATTCGTGTTACGACATGCACGGTGGAATTGTGTTGCCACGGCTTACGCCAATCAAGCAACCCCAGCTGATGGCCAAGTCAACAACTTCAAGGAATCCAGATCCAGATGATGTGTAAGTAGAAGTCTACACATGAATCAGTGATTGAAGTGGAATGACTTTTTCTAATCTAGTATCAGTAACTTTAGGGCATTTGCGTTTGATCGACAAGTAGGCCTATTTTTCTATGTATAATTCCGCGTTCTCATTTATGTCAAATTATGATAATGCCGTAATTGAAATGACATTTGCTGGGTCAGTTTAATGTCATTAGTCCCATTAAATGAGAAGTTTTTCATATCAATCATGTTATGCAAATTCCCCAAGAATATGATTTAGGATTTGCAAATAAATAAAAAAAAAAAAATGAATAGATCTATCGCAAGCTCCATCATACATGTAGTCTAACCCAATAGATCTGGTAGAACTCTAACGTTTAAACAGGGGAACTAAAGGTTCAAAGATGATAGATCTAATAGATTCTAGTTTAGGCCCTACTTCGACTTGAAGGTATGTCGGTTGGTGCACGGTCCCTTCTATCACGGCCATAGCCCGACCAGACACTGTTACGCTATGCGGAAACTCGACGTACCATGTACAGCGACTGGGCTGTGTATAGTTATCACGGCCACAGTTACACTGTGCAGTGCAACTGTGGCCGTTGGCCCTGCACGGGCACACGTCGCTTCCGGTCCCCGTCCTGAATTTACACACGCCAGGGCAAGTATGGTTGGACCTACTTCTAATCGACCGCCTAATGTTTATCTGCTTGATAAGAATATGTAACACTGAAATTCACGTAAAAAAACTTGACCTACGTGATTGAGAAAATCCAGCTCTATCAAATGCCGTTGTTCCGTTTTCGATTCGAAGTTTCAGTGCAAAAATATCGCCGACGAACTTGCGTGGCCTCGTTTCAGCTCCCCGCGGTAAATCGCGTTAATAGGATCGACCGCTGTTTTTGCATTGACAATGCACGCAAACCGAGTTGTATTGAACACCGTGTTGTACGAAGCTTTTTAGAAGCCTTTTAGAAACTTCCATAGACGTTACATTGTGCTATTGTGCTATTGCGGTGAAAATATTCATTCGAAATTTTGTCCTTGATTAAAACCATTAATGAACAATGAATTATCGCGTTTTCCCACACCATCCTCATCTACATTCAAAGCCAATCCATTTTTATGTGCTTTGCGCGCAGAGAAGTGCGTACTAAGTGTTCAGTGCGCGAATTATACGCGGTCGGTTTCAATAAGGGTGGTCGATATGTAGTAGGGCTACACAAGACACAGGGTCTCCGACCCAATCGTCCGCGTTCAGAATGGACAACTCGGCGGTAATATCCGCTACCCATGACGATGTGTCATCGTCCATGATGGCCACCCTACCTATATATAATCTGATCTGACGATTACAGTGTAGTTAACGACTGACGACGATCGACGGTGCGATGAAGAGAAGGCGTACATTGTAGTCGTACAAGTATAGGCAGCTAGCTACTATAGCTCATGCGAACATTGCATCACACAGTACCGTACCATACATTCAATTCACATTACACAAAACGTACTCCCCGCGCTCAGATCAATCAAGCGAGCAAACGAGATACTATAGCGCGATACATTGCTTTAGGGATGTCTTGCGCACACACACATTTCGCTTCGTAGCAACTTCGGAAGCGAGTTTACGTGCTGCCGCCCGCGGCTGAAATATGTCCATGTATCCTCGCGACTGGGTGTCTTTAATGCAGCTGTCTTGAGCATTGTGCGCTTTCCATAATTCTTTACGCAAGAAAGATAACTATTTTCAGAAACCTTTCGTGCATGTGCAGCCCCGAGGGTGCAGCCAACATCTCTAAGATGTTTTTGTCGTCCTCTTTGTCTTCATCCCTCTTTCTTGATACTCTTCTTTTTACCTCATCAGCACACATAGACATACTCCAAGTATACTTCTATGATCATGCATAGGCCTACATGTATATCCTTTCCGTGTCCCACAGGGTGCACTTGATTGCCATTTACAGATTTGCCGTTTCATTGATTGTACTTCTTCTAGTTTTTGTTTTGGTTTTTGTTAAAAATAGTAAGGTTGCCAGATACTCTGGAATTGACTGGTGCTGACAACCTCCAAGTTAACCTATCTCAGACGATCGTGTGCACTTCTGCGGGCAGCTACCCGGTCCCGACCTTCCACTGGTACATTGATACCCGAGAAGTCACTGCTGACGCCCTAACCCTCCCACCCGAAACCGATGGGGAGAGTGGGCGTGGAGAGGTCGTCAACACAGCGAGTATACTCACTTACAGGCCTTCTCGAGAGGACCACGGGAGAACCCTGGTTTGCGAGCTGAGTCTTTCCCTCTCGCCTTCTAAAGTGACTTTTGTGAATTCTTCCGTCATCCTCGAAATTCACGGTGAGCCTGCAAGGCAAACATAATATTCTCTCTTGTGTACTGTTGTCGTTGTTGCAGGTTTTACCTCTTTGTGTGAGTGCTAGCATGATTGAATATACCCTCCTTTTTTGTAGATCCACCATTGATATTTGACCCACAAGCCTCGACCACCTGGAAAGGTGAGAGTTGTACTGCGTCCCTGTCGTGCTCGTCGGTCTCTAACAAACCAGTTAATCACTTCCGGTGGGTCAAGGTTGGAGCACAGCACGTCTTCAACTCAAGTCAGAATCGTCACTTCATTCATGCTCCCGGAGGATTGGATGAAAACGAGAGAATCGGAACACTTCTCATCGAAGACGTCCAGGCCTCCGACTACGGCTACAGTGGCGTATCTAGGGAAAACGGCGCCCGGGGCAAGCACGAAAATTGCGCCCCTAATTTCTGAAAAAAGTGTTCAACCCCTACCCCATAAAGTCCACTTGATGCTTTTTCAAGCACTTAAAAGGGATCTTTTTGAGGGTGATTTAAATGTAATGAATTTTGATAGATTTTGGCGAGAGAGCGCAGCGAGCGAGCCGAAAATTTTTGTATTTCAGCTTACAAAACATGGAATTTTTGTCATTTTTTTGCTTACCAAAACTTACAATTCTAATCAAGATATAGTGACAGCCTTATAGATTTATACCAAAAAAAAACTGAGGACTTAAAAAGATACTCTAAATAGTGCGCGCGAGTGAGCTGAAATTTGTAAATGTCCTCGTCATCATCACGTATTGTTCTTATATTTTTTTTTATATAAATTTTGGCGAGCGAGCGCAGCGAGCGAGCCGAAAATTTTTGTATTTCAGCTTACAAAACATGGAATTCTTGTCATTTTTTTGCTTATCAAATCTCACAATTATAGTGACGACCTTATAGATAACGATTTATACCAACAAACTGAGGACTTGAAAAAATACTCTAGATTAGTACGAGCGAGTGAGCCGAAATTTGTATATTCTGCGTCATCATTACGTTTTTTTCTTATCTTTTTTTATTTTTTTCTTGCTCCCCCCTTCCCCGTATGTTCGAAACCGTTGGCGTCCTCTTTTGATCCAATCGGCGATCGCTTCAGAACGAATGAAATTGCAGTCGCTGCTCCGTGTAACATTTTTCCTGCTAAATATAAAATGACATGAGTGAACACAATAGACATTATCATTTTGTCCGCGTCATCGTCACGTTTTGTTCTTATCTTCTCTTTTTTATACAAATTTTGGCGAGCGAGCGCAGCGAGCGAGCCGAAAATTTTTGTATTTCAGCTTACAAATCATGAAACTCTTGTCATTTTTTGCTTATTAAATCTTACAATTCTAATCAATATATAGTGACGGCCTTATAGATAACAATTTATACCAACAAACTGAAGACTTGAAAAAAATACTCTAAATTAGTACGAGCGAGTGAGCCGAAATTTGTATATTTCCGCGTCATCATTACGTTTTGTTCTTATCTTGTTTGATTTGTTATTGTTTTTTTGCGCCCCCCCCCCCGTATGTTCGAAACCGTTGACGCCCTCTCTTGATCCAATGGGCGATTGCTTCAGAACGAATGAAATTGCAGCCGCTGCTCCGTGAAACATTTTGCCTGCTAAATATAAAATGACATGTGTGAACACAATAGACACTGCCATTTTGTCATCATCACGTTTTGTTCTTCCTTCTTTTTTATACAAATTTTGGCGAGCGAGCGCAGCGAGCGAGCCGAAAATTTTTGTATTTCAGCTCACAGAACATAGAATTTTTGTGTGAACACAATAAACATTGTCATTTTGTCCGCGTCATCATGTTTTGTTTTTATCTTGTTTGATTTGGTTTTCTGCCCCCCCCCCCCCACCATTCTCCCTCCCCCTTCCGGGCGAGTTTTTTTTTTTCTTCTTCTTCTTCTTCTTCTTCTTCTTCTTTTTCTTCTTCTTTTCTTTTTTTCTTCTTCTTCTTCGTTTTTTTTTTTCGTTTTTTTGCGCCCCCAAGGAGTGGCGCCCGGGGCACGTGCCCCCCTTGCCCCCCCCCCCCCCCCCTAGATACGCCACTGCTTATCAGTGCATAGTTTATGACGAGGACAGAGAAAGAAGTTTGACAAGTGCAAGGCTATCTCTTATTAGACCCAGTAAGCGTTAACTGGACGGGAGGAGCTGCTAAAGAGGAGGGGTATATATAGTAATGAGGATCTAATGGATTTCCTCCTTGTGTATCGGTGTTGTTATTGCTGCATTATTCCAATCTTGCCTATGTATCTTTCCTTTTGATCATCGAAATAACAGGTCAGAGTGGGCCGGTATAATTAAGATTGTATGCCGTAACTTAAAAATCAAGTCATTGTCAGCGACAACAATACCATAACAAGGTTAGTAAGCAACAATCAACATCTGGTTATTAACATAAGTACTCTCCTGTAACTGTTATCATGAATATACGAGAAAGGAACAGCAGAAGACATGTAGGAGATTTCGTGTTTGTCATAATGAAATGGCGATCAGTATTGACTACAGAAGGAGGACGCTAATTCTTACCCAGTGCTTTCAGGTTAGTTAATGCTCCATGATAGAAGAAACAAATACAAGTATAATTGACAGATAATATGTATGTGGTTAAAACTGGAGCAATAAATAATCATACTTAGCAAGGATGAAATATCACAATTACTTCTTTACAGCAAACGTTGTATTTCTTTCTACAAAATGTGCGAACGCACGAAAATATTTGGTGATTTCCCCGATACGCCAGGCCAGTCATATCCACCAAACATCACGACCTATCCGAACAGAGCGTCATCATCATCCATCTACGTTGCTTGGCAACCAATCTATAATGACAGCGTGGATGGTACTTGTAGAGTAGAATACTGCCCTGTTAATACGTCAGAGGAGGACTGCAACACCACCACCAGTGCATCAGGTGCTAATACCACCTTGACAGGACTCCAGTCGTTCACCTGGTATCGACTGACTCTTAACTGCTCAAGCTGCGCTGGTACCATCAGCGGTCAACCCTTACTGGCATCGACAGCTCGTAAGGATAACTATTTGTTTATTTTTGTTTCCCGATATCGATAATATAAACAAAAATAACTTTGTCTTTCGACAGTTTATATACCTTCAAGCTTTTATTAGTCTTCTGCACTCCGTGAGCTGGGCATCATTTGCGAGAAGTTTTTGTCATGCTTTCATTGGAACTACAAAGAAAGAATTTATATATGAGGTCTTGTGCAAAAAGAAAAAAAAAGACAGAAATGACTTTAAAATGATGACTGTTAGAAGTAATAAACGTTTATTAAAGCATAAATTACCCTCAAAATATTTTTTTTTTTTGTTCCACATAAATGTACATAAGTGTTGTGATTTCATTTAATGTTTGACTGTGGGCGATAACATTGTTTCATGACAAGCATGCCAAGCACGTTTTGAAATAATCCCATTTGTTCTTATTTCTGTTCCATCTGTTTCGTCTTCGTGATCAAGCTTTGTCACCCGCTGAATATGGTAAGAGTTTCCATAGTATAATGGCAATGACCTTTTATTTTACAATCCATCTCTATTTTCCTTTAAAAGAAACACAAACCCTAAGCGTAATATGGATTGAGTGAAAGCAGCAACATTAGTAGAACACATCAGTGAAAGTTTGAGGCAAATCGGACAATCGATGCAAAAGTTATTAATTTTGACAGTTTTGGTGTTGGAATTGATGGATGAGGAGACTACTAGAGGTTATGACGTATGAGAAGACAGCAATTGACACTTGACTAACCGCTTTCAGAAAGTAGGGGGAATAATTGCTACCAATAGCATATTATGTCAGTATCAAGTTGATGGAATGTGTAATCTTTCTGGAAAAAAAATGATGATTTTTTTTTTTTTTTTTTGAGTATGTGCACAGACACCAGTTTGTGTATATTATGTGTGTGGGTGAGGGGAGAGTTTTTTTCTTCTGTCCATAAGGAAATGTTTTTCTGTATATTCAAGTGTAGTGAAAACGACTCTATCAAAGAAGCTCCTATAAAGTTATAAGAAACGAGCAATGCACTTGATAAATCTAGTCAGGCTTCTGAAATCCACAGCCGACTACATTTGTTTTTCAATAAAACAACGAAATGACTATAACATTGTGATCGGCTGCAAGTAAACGTAGAATTCCTTTGATAACCTTTTCATTCATCAAGTATGTTGATTACAGCAATTAAGTTGAAAGCATGTAATAACGGCGTGCATTTAGCATTAAATCCCGGCATGATATATACAGTAGAATCACTCCCTTTCATCGAAACACATCATTTTGTCATACATAAGCATACCTGCACACATTCTTTTTACTCAGTTTAAAGCTATTTTACTCAGTTGAAAGCTATCAAATCTGCAATTTTACAATTTTTTTCAACGCATGTGCATCTTATCGCTTAAAGGGAAGATAAACCCCAAGAACAATGTGGATTGAGTGAAAGCAGCAACATTAGTAGAACACATCAGTGAAAGTTTGAAGAAAATCGGACAATCGATGCAAAAGTTATGAATTTTTAAAGTTTGGATGTTGGAACTGCTGGGTGAGGAGACTACTAGAGGTTATGACGTATGAGTGGACTACAATATCAAGAAAATATAAAGAAAATACTACAAAAATCCATTTTTCATGAAAATTACAAATTCCATCAACTTGATATTGACATATGTTAAGGGTAGCAATTATTCCCCCTGCTTTCTGAAAGCGGTTGGTCCACTGCTCTTTCATAATTCTAGAAAAGTGAATTTTTGTTGAATATCCTTTATATTTTCTTTGTATTGTTGTCCACTCATACGTCATATCCTCTAGTAGTCTCCTCATCCAGCAGTTCCAACACCAAAACTTTAAAAATTCATAACTTTTGCATCGATTGTCCGATTTTTCTCAAACTTTCACTGATGTGTTCTACTAATATTGCTGCTTTCACTCAATCCACATTGCTCTTTGGGTTTACCTTCCCTTTAAAGAAGAAAGAAGCCTAGGTATATTTCGTGACCATTATCCAGAACAAGGCACTGACGATGTGTTTGACAGGTTTCCCATGTGATATATATCTTCAATAACCCTTCTCAAAAATCCGGAAATTCTATAGCAAGAAGGGAGAGGGTCAATTCGGGTGGTAATCAATGGAAAATTCTTCTTTTTGCATTTTAAAAGGCATCCGTCTTGAGTACGACCTGACAAATGAGACTGTGACATTATCAAAATCTTGGTATAACCTCATCGTACCCGACGAGATTTGCTTCAAGCCTGTCGAGAGTTCAGATCCCGCAGACTATTGTTCGAGAAACAAGGACCAATGCGTTCCGGTTGGTTCCACTCTGCACAAAGTGGTTCCCCTGAAGAGTGGGTTTGTAGGCGTCGTCAGCTACGGTCGGGAAATTTGCAGCGTTCCGTCTTTCATTCGAGTTGGAGAAGGTCAGTACTTACTCATCTTGTAGAAACATCAGCACTGAAATCTCACCATGACAGTCAAAATTGACCCATATGAGACATAAGATATATTATGCCAACACTTCAGAAAACATAATAAATGTCGAGAGTGGTATTACAGAGCACATGAAAAACCAAGAGAACTGAGAACTGGTTATATCTCTGCGTGATGACTTTGATGGAATCTCCATACTGGAAAACCCCCAAGCTGGTGCTTATATGTAGCTTATTTCACATTTCACCTACTTGTAGTTGAGGGAAACCAAAGATAAAAAAAGATATATATATATGTGTATGTGTATATATATAACTTTTTTCTTTGGCAGTAGTCATAGATTACAAGTTCACGTCCATGAACTTTATATAAACAGTCATAGGTTTATGCTTTCCGTAAAACATTATACTGTTCAGATACAAATGTTCCATCAATTTTGCTAAGAATATTTATCGTGTTTGTAAGCAACAGTTAACCTTACGGCAAGTTGTGGTCGTGAGAAAAACCATTGCGTGAAAGAAGGTGCACAATGTCTGTATATAATATGTGAGCAGGTGTGCTTTGAAATCGGACAGGAGTGCGTTAGTAAGAATTCTGGAATCCATAAATATGTTTTCGAGTGACATTATGAAGCTGAGAATATCCTTGAAACTTCAAAGAGCCTTCAAAGTGGCCTGCGCTCTGTCACAATGGCTCACTTGTAACAATTATTGTCATTTCTTTTATTCTGTCTACAGATTTTGAAGAGGGTTGAAGGATACTTTGTGCATAATGGTTCCAGTTTCCTTATTGCTGTTGACTAGATTGCGTTTATCGTATTCATACTGATTGAAGTTACGACTAATTAAAACAAAAAGCCCAGCTTCCTGATAACACCGTGCTTTTCGCACAGATATGGGGTCTAAGAGTCATTGTGATATTGCTGTTTATATCCATTTACAAAAATACTTTTTCAAGTATTTAGGCCAGGTAATGGACGGTAATCACCATAATTCTTTGCTGCATGTAATGCAAATTTGATATGATAATTTGACTGTTAATAATGGTGAAATCCATGATAATTTTGATGATATCTGCCAGCATACTTGCCATCATTATGACTATTATCATTATCATTGTTATCGCTGTTACTATTATCATCGAAATACCTCGTCTTTGTGTGTTTACTATACTCAAAATCATTAATTAGTGCTCCTTGATCTAAATTCTTAGTGACTCATTCTTTTGTTATGCTATAATGATCTGCCCCATGATTCCAAGAAAAAGAGGACAACTTAAAAGTTTGCAATATGTTTTATTTACTTATTCATTCAATCTTCTTTAAAAACAGGGTAGTCTTTTCAGAGCCAAAAGGCCTGCTTTTAAAAAGAGCCCTGTTAACATAGATATACAGTTACACATCGAAACATATTTGCAAAAATGTAATAAAAAAGTAATTACATCAAAGCCAAAATATACCAAGTCAAAACACAATAGCAACTAAACAGAAACAAAAACAAACAAACAAACAAACGAAACAGAAACCATTAAACTGAGCTCATAACAGAACAATATGCTACATAACAAGACAGGGTAACCAACGTGCCACATAACAGTTGTGGCTACAGTTGGTGCGCAAAACTTTAAGAATGAATGAACCAGAATTTTCGTTAAATCTGCACTTACAAGTTAATCGATTGTATTTGGGTCTTAAAAGAGATGAGTGTTGTTGCCGTTCGAATGTGAGTTGGAAGTTTGTTATAAATACTGGGTGCTATGAAAGAAAAGGATCGCTTTTTAAATTCGGTGTTGGGCTTTGGAATGAACAGTGGATTTCGAGTAGAATGACGGGTAACATAATATATAGGACGTTTTGTGGCAAGATCATTCAGGTAATACGGTGCTAAGTCATTAAGTATCTTGAAAACAGAGATACAATACTGATAGTTGATTCTACTGGCGACACTTTGCCACCCAAGTCTATTCAAAAGAGTTTCTTTGGTAGTTGAGTAGTCCGCATTTAAAACCAGTCTTGCATATCTGTTCTGGGTTCGTTGCAATTTGACAAGGTCTGTTTTGTTACACTTCCCCCAAACCACCGAGCAATAATCAATGTGAGGTAGGTTAAATGAGTAATACAGCTGTGCCAGAATTGTTTCTGTTAGGAAAGACTTTATCCTCCTGATACATGCTATTGCTCGATTAACTTTTCTAATTATACTAGATACATGTAATGACCAGTTTAAACTCTTTACTTGAAGTATCGACGGATATGGCGGCCTGGCCCATGATGACATTGACTACTGTCGTCGTTGGTCTTTCCATCGCTGTCATCGTCCTCGTCTCCGTCATCTTGGTCATGAAGACAAAACAACGGTATTCACATTCGCTCACTAAATGGTCATATGCAACGACTTACAGAATCTGTGTCGCGTGAACATGGGAATCACCTCTGTAATTGGACCATTTTATTTCTGCATGTTACATCTGTTGTCTGCTGTGTGATTGTCATGTAGTAGACCTAAAGCAATTCTAGCACTTTTCAATTGTTCCCTAACTTTGTTTCTTTGCCTATGTTTGAATACTATCCAACTGAAGTCCTCTTTGTAGCGTCTCTCGAAAAAGGATGTCAAAGGATCATGTTCGTTTTGCCAGTTTGGGGTTTGGAAGGAAAAAGTGCTAGTACTTCTGCGTCTGTGTCGGCTTATTTTGCATTATTAGCGGTGTGTCTCTGCGTGCTTCGTTTGTACTTTTGAATATGTGATGTAAATACGCTTGTGCAAGCCTATGTTACGGCATTTACTTTCACCCCCCCCCCCAAAAAAAAAAAAAGCGAACTGATGCCATATGAGTTTAATTAGTTACAGATTTTAGCATTCCGCAGCATTGAAATGGTCTCTCTATATGTTCACGTGTCTGTGTCTATTCGGTTCTTGTGTAGACTCGTTTGAAAGGGTCTTGTACAAACTCTATGCTTAAATCGTGTGCGTTTGCGTGCTCTAATAGTGACCACGACATTTGTGAGATCGAACCAGTGTAAATATGGATAATTTTGCTCAATTTACCATCTATAATTCTTAAAAGTGGCCATTTTATCTGACAATTTTTTTTTTTTTATAATTTGCATTTTGTTGTTCAACGTCTACCGAGCATTTAACTTACATCAAATGTAATTATACCTAAAATAGTGTAAATCTCAAGTAATGAGATGTGCTGGTTTTACTGCCTTACTGAATTCTGAAGATGAAATCGATATCTAACACCTCATTGCGTTGCGCAGGAATTATCGTCTTCAAAATTTGTTCCTAAAAATTTCGTTTTGATTTTTAAAGTTTCGTACTTTTATTACGCAGAGTTAAAACTAATCCTATAGGAACTGTTCCCCTTATTGGTAGTATTAAAGTGAATCATGGAAAATAAGATATGATTCGTTCTATTGAAAAACATAAAAAACCAACAATAACATGTCGAAATCGATATGTTTATGTGTATTTTCAGGAAACAAAGACATGGTACCGGGCCTTCCGAGAAGTCATCCGTCAATAATTCCGTCACATCACTCAAGCTTGCCGCAGTCAGTATAATACACCCTCTAACTATGTAAGTCTTGACTCGACGACGCGTAGTCATTCCGAATACGTATCTCTGTATGACACAGCGCCAACTCGACCCAGTGGAACTGGTCAAGCGCATACTGACGTCATGAATGACATTGTCTTGGGTCACAACTATGAGACGAGAATCAGACTGACCCTTGGAGATGAAGGGATGGCAGTTTATGATGTTCCCATCAAGAGCCAGGTCAACGAGCCGTCGCATGAGGAAAGACCGATCGGGGATTCTGATTACATCGACATCATAGATTGACGGAGAGATATACTTTTTAGAAGCATCCCCCCCCCCCCCCAAAAAAAAAAAAGGCCACACCAACACAGCGGGGACTACAATAATGATATCTGTAGCATCTTGACGGCAAACCCAACAAAATTCGGAGTTATCCTTCATTGTATTTAATGCTCATGTGTATGTAATGAGCCAGAAATTCACTGATGAATGTTGTTCAGACTTGACAGAAGTCTTGTAAAGGCTTACCACTTATAGTATGCACTTCCTTAGAGTGCATTTGAAAAAAAAAAAGAAACAAGTGAACACTCCAAGCCGATACCACTCTGCTTTTTTTCACCAACTTTAGCGTGATTACACAGCGTTGTCAAGGCACAGGATTACACTCACAAGATATCGAAATAGACATCATTGATAAAAAGTAGTCACAGAAACAAGAGTGATAAGGTAAGCTCCTGATACTCAGTGTATATCCAACGCAATGCTTACAGTATCTCTAGAATCCATCTTAAAGGGAACGCAAACCCAAAGAACAATGTGGATTGAGTGAAAGCAGCAACATTAGCAGAACATATCGATGAAAGTTTGAGGAAAATCGGTCAATCGATGCAAATGTTATGAATTTTTAAAATTTTGGTGTTGGAACTGCTGGATGAGGAGACTACTAGAGGTTATGACGTATGAGTGGACAATAATATAAAGAAAATATAAAGAAAATTTTACAAAAATTCATTTTTCATGAAAATTACGAATTCCATCAACTTGATACTGACATATGTTAAGGGTAGCAATTATTCCCCCTGCTTTCTGAAAGCGGTTAGTCAAGTGCTCTTTCATAATGCTATAAAAGTGTATTTTTGTTGAATTTTCTTTATATTTTCTTTGTATTGTTGTCCACTCATACGTCATAACCTCTAGTAGTCTCCTCATCCAGCGGTTCCAACACCAACATTCTAAAAATTCATAACTTTTGCATCGATTGTCCGATTTTCCTCAAACTTTCACCGATGTGTTCGACTAATGTTGCTGCTTTCACTAAATCCTTATTGCTCTTTGGGTTTACGTTCCCTTTAAGTCTGGAGGTAGGTTGTCGATGTATTATGAGTAATCCCAATACTGCACTTTAATCGGTCATAGTCCTGAAAGCAATCAATATGGGGAGTGGACAAGAACAACTGTGTTTGATATATCATTAACTAAACATCAAACGTGGATATTGTGAGATTAACGTATGAAAACTATAATTAAATTTGGTGTATTGTTATCACAGAAGTAATGATCCGTTAAGCAAGGTATCATTCACCTAAAAAGGTGTTTATATTGGATATTGTGATACTCGTGCCCTGTAAGAATGTCTAAGTTTCTTGACTTTAAAATAACAGTTGGCACTTTGGCAAGACAAGGATTTATTACGTACAAATTTTAAATATCACACCTCTGATGTACTAGTGTGCAAAATTTGTATTTTCTCCTTAATGTAATATCTGCAAAGTATACATTGTTTGTCTTTATATACTCTTATACATTCATTCGTGCACACGTTTGTACTATAGCTTGTGCATCTTTACTTCTTTGCTTGTAATAACTTTGTTTTAAAAAATGTATGTATCGCCTTTTTTCGATGGAAATACAGTAATTAAGATACCCAATCTTTAAACAATTTTTTGAAGGAAATTCATTCAAGAGCTGAATGATAAGGAATATCTGAATCAATAAACTACTACATGTAAGAGTATAAAGTTTTAGTTTCAAAGGTAATATCAACTTACTTAGAATCCATTGAAGTTGTGTCAGTAGTACCAACCGATGTAGTGTCTACTTAATGGAATTGCTATGAATTTTGTTTTACATGTATATCTTTTAATATGGGTGGGTATGAACAAAGTGCTTCTGCAGATGAAAAACAAAATGAAATGCAGGAAAATGGTTGCCATTTAATGTCCTACGTGGTTAAGTTGGACTAAGCTTAGTTTAATTGTCTGTTCAAATATTGTGAAAATGCTCCCAAAGATTCCTTTCTAATATGCTGTTGGTCGTGTCTAGCTCTTACATTACCATAATTAATATGGTAGTAAAACATCTTTGGTGCCTGAATTCCAAAACTTCTTGAAACTACTCAGCAATAGTTCCGCATAGTTCAAGTCAAGTTCAAGTTCAATCATAGTTCATAGAAAGGAAGGCAGCTAAAAATTCAATACCCTCTTGTGTTTAATTGTGAGGTCATCTAAAGACTAACGAAACCTAGTTCGTGGTACTTGTAAATCAATTGATATTGGTATTTTTGGCAATAAAAGAGTCTTCTCAGAGCTTCGCATGCAAAATGCTGGTGTACTTTTAACACTATTATTGTGTTGATGTCAACTATTATTATGTTGATGCTTTCTTTTGTTTTCGATAAGTATACATGATGTATGTTTTGCCCATTATTTTCTTCTTTTTTCAAGGTTGTCGTATCTTCAAGCTATTTTATGCTTATTTGACGACAGTCTTCTGCATTCACACTTCCAATACATGAGCCATAATTCAGTCAGATCATTTGATGCACTTTGTCCCGAGTGGTTCCCAGTTGGCGTGTTTTCTTTTCGTTTCTTAAACCTGCACACGTACATCTCAGTTATGTTAGGATGTACACACTGTATGTTTTATTGTCTTGAAAATAGAAAGATATGACTGCATTTCATTTGTACTATATATTCAATGCAAAAAAAAAATCCAATAAATTCATTTGAATTGAATTGAATTGAATTGAATTGAATTGAATTGAACTTCCTTTCAAGTCTAGGCACCATAGCATTTTTCGGGACAAAGCATGGCAATACAAGTCATACACCATAACGTCAGGGTCTTGGTAATGTGACAATGTTACATGAGAAGTTCTGCCCTACGTTAAGTATTGGTTGAGGTGAAAATTTAGCTTTAAACTTTTCGCGACATATTTCGAAACCACTTAAAGAAATGCTAAAAAACATTATTCTATTGAGGAGTTCACAGATTATCTAATGAAAATCAATTTTGAAAAGGCTGAGATATTAATAAACAACGTAAAACAAAGCGGTCCTAATAAAAATGGGGTCCCACGTTTTACTATTTGTTTTTGATGTATCAACCATTTCAAACCAATTTTCAATTCTTCTTGGAATTCTTCTTGGGATTTATGCTCTTTGATTGTATCTTATAAGAGGTTTGTGTTTTTATTATGAAAAATTATTATCAAAAAACGTTAGAAACCTAAAAACCAATCTCAACCAAAACTATACCGCCCCTTTACACCTTTAACAAATAATGCATTTGTATGGCGCTGCATGAAATATTGATGTCCATTTTCTCTTTTCATATTCAACACAGCTCGCAGCGAAAAGACTATTTCATGTATATGAACGAGAACAAATGGATTGTGTGAGTTGGCCTTTGTGGGTGTTACCAGGTTATCCGACTGGTGGCCATATTGAAGGATACGGAGCATAAAAGGTCAGAGGAAACCTTAAACACATACCTGCAATCATGCAGACTTGCCTGTTTATTTGACCTCTTTCATCGACAGATCGACAGATCAGTGAGAAAATTAACATTCCGTACTTCTAGCACTCAAACCTGGAAACAGTACAACTTGTCATTGTAAGTTGTCTTTAAAGTTAATGTCCTCAGTTATGCATGACATTTGTCTGCACACTTAGGTACTATTGAAAAAAAAATGGAACTCCTTTCCTCACAACCAACATTGCGCTACAAAGTTGGATTACGTTGGATGTTGTTGTTGTTGTTGATGATGTTGTTGTTTTGTTGTTGTTGTTGTTGTTGATGATGATGATGTTGATACGCATTGTATATAAGGCTGTTACGCCCAAGGCTGTGTATATTTATCACTCTATTCTCAAGGTGGCAGAGCTTGATTGCATGTACATGTACTTCGAAGTTTAAACAAACCGACAGAGCCTTTAGAATCGCGCCATCTATTGACAGGTAACCAAAGAATGGAATACGATTATAAAAAAAAAAATGCGTCGCATGCAGCTTCATTAGACCTTAGGGAGACCTCCGGATGATTTTCACACATTTGTATTTGAACATCATAAATTGGATATACTTGGTACAGACTTTCAGAATCTATAGTGACTGGGATGAGGAACACGAGTGTATTCAAGATTCATAACGAATCACAATGAGTAATGATGACATAGAACTTTAATGTAAGATCGTATGATTGAGTGCTCAAGGAAACAGAACAAAAGAAGAAAGCATGCATAATTCTACACGGGTGAATTGATATTTGTTAAGCAAGTGGTATTGTAATGGCGTATCCGGGCACTTACCCCCTGGGCAACTACCCTCCGGATAACTACCACCCGGATAATTACCCCCCCCCCCCCCTCCCAGGTCTATTCCCCCCTAGGGCAACTACCCCCCGGACAACTACCCTCCTATGTATAGGGCAATCACCCTCCAGGGCCATTACCCCCTAGGACAACTACCACCCGGTCATCTACCCTCCTAGGGCAATCACCCCAAGGGCAATTACCCCTAGGACATCTACCCCCCGGGTAATTACCCCCTGGGTATATAATTACCCCCTGGATGACTACCCCCCCCCCCCCGGATAACTACCCCCAGATAACTACCACCCGGATAACTACCCCCAGGATAACTACCCCCCGGATAACTACCCCCCCCCCCCCCAGTTAACTACCCCCCGGATATCTACCCCCTGGATAACTACCCCCCGGATAACTACCCCCCGGATAACTACCCCCGGATAACTACCCCCAGAATACCACCCGGATTACCACCCCGAGATACCCCCCCCCCCCAATAACCATACCCCGACCCGCCCCACCCCTGCCCCCTCCTGATACTTACCCACTGGACAACCCTCCCTACCCTCCCCCCCCCCCCCCCCGAAAGTTACCATACACCCGTTGTAATTTTTCCATAAGTTCATAACACCATGATAATCAGAAGACTAAGCTCATGTAGGCCCTATACATTAATGCACCTTTCTCTTACACTGTCATCATTTACTCTTTTGGCTTGTCATTTTCTACCATTATAACACATTAGACGATAAACATAAAAAAAGGAGAGTTGATTTCACTGCAATTCATATTCCCTTAACATTAGCGAGGGACTCTTCGATATAAAGCCATAATTTCTAATAGGATCCGGGCACGGTTTTATGAAAGTTATCTGTCCTGACAAGCTGTCAGTTCCACACAATTACCAATCGTTGTAGGTCGATCAAAGCAGGTCCATGGTAAGAAGTCAATGACTCGAGCTTATCAATCAAGCAGAAACCATGGTTTTATTGAAATTATTAGAGACTAACAAGATGTCATAACTGGCAACTTTTATCAAACGGTGCCCTAATCTGTCATTTGAGTAAAATTACAGCTTATTTTTACATACAAGTAGAATTGTGCTAGTTTTCAAATTAAATGTTTCCGGCACTTTAAGGGCAAATCCAGTTCAAATATAAGCTAGTCTGATAAGAAAGAGTAAAATATTACGAGTTTAACGGTATTTCTTTCTCTCTTTCTTTTTTTTTTTCTTTTTTTTTTTACAAAACACCCCTAGTTGTTAACGAAGTCTTTTGTCCTGCACCCTCTTTTTGAATAGATCTAGAGAGTTGTAGTTGACAGAATCCTTTTTACATTAGGGCTGCTCTGTTTTATCTCTGCCATTTTAAGACTACTTTTTTTTCACAAAAACTTGAATCCTTCTTGGAATAACATGCTCTTTAATATTTCGTAAGTGGTTTCTTATTATCTCACCCAAAAGATGTTAAAAACCTGAAGTTACGTTTCGGGTTTAACCAGACGATATGAAAAAATGTTGTTGTTTTTCCAATTCAAATAGCAAACGGTGTTCGAAAATGACAATGAGAGACGTAATTTTCTGGGGGGGGGGGGGGAGGGGGGAGTTATTGCAAGAGGGGTGATTGTTTGGAGCCTGATTTTAATAAGGAGTAATTGTCAAGGGAGGTAATGCTCTGCGGTGATCATACCAAGGATGTGACAATCTCTTCCCGCATCCTTGATGTACTAGTTGTTAATGCCCAATGATGCAGTAGGGCAATTCTGAAATGAGCGTTAACGGTATAATAGTAAAACAGTTACAATTTACAAAATTGATGAAACAATGCAAAGAAAGCAAATTAAGACAGAGACGAAGTACACAAATAAAGATACAGTGTACTCCCGTTACAACGAACACGGTTATAACGAGATTTCGTTAGAACGAAGCAAAACTTCTGATCCCAAAATGATCGCCATTAAAGTCTATATGGTACAAAATTCGCTTATAACGAAGACGGTTATTACAAAATTTTCGTTACCACGAAGTCTTTTCTGAGCGCCACTGACAAAAATAAAAAATAAAAAAGAAATGTGCTCCGTTACAACGAAATGCGGATCGCATTCGAAAATGCGTAGCGGAAAAGGCATTTTTTATAGCGTCTCTGCATGCATGAGCGAACGCTTCACATCATTGTATGTTCACTCCGTGTATCACGCACAGTTTCCGAGGGGAACTTGCGTTATTGTAATACAATAATCTGAATTCAGATAAGGTTTGTTTCATTGTTCCGAGGTCCTTTAATACAAAACACACAGATTCTGATACAACTAAATGTCCGTAATAGTTCGGAAATGAAATATTAAGCATATTTTGGCGTTATTCCAAAGGTTCGTTAATCCGATAATAAAATATGGTGCTTATTCTTATTCTTATACGGCTCGTTAGTCCGAAAATGATAGGAATTCAAAACGTTCGCTCATCGGAACATTACAAAAAGAATCGTTTATCCATAGTGGAAAAAGGTAAGTACACTAACAAAACTTAAGAATTGCGATCCTTATAATCGTCTGAAGATAAATAAATCTTCGAAATAACTAGGCTTTCCCATTTTTTTTTTTTATTAACAAACTTTCTTCGGAATAAAGAACCTTATTTCATTTTCGGATGAAAAAGCTTTCGGAGCAACGGACTTTCTGATTAGAGAACCTTTCTCATTTTTTTTTTTATTTATAATTAACCTTCAGAATGACGAACCTCATTTCATTTTCAGATCAACGAACCTTCGGAAAATGAACAATATAGTATTTTTAATCTAAATTATGAACTTTCGGAATAATGATTCTTCGGAAATGCGAATCTACATTCCCGGAATCCCGGGAATGGTTAACTTCGGAATAAGGAGCCTTCGGAGTAACGTAGTTAAGTAAGAAAAGAACCTTTATGATAGCGAACTGTAACCAAATCCCACACCGTCATTTTCTACACATGTGTGACAACAACTTTATGCTTTTTTTTAAATGTAATATTTAAACGAAATTAAAAAGGTACTCTCCCATTTCACATAGCTTTCCAGCGTATGATGAGGATTCAACAAACAGAAATTTATTTGTATGCGTGGTTTCCTTCTTTTCGTTATACATTGCTTATCATATTTGTTCGGTTATAACGAAATTTCGTTAAAACGAAAAAAAAAAAAAAAACACACACACAACTGCCGGTCCTGGGCATTTCGTCCTAACGGGAGTGCACTGCACATGAACACACACGAGATAAATCCCTTGTAATGAGAGAAAGAGGAAAGGTGAGTAATGAATGACAGGAATAGACTACCTTCACGGTACATGGACAGAGAAAAGCGAGAGGGAAGAGGAAGATGATGGGTAAAAAATAGGGCACGTGAGGCATGAGATAATAAGCTCCTCAAAATAAAGAAGTGTTACATGGAGTTGTAAACGATAGACGATTGTGGTTAAAAAAAAAAAAATATTGCAAAAAGTGAAGTGTAAAATTTCTTCAATATGTCTTTAGTTCAATGGTAAAGGCATTCAAACTTAAAACTTCTTTTATACTACTATCAAGAGAAATCCGAAATTTCGGAACAGTAAAAGAAAATACAGATTTAGCGAAAATAGTTTTGGTTAAAGGCATTGACATTTACTGGATTACCGGGTAGAATATGCAGGGACAGTTTCGTTTTTTATGAACATAGAGTCAAAATACAGAAGGGAGAAATTAAGCTTGTACATAAATCGTCCTAAATGCAAACGATACAAATCGTAAATCCTTAAGATGTTGTTTTCATAAGATGAAGTATCAGTATGGCATCTCCGTGATTCCTGGCAAATGATACAAAGAACTTCGTTTCCTGTAGTAATAATATTCTTTTTATTAAAAGTAAGAGTTGGGGGGGGGGGGGCAATGACCCGGGAGGTAGTTATCTAGGGGGTAATTGACGTGGTGCACTGTCCTGGGGGTAATTTTCCTTTTGATAGTTATATAGGGGAGGGGAAGTTGTAGGCCTACTTATCCGGGGTAATCATCCATGGGAAGTTATCGGAGGGGGTAGTTATCGGGTGGAAGTTATCTGGGGTCTAGTTATCTTAGGAGGGGGTAGCTAACCTGGGGACAATTATCCTGATGGTAATTATCTGGGGGGGGGGGGTAATTATCCGGGGGGTAATTATCCGGGGGGTAGTTATCCGGGGGGGGGGGGGGGTAGTTACCCAGGTGGTAGTACTCCGGGGGTAGTTATCCAGAGGGTAGTTCTCCGAGGGGTAGTTACCCAGGGGGTAGTTCTCCGGGGGGTAGTTATCCAGGGGGTAGTTGTCTGAGGGGGCAGTTATCCAGGGGTAGTTATCCGAGGGGTAGTTATCCAGGGGGTAGTTTTCCTAAGGGGGAATTGCCCTGGGGGTGATTGCCCTAGGAGGGTAGATGTCCGGGGGTAGTTGTCTTAGGGGGCAATTAACCTGGAGGGTAATTGCCCTTGGAGGGTAGTTGTCCGGGAGGTAGTTGCCCTATCACAGGGGGGGGATTTTCCTGGGGGGTAATTATCCGGGTGGTAGTTATCCGGAGGGTGCTTTTCCAGGGGGTAGTGTTTCTAGACCCTTGTAATGGAAATGTATTGTTACATTACTGGCATACTATGTGAGCTTCCTATATCATCATGTTATTCAACATATCATTTTTTTTTATTATTATTATTGGTTTGCCTACTCAGGGACCACAAAAAGAAATCCACATATCTACACGATGGTGCCATCGATTTATGTATTACATGATGTTGACTATTGGTCGTGTGGAAATGTCCCTTTAAACGTGGGGTGGGGTTGCGGTACGTGCTTGAGGTTGAAAGTAATGAACAATATCTTTCTGAAAGGGAAACTTCAATCCATGTTTAGATTTATGCTACTTTGTTGAATAGGTAAAAATCAAGCACACCACCAGCACACACAGCAGTGAATGGTCCGTTAAAGATGAACACACACACACACACACACACACACACACATATACACACATTATGACTTCCGCGTGCTTTCATAATAGCGCGCTATAGGTCATAGCCACACATGACAGTAATGGCCAATGCTGGCGACAATGTCTCGTGGATCCTATGGTGTGCGGGCATACAATTCGCCCTTTTCTTTTCCGTTGTTAAAATGACTTGCAATATAAGGTTGTATCCATTGCACCAAATACAAAAACTTAGGGATTAAATGATTATATGGAAGAGTTAGAGTAGGTAACTTGGAAACAAAAATTTTTGTTATCTATGTTTTTTATCTTTTTTTTTTTTGCAATAGTCGAGTGGGAGAAAGCCGGTGATACTGATGCCTTGATATGTATGTAATGAAATTACGACTGATTAGTACTATATCGTAAGAAATGAACTTTTTTATGCTACATCTCTTTTGCTTTGAATATGTGTCTGTTTCTCTGCGGTAAAATTTCATTCAGTTGTGGCAAAATCAAAATGCTCAAAGAGCGAATCCTCTTTTCGAACAGCCCGCCGTCGTGTCTATGTGAAAAATTTTGTCACACCTGACTTTGCGGCCACCTGTATTTAGCGGCCACTTGTCTTTAGCGGCCACTTGCTGCAAACAGTCACTTAACGCCCCCCCCCCCCAAAAAAAAAGGCCATGGTAAAGACCCTGTGTATACTAGTAGTGACTACTTGTCTATATTACAGCCATTTCCCGTCTCCATAGGGTGGCCGCTATACACAGGTTTGACTGTAGTAATGGTCAGTACAGACATACAAGAGCACTCAATAGGATGATATTTATGACAGGAGTGAAATACAACATGCCAGAGTTTGTTGTATAATTATAATTCTTCGGTACATTATACATGTCTGGAACAAATATACCCTCTTCTCAGATGGCACAGACCATAAAAATTAACCATTAACCTCTTGAATGCTAAGCAACAAATTGTGAAATCAGTCGAGTGGGCTGCCACACCTTTTCACCTGTACGACGCATGCTATCTTTCATACCACAACTTGTAATTGGCTGTGCTGTGGAATATGCCTACACTATAAAACTGTAGTGCTTGCATTGCGCATAAATGCAGCCAAGGTGAATTCGGAGAAACATAATTGCTAACAATAATATAGTTCAGGAAATCACTGCAGGAAGTCACTGCTAAGAGACACGCAAAGGCAATTATACAGCGCAGTTTTAGTATGCTTTGCTTACATGAGACCACACAGTAAATGCACACTGAGTGGATGACACATCGTCGAGCTATCACTATGAAGACGTTGGCATTCCGTTTGATCGTCTCGTTCATCTTATCTTGTGTCTCGGAAGGTAAATGTCATAGTAACTGCCTATTATCTATGCACTAACGATATGTTTGCTACCTATTTCAATAGCTATTGAATGATTCTACTGAACCGTCTGTTTAGTTCGACAGCGAGGTTTTGTAGTGTTGACACGTGCTGACGTTTATCGATAGGCACACGCATTCCAGTATGTATCATTATTCCATTAAAAACGCCCATTCTAATCTAAATGAGTATAGCTATACATACAAGACATAACGTATCGTATGAAAAAAAAAATCACTAAAAGAGAAATTTTGAATTTAGATAACTTACCTTTTAGATATTTTGAAAAAGATATTAAAAGACCTGGTAGATTATTCTATTCGTCACTAGTCGTAATGAAGAGTACAATCAGAACTTTATATATCTGTTAGAAGTAAATTAATCTCATATTCTCTTCAATGTTTCATGTCCCTATAGAACACACTTAATACTTATACAAGACTGTAACGATGGGTGTATACTGTCAGAAAGTTTTTGTGACACACTAGTTTTTGCTTCATAACTTTCTTCCTTTTTTGTACCTTTATTGGAGCGTGGAACTTTTGGTACTTTTCAGGCGCGGTGGAGCACCCCAATTTGCATCTCATTATCGCCCCGTTCTATTTGAATTTCCAACGGGCATCCACGGCTGCCCGAAACTGTGTGCATGAAAAAGTCAAATCTTTACCTTCTCCTTGTGCCGCTATGCGTGCCGCTAGTAAACTCAAACTTCCCACACTATCTAAGTTTTTAAAAACCTTCCTTTTGATGAAAAAATTATGAAATTTGCTGCACTCGAACTTGAGATATTAAAGCGTTTTGAAAATCACCTCTCGCAAAACATGCTCTCTGTTTTTTTCCGACTGGACTATGGCCGGGCTCCAATGTGTCCGAAATTGGCAACATAAGTTTATCAGGCCTCAATCCGTATATGGTGAAAGTTTTCGCTTGGTTCCACCTGTACTTTTTGAGAATTCAACTTGTTTCTACAGGGTTTGGAATAGAAGATTGTAGTCAGCGGAACAATTGAAAATGACGTCATTTCTTTTCCCGTAATATTTGGCATGCGTGGTACGTGAGATTCAGGATTTCGTGCTCATTGTTGGTTTGCATGTGACGCAGTCAATTTTGCTGAGTGTCGCACGGCGGTGACTGCTGAGCTGCTGCTAGTTTGCAGGCACAAACCCTTGTTGGTCGTATTAGGAGTCTGCATGTGCCAAGACTAATACACGCACCACTGCACAGCAGCCTCTCCCAATAAGGGAGAAGCTACAACACACAGGGCCTACGGGACAGTGCCGAAGTGGTGCATATAGTAGTCTTGGCGCAGACTCCTTTACGACCAACAAGGGTTTGTGCCTGCAAACTAAGCTGCTGCCGCGCACGCTGCATGCAGCAAAGCGTTGTGTGTGCTGTGACATGCAACGCTACAACAGTCACGCGATTATATATACATGGGACCGACCTGTACGCTTTGCGTTCGTGTCATTTTTGACATCACCTTCTGTTTTTTTCCGACACAACCATGGCCGGGAATATTACGGTATGACATTTAAAATGCAAGCAGATAAATAAATTGCGGTGTACTTTGTTCGAATGGCGCTTTGGTTCCGCAATCACACTTCGTGAATTTTAGGATGATTTTCGAGGCATATTTTTGGTAATTTTGCTCCCCAGGTTTTCGCTAAAATTTCACATTTTATCATTGTCAAATCCTTTAATATGTTATATGTGCATATTCGGACATGTTTTCAAATTCAAACTAACTCAATGTTAATCCGAAAATAGGTTTCCTTAAATTGTTATTAGCTTGAGAAGTTGTTTACTTTTTCTCAACTACGCGAGTACATGTTGTTTACTTTATACAAATGAGGCTCGGCTGCCGATGGATTTCTGCGAGATAATTGGGGTGCTCCACCGCGCCTGTTTTAAGTACTAAATCCTAGAAATGTCTTACGAAATCAAAACAAAATTGCAAGAAATGCAGGAAACGAAACAACAAATAAAAGACCTCATGGGAAAAGGAAGGTAAAGATTATATTGGTGGAAATGTAAGGTAAATATTAAAGCTAGTTAACATTGACGGGTTCATTACAATGTCAACAGTAACACCAAGTAACGCCAATGATTTTTGTCTTCAGGAACGAGTCGGCTTTTTACAGTGTCAACTTCCGTCCAAGGCCAAGGAGTCGCGGGATTTGATGTGGTTATAACTTGCACGTATCATCCGCACTCCATACCTAAGACGTTCTCTAGCCTGAAGTGGTTTGTGGATGATAATACCGAACTGGGAGGTTGCGAGGAAGGAGAACATTCCACGGAAATACGATGCGTCTCGTGGGAGGGGGACAGTTCCAAGTACTCGTTCACTGCTGATGGCGTATGTTGTGGGAATATTACCATAAAACGACTCACCAAAGACGATGAAAAGACTTACCGCTGCCAGGCAACCACCGAGGATGACGTTGGACTGACTAACGCTAGTCTCACCATTATACATCCCCGTACGTTAACCGTTATAATATTATGTGATGGTTACTTTTTTTCACAAAAACAATGTTAAGGCAACGTCACACGTAGTAATTATTCCTTCACATGATTAGGATAATCAGTGGTGTTATTCAGGGAAGTAGAATAGAGATCGCACCTCCCTAGTGCATTGCCCATAGATATTAAAGGGCGTTAAATTGCCACTAAAGCCACAGTGTTCGAGACACCTTAACGCCGTTATCATCAGCTGATCATTCTCACCAGACGTATGTAATTTGTGAAATAATTTGTAGTGAAAAATACGTTTACACTCTCGCTCTCGCGTACTCCCCTCCCCCTCTATCTCTCTCTGTATATTATCATCATGTATATTATAATAATGTATACCATTTATAATATAATACACATGATTATATAATTGTTTATGTGAAGAAAAATACATACATTCACATAAATATTAAAATTATATGTACTCACACACATACGATGTCTATGTTCATTGTACTGTATGTTTTTCCATTATAACAAAGACTATCATGATAATGATAATACACGTATGATAATGTCTGTGTATATGCGTGTACCATCATCTGCGCAGTTATTGCCCAGACAGATTGTATTCGCCATTATGTAGGCTACATCACACAGATCTATCCCGACATAAAGCTGCCATGCGCAACTAAGAGGGCATGTGAAATAAATAACTCGCATCCATGCATGTGGCATAGGATGCTTACAAATATTTAGAGATGTACTATGTGTGAATGTTTACGTATACTATATATGTTACATTGATATATAAGTAGTATCAGCATGCATATGAATGATTATGTACTTGTACGTGTATAGTGTATTATGCGAATTCATTTAATCATACATATCTGACCTACATATATATATCAGACTACTAGTTGTAATAACATATTTTGCCTATTATTTTCATTAGTCGTACTTTTACTGGTTTTTGTTCATGCTTTTTCCCCTAAAAAAGGGATGCCAGACAAACATGAGTTGACTGGTACTGACAACCTCCAAGTTGAACTAACTCAAAACATCTCGTGCTCTTCTGCGGGCAGCTACCCGGCCCCGACTTTTCGCTGGTACATTGATACCCGAGAAGTCACTGCTGACGCCGTAAGCCTCCAACCCGAGACCGATGGGCAGGGTGGGCGTGGACGCGTCGTCAACGCGACGAGTATACTCATTTACACGCCATCTCGCCAGGACCACGGGAGAACCCTTGTGTGCAGCCTGAGTCTTCACGTCTCGCCTACCAACCTGACTGTTTTAAATTCTTCGGTCATCCTCGACATCCAGTGTGAGTTTGAAGGCATTCTTCTCAATTCTTTCTTTAAAGAGATGGATCACTCAATGTTAAGTCGATACAATGTATAATAAAGATACACAGTAAAATCTAACGAATCAACAGTCATGACAGTTGAGAACAAGTGATATCGCGTGCAAACTCATAACCTAAAAATCATATAACTCATGAAGTCACGATGTTCCATAATGTCTATAACATGAGCATGTAGGATAATTAAAATCAGCAACTACGACCTCTTGCTCACTATGGCCAACATAACTATATCACAACACGCATGCAAACGGAATGGGGAAATTAATCTCTGTTTTCATTAAAAGCAAATTTAGGTTTCGATCAGTTTAGACATTTGTAATTCCATGGCACATGTACAATCATCCTATCATTTTTGTGTTGTTTACATTCAGTGATTTTTAAAACAATCCTCAGGTTATCATCCAATGCCAAATCTTAACAGAATATCACTTCACACTGTTCTGTTTACTTACATTTGTTTTATAATTGATAAATCAAAATCGAAACAGCAGTGACGTGGCTCTGCGGTTCATGTTCAAGTGTCCTAAACTTTCTGTAATTATCCTAACTGAAATGTGAATCTGAGTGAAAGTACAACGTCTGTCACCGCGACGGAAACAGATTTACTATACGGAATTGCAACGCTGGCACGTTTGTTCCCAAATACATGTATTTAATTATGAAAACCGCACCATTGAATGAATGGTCTTGTCAACGATTCCCCTTCAACGTTCGCACAACTTGATATGAAAGTCACATCAGTTTCGAAATCTTCAGGATGCTACCATTGCTTTGTTGCTTCACATGAAGGAAATAATATATTACCTAACGCGTTTACTCATGTAAATCAGGACCGTTATATCGTGTTATATTATTGCTCTTCAGAAGTTCCCACGCACGCAGTTTGCTGATAACCATTTATGTGTGTGTGTGTGTGTGTGTGTGTGTGTGTGTGTGTGTGTGTGGGTGCTAGTTTGGATGAATGATAAAGCATGTTTGAAAAACAAGCACACGCACACACACACACATGCACACAAACTTGTACTGTTGTTTTTTTCTCATTTCTAAAAGCGCTTAGAGACTTGAATGTAATTTGCGCTCTATAAAAATGGTTTATTATTATTATTATTACTGATATCATAATTGTATACATATATATTGCTTATGTATTGTACTTTTTCTTTTTCCTAAATAAGCTCCAGTTTCTTCCCTCCTATACATGCCGAACTCTCGTAGATCCACCGATAATCTTTAGACCAAAAGCGTCCACGAACTGGAGCGGTGAGAGTTGTACCGCCTCTCTGTCGTGCTCGTCGGTCTCTAACCCACCAGTTAATCACTTCCGGTGGGTCAAGCATGGAGCAGAACGCGTCTTCAATTCAAGTCGAACTCTTCACTTCATTCATGCTCCTGAAGGACTGGATGACGACGAAAGAATCGGAACACTTCTCATCGATGACGTCCAGGCCTCCGACTACGGTTCGTATCAGTGCATAGCCTATGACGAGGACGGAGGGCGAAATTTGACGAGTGCAATGCTATCTCTTCTTAAACCCAGTAAGCGCAAAATATAATATATTTTATCATAGAGGTAGGGGAAGTATGAAAGAAAATATTGCTGTCAATATATTTAACTTAATCCAGAAGAGGAAATCCCTATGTTTTTGAAAAGATAGTTAACAAGTCTTTTCGGTTGGTTTTCTATAGGCCCTATGTTAAGCGGGAAGACGTAACGCACGAAATCTCCGATTTTTGTAAATTTTACAAAAATTGGAGATTTCGTGCTCGGCATTATCAATAATGGTGATATTGACTGGAGTGGGCAACGATCAAAATGATCTCGATTGCCAAGTAATGTCATTATACTTGTTACTGTTCGCGAAACAGAATCATCGGTATATCAATCTCAGTTATGAGGTAAAATCTTGAACAGTTTGTCACTCTCTGCAGGGAGGAAACCGCATAATTATTTGTTTACAGCAAACGTAGCAATTATTTCTTCAAAGGCGATAAGAATGATTATATTTTGGTGATTTCCCAAGGCCAGTTATACCGACCGAACATCACAGCATATCCTGACAGAGCGTCAGCATCCTCTATCCACGTTGCTTGGCAACGAAACCGCAATGACAGCATGGATGGCACTGGCAGAGTAGAATACTGCCGGGATAATACGTCAGAGGAGGACTGCAACACTACCACCAGTGCATCAGGTGCAAATACCACCTTGACAGGACTCCAGTCGTTCACCTGGTATCGACTGACTCTTAACTTTACAAACTGCTCTGGGACTTTCACCACCCAACCCGTGCTGACATCGACAGCTCGTAAGAAACATTCTCTACCTTTGATTACTACACACGAACGAACAAAATGTATTGTGAAACGATAGCAAAATTACAACCTATATACTTGAATTAACGTGTTTTCGTGATGAAATGTTTGTATTTTAGCTTGTACGTGTGTGTGTGTCAACATGGATTTTTAGAAATAATTAAGCGAGGTGGATATGATTAGATATATTGTATCAGATTCACTAACTTAGATAATATCTTAAACATTACTTTATTTCAATCTGTAATATTATCATTATTAGGATAATACTGGAGTATTGTTTTTCAAACACAATTATGTTTAATATTTAATTATTTACGGGAATTAAAAAAAAGAAGGAATTTATATCCTATGCAATATCAAAGGGTTCTGCAGTGGTAACGATTTATAAGTGATGACTGTGCTAAGTCGAGGGGTTATATTTGTCATGACTGCTTGATTGCTAACAAAAGACCGGTGATATGTTTATACTATACCAAAGTGTAATTGGATTATTGTGAGGCGATGACGTCATCGATAGGTTTAATTTGCATATTTGATTGAGACCGAAATTACTGTTAGTGGAATGTAAAACAAGCGTTTGAATTAATTTCTTTTTTTGTTTTGCATTTGTTTCATCACCATGATCATAATCAAGCCCTGTCACCCTTCGAATATGGTAAGTGTTTTAATTACCCATTATTGGGCAGATATTCGTTTTTAATAATCCATGTCCACTTCCCTTAGAATATAATGTAATTTCCACTTTTGCAATTTACATACATACATACACACATAACATAATCTGTGTATATATACTGTATATATATATATATATATATATATATATATATATATATTGTCAGGGGGAACTTACTGCGTTACTTTACTCTAGTATAGACCACGTAAACAACACAGCGTGAAGATTTTTTTTTTTTTAAATTCAAAATGCAATAAACAAAAATTGAATTCCTCTGCGGGTTCTATATTTTCTGACAAATCTCATCATAACGCCATGCAACATAAATGAATTATCTGCTTATATACTTAAATCAAATATTCCACTGAATTCATTAAATTAAATCAAATTCATCAAACTCCCTGTTACAATTACACTACACTTATACTGCCTGCGGAGCTCCTGTAACTATCAACTGTCAGGCATTATCTTGCCGAGTTCTGTGTCCTATGACGTCGCTGGAGGGCGCCCTCGTGCATCTTGTAGATCGCTAGGGTGTACAGCGTCGGTGCCGACGTCGACCAGTCTGGCCCGGCCAGTGATGACAGCGTCTCTGCTGACGACCGTGACTGTGTCACCGAGCAGTGGCTGGTCCCGGACTCAGCTCGTAGTAGCGCGGCTGTCTCAGCTCGTAGCACTGCGGCTGCCTCAGCTCGTAGTGGTGCGGCTGTCTCAGCTCGTAGCACTGCGGCTGTCTCAGCTCGTAGCAATGCGGCTGCCTCAGCTCGTAGCAATATAAGGATGCGGAGTTATTTCTGCCCTGCACCCGCGCGGAGAGTTGCCGCAGCA